>NW_027530016.1:5329303-5447610 GCF_008692635.1 Crocuta crocuta
ACCACTGGAATAACTTAAAAAATATTAATTGAATAATTAAGATGTAATAGGTGAAGTCAGAAACAAAATAATAGCACTTTTTAAAAATTTGTAAAATTTACTATATTTACAGTTTATATATAATATATATATATAATTGACTTAATAATATAGGTTTGGCTTTGTTTTTAAGGTGCTAAATTATTATCCTCGCAATCAAACATTCTTTAGCTGATACTAGACTGGCTACTGAATATTTAAAACTTATACAAATTGTCATTACATTTAGGATGGATCAAAAGACCTCTAAGTCAGAATATAGATGCAATACAGGTAAATAGTGTGGGATAATATAAAATATATTTGGTCTTTGTTCCTGTTCTTGGCAAAGAATTCCTAAAACCTTTGGAATTTTCCAAGTGAGAGGAATGTCACTTGTTTTTCCTAATAATCATCTTTAGACCTAAGTTTTTGCCAATGATGTGACTTAGCATGAGGCCCCACCATAGATAGGACAGGGGCAAGAGATCTGGACTTTCAGCTGTATATAACCTCTTGAATAAGATGAAATGAGTTTCTGGGTTGGTGCACTCATGGAGGTACTGGGAGTTGGTGTGTCCAGAATGGGCTTGGAAGCTCCTCACTTCCCCTCCCATACCTTGCCTTAAGCATCTCTTCTATCTCACTATTCCTGGGTTGCATCTTTTATAATAAACCAGAAAACCTAGGTAAAGTGCTTCCTGAGTTCTGTGAGTTTGACTGCAAATTATTGAGCCTGAGGAGGAGATCCTGGTAACTCTTGAATTATAGCCAATTAATCAGAAATATGGGTGGCCCAGGACTTGTGATTGGCATATGAAGTAGGGGCACCAGTCTGTGGGAGTATGAGCTAACTCTGGATTGTTAGTGTCAGAACAGAATTAAATTGTTGAACACGAAGTTGGTGTCTGGAGAATCAGAAAATTAATTGTTGGTGTTGGAAAAACACCCCAGAAATAGCATCACCAGATTGTAAGTTGCCTGACAGCATGGACTTCACATTATAGTATTTATATTTCACAATGTCACATTAACTTGAACATTCTAAGAAACTTATTCAAAGCTTATTAAATAACAGAGTTGACAGTGAATTCATTTTTCTTAAAAATCTATTACAGTCTTGCAATCTGAAGCCATTAATGAATTTCTTTATTTTTATGCAAAATATGGAGGTGTCCATTTTGTAAAATGAATCTACATAGCAGTCTTTATTATAAGGACTTATTAGACTATGCCAATAGAGAAACAATGAAAAGAAATATGGAAGACAAGATTCTTGTGGTAGATAACACTCCACTCTTTGAGTCATAAAACAATGAGTTCAGTCTTGACTCATACATGCTAGTTATATGATTTGTCTCACTTTCCTTTATATAGAATTATGACAGTACCTACACACTTCAAAAGGTTTCATGGGGATTACATGAGCTATGGAAGTGCATAGTAACTTATGCTATCATGTGTGCAAAACTTTTTGTCAATAAGATTAAACATTCACTCTGTTCAACTGGCACTATGGAAGCAGTATGACTAGAGATTGATAGCTTGATTCATTGAGACATTGCCCCATCTTATTAATTACTAGAATGCATCTCCTATTGATAAGCTTTGGATTTGGCCAAAGCAATCTGAAATATCTGATCTGTGAAAGTCTGTCTCATAGGTTTACTTCTGTTACCAAATCTGTACCAGTCATACAAAGTCCCTAGTAATTTAAACAGGGAAAATTTAATACAAATAATGGGTGGGCAACTTTTTTCTGTAAGAATTTACTAAATATTTTAGGTTTTTCAGGCTATAAGATCCATGTTGTTTTTCAGCTATTCAACTCAACAACTTAACTCTATCCTTGTGGAGTAAAAGCAGCTATAGACAATATGGAAACAAACTGGAGTGACTGTGTTCCAGCAAAACTTTATTTACATACAGGTAGCAAACAGGATTTGGCCTGTGGAGGATTGTTTTCAGACCCCGGATATAAAGTAGTATTAGCTTGCAAAGGAAAGTAACTACAAAAAGTGGTAAATTCGAACTCCAAAGAATATAGAAATAGGAAATAAAGGGTACTATATACTACCTTTAAGGATGAAGGAGAGTATTCAAGGAAGAAACAAACTTGGAAGGGTCTCCACCCCCCCACCCCCCAAACACACACACACCTAAATCAATCTTCATTGAACAGACTGTGGCTGTAGTCGAAAGAGGAATGTTCTTGGATGTCATGGTCTGGAGCTGAATCATAGGAAATTGTTCCCTAGGGTGGAGTGAAGTTTGATACCATTCTGGGGGATCAGAGCTAGATCAAATGCAATAAGATCAAGATTTCATGCTATAGGCAGATTTGGAAAAATTAAAATAATAGTTTTAAAATTTCAAGGGAAAAAACACACTTGCCAACTTAGTGCAAAATACAGAAATTTACATATATAAAATACTTACATTATCTTTGTCAAAAAGAACAACTTAAAGACAATACTTTATTCAACCGGCCATAGATAATTGACTAAATCCCAGAAGGTTGACCAACCATGGGAACTATAGTAAAGGACTGACTTCAGGAGGGAAAGCAGAAACCAGAATCAAAGAAAATTGTACACTAGGTAGGGAGTCTGCCAAAATCTTCACTGGACAGAAATTTTGGGCTTTCTCATGAATCATACTGCAGAAGCGTAGTCAACCCAGTAAGAACTCAACCCAATAAAGACTCTTTCCTGTTATTAAATATTAATCCACTATCTTACACACTAAAACAGGGTATACTCTTACATGGATAATTTGTCTAGAAGCAATGATGTCTGCATGATGGTGCTCTGAACAGGAACATATTGAAAGAACCTACATACCCTGGGGACAGACAGATTAGCTCTAAATAGGAGTTTGCAAACTACTGTCGAAATTTAGCATCCTGTTTTTGCAAATAAAATTTTGTTTGCAAATAACCACACCCATATATTTGTATATTATCTATGGCTGCTTCTGCTACTACCACAGAGTTGAGAATTGTGCTAGAGAGCTGTGCAGATGGACAGAAACATCTAGGACATATATTATTTGACCCTTTGCAGACAAAGCTTTCCAAGTCCTGAACAAGAATGTGACCGAATAAGGGAAGGATAACTGCTACAGGCAGAGAAATTGCTTGTTTTAAGTTTTCACTTGAAAAAACTTGAAGACTGAAGTATTCAAACTGAAGAAAACAGGACCTATAAAGAAGTATTAAAAATGGAAAATCTAAAATGAAGGTTGCAATTCAATTTTCTGAGCCTTGCCACTCTGAAATTGTGGTAGAAGAGGAAGATCTAATCAGGAGAGTGGTCATAGGATGAGATTATGGTCAGTGTCTGAGCTTTGAAATGTGGGTTGAATCAAATTTTTTTCTCTTTGTACCAGTGTTGTGTCAGTATTATGGAAATTCTGCTGATTAATTAATGCCAAGTAATTTTTATTTTTACCATATCAGAGTTGTTTTCATTTCTGCAATCCCTTAAGATAAATTTCAAAGTCTTTAACTAATGACTTGAGAAGGCCTGCACTTTCTTATTCCTTTCTGTGTTTCTTCTCAACATTCTCCCTTTTGCTCTTGCACAACAGAATTTTGCTCAGTCCCTTCTGTCATTCAGTTTTATGCTTAAGTACCTCTTCCTAATGTGAATCTTTTCTGACCACTAAATTGAGTTAATTTCCCCACCTCACATATATTTCCACATCTCCTGTATTCTTCTTTTGGCACATATAATTATAGCCATCTCTTTATTCTGTTTATGACCAAAAAACCTATAGAAGAGTAGGGACCATGTCTGTCTTGGTCAAAGCTCTATTCATGGAGCTTGGCTTATGTTTAAAATTAATGTGTATTTGAAAAATAAATGGGGAACAAATAAATCTATAAAAAAGCTTTTTAAATTTTGCTATCATCCTCTTCCTTATTGCCAGTATATAATGTAGCATTTCATAAATCTTTTTTTGTATCATAATCTTGTTTAAAATAAAGTATTTGGAGAATAAGCTGTTTCCAGAAAAATTGCATTATGGGCATTATGTAACGACCTGTATGAGAACTTTAACTTAATTACACTATGCCAGTATTTTGAGGATTAAACAAGACAACTCTATAAAGTACTCAGAATAGCACCTATCACCTATTAAGTGGCTCAGCAATTACTGGCCAGTGTTAGCACAAATCCCTCTCATCTTTTATTTTTTGCCTCCAGAAAAAGGGAAGAAAAATTAAAATTCTCACTCTGGGGAATCTAGTCCACTATGTAAGCATAATGATAATTTTTTCAGCCTGTCTGTGAGGATTATTTAACTTTGAAGGGAGAGCTGCTTGCAAAGACATATCATCTCAGGGGTTAAAATTGGTTGTACATGGGATATAGAAAATTTTGCATGGCTAATCTTGGTGTTCCCCATAAATCCTTAGCACAATTTTAAATAATTTAATACTTCACTGGGCTACTGTGATGAGAAAGAATTATTCTAGAGTGGTATGACATTTTGTATTTATCTTTTAAGGAGCTGAAAATTCCTCACAATCATCTCTTCAGCCTTTACCAAGACCTGGAGATTTAGCATGCTTTTCAGAGATCTTTTGGCGGATATTATGCTACTATTCAAGGAAAAGTAGAGACAAAAAGACCAGAGATTGAGTATTGGATGGCAAAGTTTTACAGCCAAGCAAAGGCACCCAATAATCCACCACAGAGTCTAGAAAAGTAGACATTTCTATTGACTGAAGATTGAAGACTGTTCCATATTTCAAAAGCAAAGGGAGTGCTGCTGATCTGTTGGTTACATAATTACTAGATTGACTGGGGAAGGCCAGATGCATTGGGGGAGTGTCTGTTTTGGGATTATGGCATAAGCAGCTGCATTTGTTGCCATTTGACATACCAAATCAAGATTATGGTATCAAGCAGGTCTCTATCCACATTGGCAGGCTCATTGGCCAGATCAAGGTATGCTGCTGCTGTAAAGATAGAGTAAAAGAACCTTCAGGCAATTTCAGCTCAAATCTTTTGCTGTGATGGATATAGAAAAAGATGCTTATGATTGCCCACAACTACATTCATTGTTAAGAAACAATGACTCTTTTATAGTAAGGAGGCACAGCTATAGTCATTTTTATAATTTAAGTCAAGTTATGTAACTTGACTTAACAGATGTAAATACAAAGTATCAATTATTTTCCACAATAAAACTTCATAACTTCTTAATTACAAATATTTCTATTCATGCTAAGTATAATAGGGATAGTGAACCAACCACTTCTTGTCTATACATGTCTCCTAAAATGAATCATAAACATTTGGAAACTCTATTTAGCACACAGTCAGTGCACAATTCAGTACGTACATTGCAAATTATGACAGAAAGAAAAAATAAGCAAGAAAGAATTGCTTTTGACCTCTGTTGTGACCTTTTATTGTTTTTTATTTATTTATTTTTTTGGCCTATAACTGATGTCTGGAATGTCATTAGTGTTTCCATTAATGCATGAGATGACCTAGTTTTTGCAATGTTCCTCTGAAAAGCTCCTAGCCATTTTTTAATGCTTTCTTCTGGCTTTCCAAATTTCTCTCTATTTAATCACAGAATATTTTATGATAGATATAGAAAAGTGACTATGCCAACATTTCAACCAGAAAATAAAGGTAGGGGCATATCTAAAAATAAGATATAATTTCCAGTAGCCTCCCTTTTACCGCCTTTCCACTTTACCATTGATTGACTACTTCCAAGGAAAGTATATAATTCTCAGCTTTGTAAGTTCACATTTTTCCTCCAAAGGCTACTTATATGTAAATGAATTTATTAGAAGTTGGTTAACATGCAAAATTTAATACCACATTTATTTACTGTTGTGATGCTGTGTGTAAATATGAAAGAAAACAGAAGAATCCTTCCAAGGGAACTCAGGGACCAGGAGAAGAAATATTAATGTAAATAGTAAAACTAAGCCAAATTAACTGATACATTTCATGAGTGATTATGTGAATCCCTAAAAGCTTTTTTGTATTCTGGTTCTGAAGAAATAAATTGTCAATATTCTTGGGTTTGAACTCAACTCTTCTTTTTGCAAAATCTCCATGCTGGGCAACATCTCAAAGAACACTGAGTAGTGAGTCCAAACAATGTGCATTTGTATTGCTTATAGCCTAGGGTGCTCACTGTTGTTATTTTTGGCAAGGACTCCACATCTTTCTTTAGTCAAATCGAATATCAACGTCAAGACAATATGGAAATGTCCTCTTTTTTCTAATGCATGTTGTCATATATTGCAAAGGGAAGGGCCCCAAATTAGATGTTGTCTCTGAGACTAATTTTATTAGTTATCCCACTGATGAATCCCCCATCATTGAGGAAAGACAACTAGTATTGACTCCTCCTGGTTTTAGGCAATGACACACCCCTCAGACATTTGAAAAGTAGTAACCACCTAGCCATGTTGAGAATGCCGTGTGTGATTTGGAGTTTTTTCATATCTATGTTCTACATTAATCTGTGAATTCGGGAGATAGTAAGCTGCTCAGTAAGTTAGGTTTATGAAAGGCTAAAGCTAAATGCACAGTACTCTTGAGGATTTGCCTCAACTCATGACTTGATAATGTCACAATTCTTCTGTAATTGGCTGCTTTACCACGCTGAACTATATTTTAAGTTCTTTTGATTTTAGAGTGATGGCCTAAGAACTAAACCTAATGAATTCTTGCAGCAAGCCCAATTTCCAGTTACTGTTTGGAGTACACTTTGAATCATTCAGGGATTCTGCTTTCCAAACAAGAGGAAGTAGACATTGTAAATAGGGAAAAGTGGAAAAGGAATGTGTTGAAGGCAATGAAGATAACTAACTATGACACGAACAAACAGCTTGCTTGAGACATAATTGGAGTGAGTGGAGAATCTTAAAAAGACACAATTTTGAGGGGCACCTGGGTGGCTCAGTCGGTTGAGCATCTGGCTTTGGCTCAGGTCATATCTCATGGTTCCTGGGTTTGAGGCCCACATTGGGCTCTGTGCTTACAAATCAGAGCCTGGAGCCTGCTTTGGATTCTGTGTCTCCCTCTCTCTCTGCCCTCTCCTGCTCATGCTTTGTCTCTGTCAAAAATGAATAAACATTAAAAAAATTAAAGAAAAATCTTTTATAAAAAGAAGACATGATTTTGAAAATCTCTTAACTGAGCTTAAAGGCCCTATTTGAAACAGTGGATGGAAAACTCTACTGGCTTTAAATATGTGAGATATTCTTTTGTATGAGTATTTGAGTCATTTAATTAAAATAGAAAATCCTTAGAGAGAATGAACATAGAGGAAATGGAAATAAAGTTCAACATATAAAGACCTACTTAATCTACTGTGCAAAGACAAGGGAGCTTCTGCCTGTTCAAGGGCAGAGCTTGTGTCAGCAGAGAACAAACAGGTTGTCCACAATAGAGACAGAATTTCACTGTACTGGCAAGATATTTCAGAACATGTTTGCTCTGATCTGGCTTGAATATTTGTGGGAAATTGGAGGAAATACAAAAAGCCATTAGTAAATTTGATCTGCCTTTTTAGTGAAAAAAAAAAGAAGGAAAATTTTCAAAGTCTTAAATTCTGTAGGGGGTTCACATGAGTAGAACATGGAAGATATAAAACGTCAGAAAGCAAGCTGATCTATATCACCACATAAGAAATGTAGATATTTAGATATCTGTATACATTTTAAATTCTGTTTAAATGTTGCAAGAGGACAGTGAAGGTGAATGGGGAATAATGGGAAAGAGGGTCACACGAAGAAATAAAGACACTATAGAAAACTGGACAAGAAGGAGAAATGAAAGGGAAAAGTCAAACTTGAGTCTGAGTTTGTGTGTGCTACCTGGACTTTTCCAGGCTTCATTCCTGAAAAGCCTATCTATGCCTTTCTCTGACACACAGCCTTTGGGTCCTAGGTACTTAATAAGTATTTGTTAGTGATGCTATTTCTTATCTGTCCATCACCCTTCAGACAAATTTCATTTCCAAACATCCTTTCCCCATACAAGAAAATCATTATGTTCATAATTCGTATTATAAAATAATTGATCCAGAGCACTTTACCTATTAAAACACAATTTAATGCAGGAAAGGACAAAAGGTGAATGAGTTTCTGAGGTAAAAACTCTCTCAGTACTTCCTCTTCACTATTAATGGTGAGAATCTGACTGAATAACATTTAAAACTTTGCTTTGTCCAACAGAGACTAACATTTTCTAAAATATATTTATAGTCTGGCAAAGACAGCACTTAACTCTTTTAAGCCATATAAAAATGCATAGTAATAAAAAAATCCCAAATAAATGTGTTAGTTTTAGCACTAAGAAATGACTATCCAAGATTTACAACCAGATTATATTGGTGTCCAGCCACACAGAATGATAATTACCACTTAGAACCCGATGGCTATATTTAAAGCCTCTTACACATAGAAGAAAAAAATATGTACATCAACATATTCCCCTGTCAAATGTATCTAGAACTAAAATGCATTTAATATTTTCATCACAGCATTTTTCTGTTTCTTTAGGTTAGTCTAATTTTTTAATTCGATAACACAGTAACCTATACTTATTTCACTTGTTCTATTTCTAGATATTTAACAGCTATAAATACTCATTTACAAGAATTTTTTGTCTTTACTTCTAACTTCTTTGTGTCTACAGGTACATTTGAAATAGAACTGGCAGTTGGTTCTTAAGACTGGCATTGTATTTCTATGTAAGTACAGGATCACTTTTTAAATGAATTTAGCAAAACAAACAAGAGATTCCTTAAAATGTTTTATTCATTTATGAATCATGAAAACAGATCTTTAGATGGGTGCTTAGAGATGGATTTTTGCCTCTGCATTTCCAATGCAAAAATCTAAATAAATTTGATCTGAGGAAGTTTCCGTGTCATAAGAGATAATCAGACAACACCTAATAATTAAGAAAAACACAATAATTGCACTGACATTTTCCGAAACTCATTGAAATAGTTGTTTTAAGATAATAGATAAAATCCAGTTGTAACTGAAATATGCAAACAATAAACCTGACCAAACACTTCTTTAACTTTTCATTCACAGTGACCAAAATTCCACTATTTAATATACAAGCCCTGGGTTAGGATATATGAGGATATTTGAATGGCTATAATATCTGTATATAATGAGAGCCTAGTAGCTCACAGTGCATACTTCTCTAGCTCTTTCTATGGTACCCATGAAGATAGAAGAAGATAGAGCATGGGAGGAAATAAAATACCACAAATAAAAAATAATAAAATATAATATAAATACCACCAATAAAACTAATTATATATATATGTGATATATAGATATATAGTATATCTATTTAGTATAGATATATATATATATCAACAAAAATCAACAAAATAAGAATCAAAGAAGGCTCTCCACTCGCTAAATATATGGAGCTAAATTGAGACAGATCATACTGAATATCCATTATTTTTGAAAATAAGAAGTCGCTATTTTTGTGGTAGCCCTGTCACATTTTCTCTCCTGGTAAACACTTCCAAAACTCAGTTGTTCTACGTCAATTTCTACATTTGCAATACATTAAGGAAACACCCCTGAAGTGAGAATCTGTGTGAATGTACTGTGGGGTGGTGGTGGTGGAAATGAATAGCAACATCTGTGATAAAGGGGAGGTGAAATTCTTTGTGGCATAGATGAGGCAGAGATATTAACTATGAAACAACAAAGCAAATTTTATTGTATTTCAGCTAGGAATGATGTCAAATAGAAAGTACAAAGAATAGTGTTTTAAAAAATACAGAAGTAGATGGCGCTGGCATCAGGTATTCTACCATGCTATCAGAGATCAAATTTTTACCCCACTCCCAGGCCCCACTTTTTGTCTTCCACTGTCTTATAAATTTTGACTTACACATTCGACTTATTTAGTATTCTTCCCACCCAGACATCATATACGCATTTAAGGAAGAATGTAGAGGGAAATGACAGAGTCTTTGATAAGAAAATTATAAGCTTTACTTCAGTGCAGATCTCATGGACTGGCCCTGAATCATACTTCCATTCTTAGATGCAAGGTAAGCCAGAATTTGAGAGTTTGCTTCGGTGTTTGTTTATTTTTTTAAATTTAGCCTCCATGGTGGGAAGTGGCAAGGGGGGTTATCCAACAACTATAGATGTACTTCAAAACACACTGGCCTCTGTCCTAGCAAGTCAATTTCTGTATCCAACAATAAGTCTGTACTCTGTTTTCTTTGCTAAGAGATCCAGAACTTCATATTATAGCAAACTATGTATAAGCTGAAAGCCAGTGTGTTTGCTTCCAAAATACTCAGTGCATGATGAAGGAGAAAGCAGAGAATAACGGCGAAACATTCATTTCAAGACAGAAGGAACAAAATATATATTGCATATATTGCATGCCAATCTATGGCTCACATAAAATCCAGCTGGTCAAAAGAGGGAAACTTCTCTGTTTTAAAAGAATAGTATGGGTCTTGCTTGGCTAAACTCCAGTTCCTGGCTCTATCTTTGAGTGTCTTGTCCATGGTCTTCTATAGTTGATAATTCTGCCCTTTGGGAGGATATTTTTAAGGAATGCATATTGCTTTTTGTTTGTGTGTTCATTTTATTGCAAGATATATTACACATACAAAAGATAATGCATTAGAGTAATAGGTAGCTTTAAGTATATTAATAAAATAAGCACTATATATCTAGCCATTATCAAGCTCAATTTATAAACTAATAAATTTAAACTAGTAACTTTAAAGCCTCCATGAGCTACCCAGAAAGACATCCTCTTCCTTCTGAAACAGTCTATTCTGAAATTGCCACTAATTTTCCTCTTGCTTGTTATGTTGTTGTTGTTTTGTCAAAAGCTTTTCCACATATGTATGCATATTAAAACACTGTATTGATATATTTGCCTTTTTTTTTACTTATATATAGATGGGTTTATATATACTCCAAAGTGTTGTGACTAGCTATTTTTCACTCAAGTTTACGTTTTTAGGTTCATCTCTGTTGATAATACTTAGTTATATTTTATTTGTTTTCTCTATTATACATACCAAAATATATTTATCCATTCTCCTGATGATGAATTTTTTTTTTGTTTCCAGTCTGTGTTATTGTAAATAATGCTTCTACTAATATACTTTTGCATGCATCTTGGCATGCATTTGCAATGGATTTTCCATATATCTAAGAATGACTGTTGATTCTTCATATTTATTGTTTTTGAAACTTTTTATACAAGTTTTATAATGTTTTATAACTTTTTGAGAATACCATCTGCCATATCTGTAAATTATGAATCTTCTATCCTCATAAACACTATTTTATTGTTTTAACTTGTATTCTTCTGATACTAATAAGGTGTAATCTTTTCATATATTGTTGGTTCATATATATGTATTTTCTCCTGTTTATGTGTTCTTGTACTTTGCCCATTTTCATATTGATTAGTTTAAATATTTGAAAATTTTGATTTGTATGATTCCTACTTAAATTCTAGATACATTTTTACTTTTTGTGTTTGTGTTGCAAATGTCTTCTTCCAGTTTGGAGGTTATTTTGTTATTTGTTTTCCATTTGACTTATTTTTTTTCAGAAATTTAAAAAAATGAATTATGAATATACATTCTAGGTCTTTTACTATAAAATTTACTCCTCTAAAACTGCTCCTTGTGTCCAATTTGTGAAATTGTTCCCTAGCCAGATGTCATACAAAATTCTTCTGTGAAATTTTGCCTTTCATGTTTAAGTCATTAACCTCATACTAAGTATAAACTTTCCATGTAGTTTGCCAATAAGTGAAGATCACTCAAATAAGAACAGAGGTTTTCCATTCAGAATTTGCTATAGCAAGGGACTTTACCATTGTCACTTGCATTAGCAGATTCAGGCAGGCAGAGAGTGGAAAAAGCTTCATAATAATGAAAGGAAATTCATTAAAGTCATGCTCTGATTGTAGGTTGCTGGAAGCAGGTTAACTAGAAGAGGGACATTTTACGTGATTGGTTTTGGAAGCATATTTGGCTTTCTCTGGGTGGTTCAAAGTTGGAAGAGGGGCAAAAAGTATGGAAGCTGGGCCAGTTCCTGCTGAGATTGTGACTTATAAATTAACTGGTTTCTGCAGAGATTGTGAGTCAGAGTTCTATTATTCTCCGTGGTCCAGTCATTATCCTTTTGTATTTTAAGTCTCTGAATAGATAATTCATTTTCCTTCCACCATTTCTTGAAAGCTTTCTTATCTTCTCCCCAATGATCTACATATCCACCTCTTTTTTTTTTTTTTTCTATGTATGTGTGGGTTTAGTCTGGGCCCCCAGCTCTATTCCAATAGTTTATTTGTCCACATCTGGTCCAGTAGCATGATGACTTAATTATTATAGTTTTCTAAATGATATTTAGAAGTCCTAGGAAGGATATTTAGGACCTAGGAAGTCCTAACCTCTTTATTCTACATCACACTACCCTAGCTGCTCTTGATATTTTACCCTTCAAGCAAATTTTAAGTTCTGTTTTAAGGTCCTTAAAATTAATATAATTTCAAAGAACAGATATTGCTTAGGTAGTGTAGTTTTCCTATTCAAGATTATTGGGTACTTACCCTTCTATTGAAATTTTTTAAAATATCTTGAAATAGTTTTAAACCAGTTAAAGATTAACTTTAATGTAATTTATGCTTTATTGCTATGGTGAATATCTTTTAAATTACACTTTCTGTGTTTGTTAGTGCGCAATAATGCAATTTATTTATGTATATTCATCTTACCTCTAGAATAATTCCAAAAGTCTAGCTTTAATTTGCATTATTAACTAATTTTGTTTATTTGTATAAACATTCATATACATATCATATTTGAATAATACAATGCATTTCTCCCTTTAAAACATGAATTTTAATTTAATTTCTATCTTATGTTACATAAGACCTCTAGTAAAATATTGAAGAAACTATTGATAATGGGCTTCTTATACTATCTCTGACTTAAAGAGAATTCATTTAACATTTTAAAATTAAGCGTGTTTTTTTCTGTATGTTTTTATAGACATTATTTCTTAAAATATGTAAGATTATTTTTTATTTCTAGTTTGTTTTACATTATAACTGTTGTTGGAATTACCTTATTATTTTTTGTATTGAAACAAACATGCTTCAGTTGGCATATTATATTAGTATATTTTCTAATAATAAACCAAACTAGCTCTGTTAGTGTAAGTTCATTATATTTAGTGTCATTTTATACATTGATGAGTTTGGTTATATTTTGCTTGTATTTTCTTTTTTGCGATGTTTATTTATTTATTTTGAAATAGAGCAGGGGCTCCTGGGTGGCTCAGTCGGTTAAGTGGCTGACTTTGGCTCAGGTCATGATCTCGCAGTTTGTGGGTTCCAACCCCACATCGGGCTCTGTGCTGACAACTAGCTCAGAGCCTGGAGCCTGCTTCGGATTCTGTGTTTCTCTTTCTCTCTGCCCCTTACTTGCTCATGCTCTGTCTCTCCATGTCTCAAAAATAAATAAAACATAGGGGCGCCTGGGTGGCTCAGTCGGTTAAGTGTCGGGACTTCGGCTCAGGTCAGATCTCACAGTTTGTGGGTTGGACACCCGCGACGGACTCTGTGCTGACAGCTCGGAGCCTGGAGCCTGCTTCAGATTCTTTGTCTCCCTCTCTTTCTGACCCTACCCTGCTCACACTGCCTCTCTCTCTCTCTCAGAAATAAATAAAACATTAAAAAATTTTAAATAATAAATAGAACATAACAAAGAAAGAGAGAGAGAGAGAAGTTCTCAAGCAGGCTGTGTGCTACCAGCGCAGAGCCACTCACAGGGCTCTATCTCAGGAAGAGTGAGATCATGGCCTGAGCAGAAATCAAGAATCAGACACTTAGTGACAGAGCCACCTAGGTGCCCCTGTATTTTCACATGTTCATTTATTGAAATTGATATATCGTTATATTCTCCATGCTATATTTTGCTTTGTTTTATTTTGATATTAAGATTATATTGGCCTCATCTATAACTTGCAGCCTGTTTCCTCTTTTCTATCCTCTGAAATATTAGTATAAAATAACTATTCTGTTCTTTCCGTTTGTATGTTGCTTCATGATGTAAAGTTATCTGGTATTTGTGGGCATATTTTAAACTTCTGGTTCAATTTCTCAACCGTTTAAAGGCTCAGTTTGGAGAATTTGCATACTTCTTGGAATAAGTCATTTAACTTACTATTTTTTTTTAATTTCCTCTACACCTACTCTAATAACATCCTTTCTTGGGTATACCAGCCAGCCACCTAGTACTGCAAGTAAAGGTACTTTACATTGAACTTCTTATATGAGGGGAGATTCAGAAATGTTCTTTCACTAGAATGGCCATATACTATGATTGTGGATTGACTTTTTCTGCTGAAGCCATAATACAGCATTGTCACACTCCCTGGCTTTAATGAGTCTGGCATAGTATATATTATTTCTGCCTGAAATTTCTTTCATAGCAAAATAAGTAATGAAGCAGGCTTCAATAAAGCCTATGTAATACACATATCTTCCCACGCATCCTTTAATCCAGAAATAGCTTGATTTAGATACCAATTTAATATTCTGCTAAAAACAAAATGACAATTCTAGGGCGATAAAAGCCTGTGAGTTTGAAGTTCTGTTGTAGAGCAGGTGGTCTGTTATCTGAACCAGTTACCATTCTATGAAACTTTTTCTCCTATGAAAGACAAAACAAAGGTCTAGAAATCAAGAAGGGGAAAGCGGAATCAAGGAGAGGTTGGCAGAAACTAATAACCCATTCTTAAATTCTTGATTCTTATCTTCAAGGCTTTGGTCTTCTATGGTGACATGATTACCATCAGGGGATTCAACAATGACTCCATTGGATACTAAGATGCTTCTTAGCCATTGAATCCTTATGGCACTGAATTTACAAACAATATAAAGAACAACATTACCTTAGGATATTAATTCTGAGTATTAATTGGAAATAGAGTTGCCTTTGAAGTGGTATGTAGAACACAAGAGATCCTAAGAGACATCTCCCAGTACACTGGAAATGAGCAACCATAGCACCTCAATGCAGTTATGTGCACCGAAATTATTTCTTTTTCAAGTATGTAGTTTTGCATCAGAACCCAGAGTTTTAAAAAGAGTCTTAACTAGTGAAAGTATGAGCTGAAGGGAAAAGTAAGTTTAACTGTGCAGTAAAGAAAGAAAACAAGGTCTGCAATAGCTTCCCATATTTTATTATTTCTTGTACACTGTGTCTACAGTTTCTTCTTGCCTAGAAACAAAGCAGGATGCAGGATTAAATGTGAGGGGTAGCAAATGTCCGGGAAAGAACAAGAGCCCTGAATAAGGGTTCTTGCCCCATATTTATTAAGATCAGAAGACTTACAAATGTGATGGGCCTGCACAAAGAGACAATGAATCGGTGAACATTAGCTCATGGGCATGAGGGAAAGGGGGTTTTGAAAATACACAATGTTTGGGGTTTGGGTCAATAAGAAACAAAATCCTGGCACCTGGCAGATGGGCAGATGGTTGCTAATGGCAGACAGAAGGCACCGTGTCTGTTTATCTTAGCTAGCCGAGGGGGTAAGACAGATAGGGCAAATAACCTCAGGGTTAACAAGGCACCTTTGTTTTGTTAATCTTCACTGCTCTGGGCAGTTTCACCTTCAGTCCAGTGTATTGGTCTATAGCCCTATTAACTTGTTTACCTAATTTGGTCCTATCTTCCTGAGAAAGCAGCTTTCTGCTATAGTACTAAATTGGGGGGCACTTTTGCCCTCAATGCCTAATCTGGTTTATTTCATATACCTATATATAGGGGACCTTTGCCCCTCCCTACTTTATTCTGGGGGCCTTAGTCCCCCTTCTCTATCCTTATACTCCTAATCTTGTTTACCCAAACTCAGATGTGAGCATCCTATGGCTTTGTACTTCTCTATGCCTTATTAAACCATTAGTGTAAACCTGGAGAATTCCTAAGCTTATTAACCACAATTATTCAATCCATAGCAAGACTATATGCATATATCTCTATCTCTATCCTAATTTAATCTGTTTTTTTCTCTTTATAATACTATATTTTACAAGGTGTGTTGATGATAATTCACTTTTTTAAATTTAATTTTTATTTATTTTTAATTTACGTCCAAGTTAGTTAATATACAGTGCTATGATGATTTCAGAGTAGATTCTAGTGTGATTGATCCCCTATGTATAACACCCAGTGCTTATCCAAACAGGTCCATTTCTGGGTTCTCCATTCTGTTCCATTGACCTGAATGTGTGTTTTTGTGCCAGTACCATACTGTCTTGATGATTACAGCTTTGTAATACATCTTGAAGTCCAGGCTTGTGATGCCTCCACTTTTAGTTTTTATTTTCAGGATTGCTGTGGCTATGTGGGTTTTATTCTGGTTCCATACAAATTTTAGGATTGTTTGTTCTAGCTCTGTGAAGAATGCTGATGTTATTTTGACAGGAATTGCACTGAATATGTAGATTGCTTTGGGAAATAATGACATTTTAACAATATTTGTTCTTTCAATCCATGAGCATGGAATATTTTCCATTTTTTTTGTGTCTTCTTCAATTTCTTTGGTAAGATTTCTATAGTTTGCAGTGTATAAATTTTTCACCTCTTTGGTTATGTTTATTCCTAGGTATTTTGTGGTTTTTGGTGCAATTGTAAGTGAGATAGATTCCTTGATTTCTTTTTCTCTTGCTTTAATATTGGTGTATAGGAATGCAACTGATTTTTCTGCATTGATTTTGTAACTTGTGACTTTGCTGAATTCATGGATCAATTTTAGCAGTTTTTTGATGGAATCTTTTGGGTTTTCCATATAAAGTATCATGTCATCTGGGAAGAGTGAAAGTTTGACTTCCTCCTTGCCAATTTGGATGCCTTAATTCCACTGTATTGTCTGAGTGCTAAGGGTAGAACTTCTAATACTGTGTTGAATAACAGTGGCAAGAATAGACATCCCTGTCGTGTCCTGACCTTAGTGGGAAACCTCTCAGTTTTTCCCCATTGAGGATGATATTAGGGGTGGATCTTTCTTATGTGGCTTTTATGATCTTGAGGTACAATCCTTCTGTCCCTACATTTTTGAGGCTTTTTATCCAGAAGAATGCTATATTTTGTCAAATGCTTTCTCCGCATCTATTGAAAGGATCATGTGGTTCTTGTTCTTTCTTTTATTGATGCATTGTATCACATTGATTGTTTTGTGGATATTGAAGGAACCCTGCATCCCCGATATAAATCCCACTTGGTTGTGGTGAATAACTCTTTTAATGTATTACTGGAAACAGTTGTCTAGTATCTTGTTTAGGATTTTTGCATCCATGTTCATTAGGGAAATTGGTCTGTTGTTCTTCTTTTTAGTGGGGTCTTTGTTGAGTTTTGGAATCAAGGTAATGCTGGCTTCATAGAATGAGTCTGGAAGTTTTCCTTCCATTTCTATTTTTGGAACAGCTTCAAAAGAATAGACATCAACTCTTCTTTAAATGTTTGGTAGAATTCCCCTGGAAAGCCATCTGGCCCTGGACTCTTGTCTTGGGGGAGATTTTTTATTACTAATTCAATTTCTTTACTGGTTACAGGTCTGTTCAAATTCTCTATTTCTTCTTGTTTCCATTTTGGTAGTTTATATGTTTCTAGAAATTTGTCCATTTCATCCAGACTGCCCATTCTATTGGCATATAATTGCTCATTTTATTTTCTCATTATTGTTTATATTTCTGCTGTGTTGGTTGTGATCTCCTCTTTCATTCTTATTCTTTATTTATTTGTTTCCTTTCCTTTTTCTTTTTGATAAAACTGGCTAGTGGTTTATCAATTTTGTTGATTTTTTCAAAGAACCAGCTCCTGGTTTCACTGATCTCTTCTACTATTTTTTTTTTTTTTGGTATCGATGGCATTGATTTATGCTCTAATATTTATTACTTCCTGTCTTCTGCTGGTTTGGGGTTTTATTTGCTGTTCTTTTACCAACTCTTTAACGTGTAAAGTTAGGTTATGTGTCTGAGACCTTTCTTCCTTCTTTAGGAAGGCCTCCATATATACTTCCCTATCATGACTGCCTTTGCTGCATCCCAGAGGTTTTGGGCTGTGGTATTATCATTTTCATTGGCTTCAATGCACTTTCTAATTTCCTCTCTATTTTCTTGGTTAGCCCATTCATTCTTTAGTAGGATGCTCTTTAGTCTCTAAGTATTTGTTATCATTCCAAATTTTTTCTTGTGGTTGGTTTTGTGTTTTATAGTGTTGTGGTCTGAAAATATGCATGGTATGATCTCAATCTTTTTGTATTTATTGAAGGCCAAATTGTGTCCCAGTATATGATCTATTCTGGAGAATGTTCCATATGCACTCGAGAAGAATGTGTATTCTGCAGCTTTAGGATGAAACGTGCTAAATATATTTGTTAAGTCCACCCAGTCCAGTGTGTCATTCAAAGTCATTGTTTCCTTGTTGATTTTCTGTTTAGATGATCTTTCCATTGCTGGAAGTGGGGTGTTAAAGTCCCCTAGTATAATGGTATTATTTTCAATAAATTTCTGTGTGATTAATTGGTTTATATATTTGGTTTCTTCCACATTTGGAGTATAAATATTTACAATTGTTAGGTCTTCTTGGTGGATAGACTCCTTAAATATGATATAAAGTCCTTCATCACTTGTTAGTGTTTATTTTGAAATCTAAATTGTCTGATATAAGTATGGTTACTCTGGCTTTCTTTTGGTGACTATTAGCATGATAGATGTTTCTCCTCCCCCTTACTTTCAATCTGAAGGTGACTTTAGGTTTAAAATGGGTCTCTTGTAAACAGCATATAGATAGATCTTGTTTTCCTATCCATTATGTTACCCTATGTCTTTTGATTGGAGTGTTTAGTTCATTGCCACTTAGAGGGAATATTGAAAGATATGCACTTATTGCCTTTATGTCCCATCTAGGGTTGGAGTTTCTGGTGGTGTTCTCACTAGTCTTTGTTGCTTTTGGTCTTTTTTTCCCCATCTTTTCTCCCCTCAGAGAGTCCCCCTTAAAATTTCTTGAAGGGCTAGTTTAGTGGTCACAAACTCCTTTAGTTTTTGTTTGTCTGGAAACTTTTTGTGTCTCCTTCTATCTTGAATGACAGCCTTTCTGCATAAAGAATTGTTGGCTGCTTATTTTTCTGATTCAACACATTGAATATATGCTGCCACTCCTTTCTGGCCTTTCAAGTTTCTTTGGATAGGTCTGCTGCAAACCTGATCTGTCTTCCCTTGTACATAAAGGACTTTTCCCTCTTGCTCTTTTCATGATTCTTTCCATGCCTGGTTATTTTGTAAATTTGACTATCATTTGCCTTGTTGATCATCATTTTTTGGTGAGTCTAAAGGGCTTTCTCTGTTCTTCCTGGACTTTTATGTCTGTGTTTTTCCCCAGGTTAGGGAAGTTTTCTGTTATGATTGGCTCACATAAACCTTCTACCCCTTTTTCTCTCTCTTCATCTTCTAGTACATCTATGATTCAGATGTTATTCCTTTTTAATGATTCACTGAGTTGTCTAATTCTTATATTGTGCTCCTTTGCCTTAGTTTTCCTCTATTTTTGGCTTCATTATTCACCATAAATTTGTCCTCAAAATCACTGATTCCCTGCTCTGCTTCATCCATATTTGCTTCCATGGCATCTATTCGAGATTGCAACTCAGGTATAGCATTTTAAATTTCATCCTGAATAGATTTCACCTCTTTTATTTCCACAGAAAGGGATTCAAAGCTTTTTTCAACCCCACCTAGTATTCTTATTATTGTGATTCTAAATTCTGGTTCAGACATCTTGTTTGTATGTATATTGANTGATAGAATAGATAAGAAGGAAAGAAAAAGAAAGTGTTTGAAAATTTTAAAAATAATAACAATAAAATAGAATAAAATGAAGGGATGAAAGGAAAGTAGAATTTAAAGATTTACAAAATTAAAAAAATATAGTAGAAAAAATTAAAGAAAAATAATTTTATAAAAAGAGAAAATATTTTTTCTCTTTCTGTATTCAATACTGTGAAAAGAAAGTAAAAAGAAAAAATTGAATAGGTGGACAGTGAAGAGAATGAAATACGATTGAAATTACATCCAGTTTCCCCTAGAATCAAACTATGAGACACTTTATAGTCCATAAACTAAGGAGGTGGAGAGACTTGTGGTGTTCCTCAAGAGCATGGTTGGCCCAATTGGGTCGGGCTTGGTGTAATGGCTCTGTTCTTCACCAGATGGTGCTGCTTAGTTTAGTGGGGTGGATAGTTGTGGTGCATGTAGGTGTGTATGCACCTGCAGGGGAGGGGTGAAAATGGTGTCATCCAGTTACCCAGTCAGAACTCTGTGCTCTTGCTGACCAGAAATCAGCAAGACAAACCCTCCTTTGTCTCCTGATTTCAGCCATTCCATCCATGACCACGCCGTCAGCCTGCCAGACAGCACCTCCCAACTGAGTTTTATCTCAGACATAGCTATTTCCAAACTCCTCATTTCTGAGAGCCCTGCAACTTTGACCCACTCAGACCCTCTGGGGGAAGGTCTTGGCGAACAATGGCCGGGTGCCACCTGACCCCTATAATGCTTGAGTGACTGTGCTGCTGCAATGCCCAGAGACTTTGGCCTGGTGCCAACTTGCCCTAGAAAAAGTTCACACAATCGTGTAGCAGCAGTGTTTCAGGGATTATGGTAAATCACAACACCCATCTGGAGCACATCCTAGCTCCAGCACCAAAGGATGTGGCGTTCTCCAGGGTCTGCTGGGACATTTGCCTGTGGGGGAGCCACACAGTTTCTACCAAATGTCCTCCCAGAAGGAGAACTGCCTCTCCCCATGTGGCCAGAGGACCCCTTGGAACTTACTCTCTGCTCCTGGGGATTTACCCTTCTCACTAGAACACCACCAGGTATCAAGCTGTGGAATTTCTGACTTTGAGCTCCCTCTGTTTATAGAGTCTTAATGGAATTTAAGCCCTCTCCTTTCTCCTTTCTCCCTTTTTTGTCCAGTCCACTCTTCTTTCTCTCCAGCTGATTTTGGGGGGGGGGANGTATATTGATTAAATCCCTGGCTGTCATTTCTTCGTGTTCTTTATTTTTGGGTGAATTCCTTCATTTTGTCATTTTGAAGGAAGAGAAAGAATTAATAAAATAAAATAATTAAAATTAAAAAAATTAAAAAACAACACTGAAACATCAANCCTTTCTCCTTTCTCCCTTTTTTGTCCAGTCCACTCTTCTTTCTCTCCAGCTGATTTTGGGGGGGGGGAGTGCTTTTCCTATACTCCCCCCACCCTCCATCTCTGTCCTCTCACTGGAAACAAACAGCTACTTGCCCTCCGTGGCTTCTCTCTCCTGCAGTTCACCTATCTGCACCATGTACCTGCTGAGTTCTGTGGTTCAAGTTGTGCAGATTGTTTTGTTAATTCTCAAATCAGTTTTCTAAGTGTGCAAGATGGTTTGGTGTTGATCTAGCTGCATTTCAGAGATGAGATAGGCAAAAAAATGTTTAATGATAATTAACTTTTAAGGTGATCTCTAAGTTATAGGCTCTCGAGGTGGGAGTATGATGTGACAAGAGACCATCACTCAGACACCTATTTAACAACTTAGGAACATTGTGCCCCACATTGTGACCACTACAATGTATTGTCAAATTGCAAATAATTCTAAAATGTGTTGTTAGATGAGAAAGGTCAAGTTTTTGAAGGCCCATTCTTATCAATTGTGTGTATGAATATATTTTCATGAGAAACTAAAGCATTACAATACATATTATATATTTTCATAATAAACTAAAGCATTCCAGACTAAGGCATATACAGAATTATAATTTGGGATAATTTATGCTAATTTTCTTATAGCTTAGTCTTTTTTAATTGGTTGGTAAGAAACATGAATTTTTTGTGTAATAAAATGCAATAGAGAAAAATTAAAACAATAACGTAGCTTCAGAATTAAATTTTTACAGTCATTGATTATGTATCTTACAATGTGAAAAATACATAAAATATTAAGTGAAAAAAAGACTTTTATTGGTATTGCTGTCATTAAAATGTTTTAAATTAAACAGTTGTAAGAAACTAAAAAGACATACATGAACATGTTAAAAGTTAACTCTAGGTTATTTTTGGACCATGCAAATGCACAATATTAGTGTGCATGTGTGTGTTTCTATGTTTTAAAAATGTCAGGTCAAGGTTATATATTTCTTCATAATCATAGGACAAATCAATACTCTTAATAAAGTTTTGCTCAGAAATAAGTTTTATATTGGGTTATATGAGTAAGGTGTTGAATTCAAATTAGATGTCTTTATTGGTAATAATGCATCCTTAGCTATACATATGAGTAAAATCAGCAAATGCTGCAGCTTTTTCCTTTATTATGTCAAGAATAATTAAAACTTATGTAAAACACATTGTTTTCTGCACAGCATAAGCTCCAAGTTAATTATAATTACAATCACAAATATTTCTGTCATATTAATTATAATAAGGGGCTTAGATATTAGCATATTTTACTATTCCACATACAAGTGGAAGTAATACATTTGATTTTTGCTTCTTTGCACCAAATTGATCTATTTGGCTTACCTATG
This sequence comes from Crocuta crocuta, assembly GCF_008692635.1. Classification (NCBI taxonomy): domain Eukaryota; kingdom Metazoa; phylum Chordata; class Mammalia; order Carnivora; family Hyaenidae; genus Crocuta; species Crocuta crocuta. The sequence continues at coordinate 5,351,969 of NW_027530016.1, forward strand.
ATAGCAAGTATCTTCAGAAAAATTTCTAGTGATTTCCAAATATTATTTTTTTTTAGGAATTACCATCTGTATTTCAAATTGAGGTATAATTTCAGTCCAAAGGCAAAGACTGTTGTTACATATCTTCTTCAGTATTTATTTTCAATTTATTTTCATGAATATTTTATGGAAGAAAGTTTAAAATACACTAAGCAAAAACGTATTACCAATATCTTAAGACATACCATTTAGTAAATAATTGCTGACAAAAATATATTAATTGATATATTTTAACTATAAAGCATGTGCATGTGTTATCTATATTCAACATTTTTAAATGATTTAGACAAAAATATAAAATTTCAAAATATATTGACATTGGCAACTATCACATTTGCTTAACTGTCTAATTAATTTCAGGGTTAATAGTGGATATTAGTGATGTCATATTATCTTTCATCATTGAAAGTTGGGAAAGTTAAAGTCACTATATTCAGCTGGACAAGGAACAATGAAGAAAATCTGTGTTATTTAAGCCTTGATATCATAGGGCACTTCTAAGTAGCTTTAAAATATTATATTAAGATCACTCTGAACAAGTGTTAACTCTATTCACAGATTTTTTAAAAATGAGATCTATACTGACTTATGAATTCTTTGGGATAAAATAGGAGCAACCCATGCAACAGAGGATTGAGCACTTTTTTACCTTTTTGTGTGTGAAGAATCTAGGAGTTGATCATAATAAACTCCAACTCAATTGGCTCAAACATAAAAGGATGTATTATCTCAAATGCCAGAAAGTCCATATATAAGATATGTTTCCATGGTGATGAAACTAGGTTTTGGCCCTGATTTGCCACAGTTCTTTTGTCTCTGTGCTCTTGCCACATATTGGCCTTTTCTTCAAAATGGAAGCAGGACAAATCCAACCGCAAAAGAGGGACCATCTCTGATTTGTGTACTTTTAATTTCATAAACACGGTTATTACATCACTTCAAAAGACACATACTATCCTTCTGAATGCTGGTAATGCCCAAATGCCTGTGTTGGTAATGTTGTGCACTCTCTTGCTAATGCTAAATATTATTACTTAGATGATGATCACCAAGTGGTTCAAATGTGAACTGATGTTTTTCCTTTTGTAATAAGTGTTTAGTTGGGAACTACTTTGAGAACCTATACACATTTTTTTTTAGCCCAACAACCTTTAGGATCCCCTGTTGATTATCACTCATGTCTGTTATTGCATTGAGAATGTTTAAAAAATGGTGACTTTTAATTCTACCATTTATTTTTTTATTTGATGGTTAAGTATCATTCTGTAAAAAGTGATTTATACCCTGTCACCTTGCGATTCTTTCTCATTCTTTCTTTTTCCCTTTATTTCCATTTCTTTTCCTTCCTCTCTCTCACCCTCACAAACCTTAAAAAATTACACTATGAATTGGTAAATCTTTTTGTTATATTTGTTAATATGCTGTAATTTTTAATTGTTTAATTTGAACTTCACATTTTCTCAAATTTGGGCATGGGAAAAACTTTGGGTTTCTTTGTATGACTTTGATATAACTTGTTAAGCCTTTTTTTTTAAAGTTTATTTATTTATTTTGAGAGGGAGATGAGGGAGAGAGAGAGAGAAAGGGAGGGAGGGAGGGAGAGGGAACCAGTGGGCCAGGAGTAGAGAGGGGATGGACAGAGGACCCAGAGCAGGCTCTGTGCTGACAAGAGAGAGCCTAATAGGTGCCTTAACTCATGAACCTCATGGTCTGATCATGGCCTGAGTCAAAGTAGGACGCCTAGTCACTGAGCCACCTAAGGCCTCATAACTCTTTAAGTCTTAAACACTTCTAGGCTTACTGTGTACTTTTCTGACTAGATCTGAATCAGCCATTTACCAGTGTCCTCTTTTTGGGAAATATCACTGGGAATGCAAGATCTCAGCACTCTCTGTGCTTACTGTTACTAATACGTCAGTGTCTCTAATTGATTTTATGGTCCAAACTCAGACCAATTTGTTTTTTCCATTCAAATCCAACAACACGAAACTTTTATTTATTTATTTTTATTCCGTATTTGTCTCCTTTCTTTTCCTAGACAGATTGACATACATGGGTACAAAATTGTTTGCATGGCAGAATGTACTTTCCCCTAAGATATTTTGAGATTGCAGAGGTCAGTCATCTGGGTAAAATTCCAGAAAAAGATAGTTGGAGCAAAGAAGAATGCATTTATAATTCGGTTCAATATTGCTAAATTCTGGTCCATAAACCTACAAAGTTTTTATGGTATTGCTCTCTCAATAGCAATTTATCAGAGTTCCTGTTTACCAACACCCACCAGTGGACTGTTACCAAGCTTATGAATTTCTACCAGTTTGGTAGGTGAGAAATGGTACCACAGGACATTTTAATTTGCATTATGTAAGAGTAGTTTTCTATCTGTAACATAGATTGCAGAATTTTATCCCAGTTTATTCTTTATCTTTTACCTTCGCTTAATGTGCATTTTGCCATGAAGGTTTTTTTTGGTTTTCATAACCAAATTTTTTAATGTAGGCTCTTCCAGATCTTGAAGTCATACTTTGAAAGACCTTCTTCAAATCTAGGTGATAAAGAAATTCACTCAAGCTTTCTTTCAGAATTCATATTGTTTCTTTTTTTACATCTACATTTCTGATCTGTTTGAAGTTTATTCTGATGTATAGGGTAATGGGAAATTTAAGGTTATAAATGATTTTTCTGGTCTGAAAAGAGCAATGCCTATTTATTTACTGGTTCAATTTGTTCTCATGGTTCTCCTTAGTGTTATTAAACTCCTACAACAACTGAATAAGGATCCTTTGCAAAACTATCCATCTTGGAGCACCTGGGTAGCTCAGTCAGTTGAGTGTCCAACTCTTGATTTCAGTTCAGGTCGTGATCCCAGGGTCCTGAGATTGAGCCCGCATTGGGCTCTGTGCTGAGCATGAAAACTGCTTAAGATTCCCCCTCCCTCCCTCCCTCTCTCTCTCTTTCTCTTTCTCGCTCTCTCTCTCCCTCTCTCCCACCCCAGTTGTGCTCCTGCTTTCTCTCTCTCTCAAAAATCAAAACAAAACACAATCCATCTTTGTCATCAAGTATTTATTATTTTTAAGTTGTGTGCTATTAGGGCAATTAGTAATACCAAATAAATGAGGAAGTGAGTAAACACAATTTCAAAAACTCACTAATACATATTGAAATAAAATTAACATCACTTCAGTTTAGGCATTCTCTTGGGGTTTATTAATGAATGGAATGATGGTCAAACTGTTATACTTAATTATTTCTGAGTAGTTATATTATTAGAAATATGACTTTATAAAATTTACTTAACTAAATAATGATATTCATTCAGATTCTATTTGAATTCTTTTGATATTTTGAAATTGCTCTGTTTCATGATATTACCAATAATTGTTCTCAGGTGTGGTACAGTGAAGATGAAAAGTTTAGGAAACCAGGTTATTTTTTGCAGCTTTAGCATTATTAAGTAGGATGGTTATAAACATAAAACTGCTGTGGCACTGGGATGGCTCATTCAGCTGAGCAGCCAACTTCAGCTCAGGTCATGGTCTCACAGAGCCCACGTGGGGCTCTGTGCTGATAACTCAGAGCTTGGAGCCTGCTTTGGATTCTGTGTCATCCTCTCTCTGCCCCTTCCTCATGCTCTGTCTCTCAAAAATACAAACAAAAAAACCCATAGAACTGTCAATCTTTGAATCTCAGTATTATAATTTGAACACTAAATATATTAGTTTAAATAACTACCTTAATAAAGCTCTTTTAATGGTTAAGTGAAGTATAAGTCATGAAACTTGTTATTATATAATATTGTCTTTGTTTTTATCTTTTTTCATATTCTTACTATAATAATTCTAGATTTGATGTGTTTACCTGGATTTACATAGATACCATATGCTTTGTTTAAAGCAATCAGTGGAGAGAATTAGGAACTCATTAATTGGTGTCCTTAGGACCTGCTTAATACTTAGGACAACCTCATCTTATAATTTCAGACATTGTCATTATTATGTATGTTCTTTTACTTATTAGCTGAAATTACCACTCGATAATCTCTTTCCTACCAGGTGAAATCATTTCCTCTCTGCATTTGCAGGCTTGAGCCCAGTCACATTCTGTAACATGAGATCTTGCTCAGTAATGGAAAATGCCCATTGGGGACCACTGCATGAAGGAGGCTTTGCCTACCAATGAAATTCACTGCCCAAATTACTTACACACTCACCTGTTTATAAGGTATTTTGATTATCTTTCCTCTGATTGTAACCACCTGAGCCTTCTACCTCAGATTGAGTCGGTGGTAGTTTCCACCAGAAGAAAGCCAGCTTGCAGATAAATTGAGAAGTAATCCTCTAGGTGGGTTGTCTTGAAGGATGAAACATGAGTTTGGGAAAAAGAGCAGCTTTACTCTGTCCCTCTTTGACCTTCTCTTACCATCATGAGTAACTGTCCTGAATCTGGATCTAGCAGCTTAAGTGAGATAGACAGATGGCCACAGTGCTTGGATTTACCAGACAATCCAAATGTAAGTAATTAGGAGTACACTATATTTTGATAGCTTACAAGTAAAATAATTTAACATACTATTTACATGTTGGGGGTTAGAAGAAAACGTTGATAGTGGCAAATAGACATTTGTGAGCTGGAATGATAAAGTTTACTTGAGAATTTGTTTGCATGGATTGAAATATTACAGTCTATATCTTTAGAAACTGATATCATTATGCATGCAGATTTTTCTTTTCAGATATTAAAGTAATATAATATAATTATAGCCTCTCAAATGATCCTTATGAGGATTTAAGTGCTTTGCTAATGCCCTAGGATTAAACCTCTCATTTCTCTTTTTATATTGGGGGAAAAAGTGACATAATTCTATTCCAGTAGGGTATTTCCATTTTTATTTATAAATATTATCAGCCCACTATACCATCCAAAGAAAATACAATTATTCCTTAAGTTTTGCATATATAAGAATCAAAATTAGTTTTTATTTTAGAGCCTGTTTATTCCATCATCCTAATAGTTTCACTAAATAATGAAAGCCATTGTCCTTTACTTGATATCTTGAAGCTAATTTTGCTAAATGGTGAAAGGAAACATACAAGGTATTAGCCGTACAACATTTCGTGTACTATTTTGACTTTATTTTTTTAATTTTTAAAATATTTAATCTTGAGAGAGAGACAAAGTAGGAGTGGGGAAGGGGAAGAGAGAGAGGGAGACACAGAATCAGAAGCAGGCTCCGGGCTGAGTCTAATGAGGGGCTTGAACCCACAAACTGTGAGATCATACCTGAGCTGAAGTTGGCCGCTTAACCAACTGAGCTACCCAGGTGCCCCAGCATTTTGTGTGCTAATAGACCAGTAACCTAGAATGCTTGAAGGTTTCCTGTAGGCAACACAAGTTAACTAGAAACACCCTTCATTTTCATACTTACCTTTTTTTTTTCTCATTTTCTTTCTTTCCAAGTGTGAAATCACATCTACACTGCTCAACCTAAAGTTACTCATTAATTCTTTGGTGTTCCAAACCTTATTTCCAAATTAGGCTCAAACTCCCATTGTGAGTATGCACTTGCTATACTATGTTTTAAGAGTTTCTCACCCTAAATTATTAGTTTCCCCCTTATCACCATTAATTCCTCTGTCGTCGTTATTACACTTAACATGTTATAGAGCCACTGTTCCAGAAATCACAATGTGGGCAATGATGCTCTAGTAAACCTTTTTGGAAAGGACTATACTATAAGTTCTTTATTTATGTTTATTTATTTATTTTGAGAGGAGGGAGGGGCAGAGCAAAAGGGGGAGAGAATCCCAAGCAGGCTCTACCCTGTCAGCACAGAGTACAACATGGGGCTCCACCTCAAGAACCTTGAGATCATGACCTGAACTTGAACCAAGATTCGGACACTTAACTGAGTGAACCACCCAGGCACCCTGGTACCTGAAGTTCCTATTAGCAAACATGTTTTGCCACTTACTACTTCAATAAAGATCAGTAGACATAGCATGTAGACCTTCGGGGAGGAGGCTTTAGGGAATGGATAGTAAATACTTACTATTATAAAATTCTAGGGCGCAGAACCTATGTCATGCCTTCCTCTATCCTCACCAATTACCTACTGTCATGCAGCCGAGTAGGGTGTTAGGGGCTGGAAGGCTAAAGACAATTGCCTTGGTGTGTATCTTACCAATGGTAATTCCTATCTTAAGATCTAGGTGAATTACTTAGCCTTGCTTTGAGTTAGTTACTTCACCTGTAAAAAGGAATAATAATGCCTAATTCTCATGGCTCTGGTCAGGATTAAATGACTTATTGTATGTGAAATGCTTAGAACACTTCCTGGCATGGAGAAAAATTCACTTAAATTTTGCTATTATGTTTAGTGCATAGGAGATGCTAAGTATAAACCACCAGTAATTGAATATGCTGGGAGGGTTGTTATATTGTTTTCGCCTTTACTAAAAACTTTTAGTAGCTGCAGAAAGAATGAATTTTCTACAATTAGTAGAACAAAACAAAACAAAATAATTGACATTGGGGAACTGGTAACAACTGTTACCCTGACAGTAAGATATTAATAAGATATGTGAACAGCACAGGACACAGAGAAGATCCATGGGCAATGGAGAAAATGTAGAGAAAAGAAGCCTCAGTAGGAGTTTCCTTAGGTACAGCTAAGTAAGGAGTTCTGTAATACTTTAGAAGGGAGAGATTTCTGCTTGATTCCTGTTTGGGAGAAGAGAATGATAAAGAAACACTTGAACAGTATAAAATGATATAAAATTATTGAAATTTCATAACAAAATTCACTGTTTTTTTAAATGTTTATTCTTGAGAGACAGACAGAACATGAGCGGGGGGCGGGGGGGGGGCAGGCAGAGAGAGAGGGAGACACAGAATTCAAAGCAAGTTCCAAGCTCTGAGCTGTCAGCACAGAGTTGGATGTGAGGCTTGAACTCATAAACTGTGAGATCATGACCTGAGCTGGAGTAGGATGTTTAACTGACTGAGCCACCCAGGTGCCCCAAAATTCACTGATATTTTTATCTGTAGCTTATCTCTGTAAACAGAGATTATAGTATTTGGCTATGTATGTGTGTGTGTGTGTGTGTATGTATTTAATACATATGTATATTTCTTGATATATAAGTATATGTTTATATATATATACATATACATACATACATACATACACTTCTTGGATGTATTTTGTGGAATGGTTTCATCATTCATTCTAAATTTAATTTATAAGGTACTTATATGGCCTTTGGTGAAAGCATGTTTAGTGTAATTAGATCAAGACAACTGAGCACACGCATCACCTTCCTGCTCCAAATTTCTGGAAGAGACATAAAAAATACTTAATTATAACCCTGGAACACAAGATGTATACTCCATGGACCTAAAAGTCTGAAGATCCCTTAAATGACTGAAGGAACTACTGAGCACCATTTCCACTGGAGGGGTTTTGTGTACAAAGTGAAAGCAGCTACTTGCTTAGAAGCAGCAGATGAAAACATGGGAGATTTCCCAGGAAGCCCTCAGGGTTATGGTCAGTGTACCCATAAGAGGAACAACCAGACATGTGACTGCACCTTAAATCAACAGGGAACAGACACGTAGATGTGTGGCCAGGAGGGGACGAAAAATGGGTACCACATCCTACACCTAGAAGATGAATTGCAAATGCATATTTCATCCTGTCCCCATGATCCCTGGAGGTGTGTTACAATACACTGAAATAGTATTTGTGGGAAGCTCTAAAATAAAAATGAATGTCCAGCAAAGAATCTCCCAACCTTTGAGAAAATGTAATATTGGGTACAGCAAGACAGACACCAAAGTCAACAAGCATTTTTTAAAAGGGAAAATGAAAGTGTAATTTGAAATAAAATATTATGGGAGTGCCTGGGTGGTTCAGTCAGTTAAATCCCCAACTCTTGATTTTGGCTCAGGTCATGATCTCACAGTCTGTGAGTTTGAACTTCACATTGGACTCTGTGCTGACAGTGCGGAGCCTGCTTGGGATTCTTTCTCCCTCTCCCTCTGCCCCTCCCTTCCTTGCTCTCTATATCTCTCTCAAATAAAAACAAACCTTAAAAAAGTCTGATTATACAAGAGAGGTTTCTCTAGCCCCTCTGCACAACTGATATTTCTCTCCAGCACCTCCAACACGAACATACATCCTATCCTCTACTTGTTTAGTTCCTCACCCAATTTCCTTTTTCCTCATAGAGATTATCATCACTTGATCTATCATATGTGTATTGTCTTTGTTTAGTTTAAACCAGAACATAATCTCCATGTGGTCAGATTGTCTGTTTTGTCTTGTGTTGGGAACTCCATGCCAGAAAAAAATCCCTGGTATGTAATAGGCACCTAATAAATATTTGCTAAAATAATTAACACATTTTTGCAAAACAGGGCATACAAGGAATGAAGATGTCATGTAAGTCTGGCTGTCCATGTTTTACATCACTCACCTGTAAGATAGAATTGAACATTTTATTAAAAATTGTGAGACTCAAATATTCTTGGGAGATGTAAAGTTATTAATGAATATTGCAGACACCAGATGTTTCTGTCAAATTTAGGTTAAAAATTGATTCCATTGTTTAACTGCTCTTCTTAGGAATGGACAGTTGTCTTATGGTGGTGATTTCAATGGAGTAGAGAAATGAGAATTGGTGTGGACTTACTTCTTACAAGTCTTTCATATTGTGAGTTCCAGGAAGATTGATGCCTGAGATTTATTCTCCTTCACTGTCCACCATCCTGGCACAGTGTCCAACCCAGAATATGCTATCAATAAATGTTTGGTGGATTAATGACTGAATGACTAATTTGTTTCCCAAAAAGCGAAAAAGTCCATTAAATCATTTTCTCTGTTTTTTACCTTTGTGCTTTTCCCCTTCTAACTTATTTATGTATTCTAAGCCCTAAGTACTTAGGCATTCAGACTTTTAGCATATATATTATCTCTTTGAGCAGAAGTTAGCTAGAGGGTAGAGTGTCTCTGCTTTGCATGGTGTTTGTTATCTACTTTCTAAATATCCTCAATGAGCTTAAGGCTAAACGGGGCCAGACAAACAAGTTAGGAAAAACCTGCAGAACATTTTGTACTGGGTGATAGCCATCTGCAGTGGGTTCTGATGAAGGCAAAGGAGCAGCAGAAATGCTTCAGGAAGGCATTGATGATGAGTAGATATTTGTAAAGCTGAAGAGTAGTGCAGAATCCAAGAAGCAAGAGCAGCTGGCCTTCATTAGGGTTTCTGGGAAGAGGCTGTAGTATCCAGTCATAGGCCTGACTAAAGAGGTGGCTGTAGAAGCAAACAAAACTCAGATGACAGGGGCCCTGTAGTCATTCGTTGAAAACATACCCAACACACATTTACCGAGAGTCTGCAATACTCTAGATTCTGGCAATAAAGCTGTGGAGACAAATCATTGTCCTTATGGGCTCTATACTTTCATGGTAAAAGCAGCCCTTAAAAAAAAGGAAAAAAATGTGCAATATGATGAATAAAAAAACACTAAAAGAAAAATAGAGCAGTGAGAAGAATACGAAATATTAGAGGGTAGTCGGGGAAAATTTCATTTATTTAAGGCCTTGAGGAGAAAGAAATGAGCCAATGGATATGACCAGATGTGGTAGGGGATGGGGACAGAGGGCATTCCAGGCATAAGGAAAACCAATGCAAGGATGTAGGGACAGAAGTGTGCCTGAACCGGCCGTGAGAGTATAAACCGGAAGGAGGCGATGATGTTCCCAGTTCAGGGGGGCTTGTAGGGCACAGTGATGACTTGGCTTTCATAATGGCTGAGGGGACGACATGTAAGGTATTGAAGTGAGGAGTGGGACAATGTGACACTTACATGTTGGCAAGATTACATATGTGCCCAGAGAAGAATAAGGAGATGCAAGTCATGCATGTGTCCTGAAATCAACTAAAGAAAATGCTTTAAAGAAGGTGTTTGTGGTCATTTGTGCCCAAGGCCATCAATAGGTCAAGTAAAAGTTGCCTGAGAACTGTCAGATAAAGCAAGAGTAGTGGCATTACTAAAACCACTGAAACTGCAGACATTTGTGGAACATTTGAGGTAAATATCTAAATGCAGTGGCTATAACAGACAGAGAGAAAAAAAGGAATCTTCTCAATTTTGTTTTAAAAAGGAGTAATGAATATAATCTTGAGGGGATCAGGGGCCACAAAGCAATTATTTGAGTGAAAATATGATGTATTGTTTTGAATTTGTGGCAGACGTCCTACAAGGTGAATGGCAGAGAGATTGGAACGTGTCACACAAGGAGCAGAGGCCCAGAGGGCGGCTTGTCCAATAGTCCATTTGAGAAGTAAGTGCATGGACCACTATGTTTTTAAAGAATAAACTAGCTTGCACACCTAAAACTTCACGTCAATTTTTATATTGTGCCACTTGTTAAGATTAAATGTTTACATGGTTGTTCAACTCTGACCAACTTGTATACATGCGTGATGCTGGCCAGCAAGGTGAGTTCATTTTCTTACAGTGAAAGTTAGTTGGCTGATGGCGACTTGTGCAAGACTTTGGTCTCCTTCCTGAATGGTGGCACATATTTATAGGCTGCTGCACTGGGGTGAAGGATTCAAACAGTGATTGTTAAACTGCATCTTTCTTTGTGCAAAGCTAATAAAGTCATACAGGGGTGGGGACAGTGGCCTTGGCCTCATTAGCAACATTTTCTAGCTTCTCCAATATATTCTTCTCTTTAGAACAAACACATCCAGGGTTGCCAACTACTTTTAGTTTTTTATTTCTCCCAGTATTTTATCTTGAATCTCTGTTCAATCAGATCCTATGTGTTTCTATTAAAAAAAGAGAACTTTACAAAGTAGTTGCCATAAGGGTTTAGAAAACCCTGACCAAGTGTCCCAGGCAGATTTGTCATAAAGTGAAAAATTAGTGATGAGCCTGAGTCTTGGGCCTGCCCTTTTCTGTAAAATTCTTTTCTGTTGAGTTTCCCTTGACTCTGATATTCTAGGTTTTCCCAGGGGTGTTAGAACATTTTCCTGCTAAACCAGTTTGAGCAGTTTGTGGGCTCCCTGTGAAACTGGGCAGTGCTTCATGAATCAGTATAAGGGTGAATGAGTTTTCAGAACACATAAGTTTGATGTTAGACTTTCACTTCATACCTTGGAGGCTTAAGTCTGTAGGATAAGCCTTGTCATAGGACAGGGGCACAGACCAAATATTTTCAGGGATCAAGCAGATATGTAAATGAATGAAAATGATCAGTATATGACATTAAAAAGTGGTGGAACTGAGAGAAGCAGAGAGTGGACACCCTACTCAGTGGCCTAGGAAATAAGTGTGGAAATGGAGTACCAGAATAGAGGAACAGAGACATCATACTTCAGAATGCATGGAGAGGGAGCACGCATTCACTGTTGGAATGGAGAGTGAAATACAGCAAAGTGATAGGAGCATTGAGTAAATGGTGGATGGAGAACACAGGTATAGAACCAGGTCAGTAGCCATAGGAAGGAAAATAGGAACGTAGGATAAGGTTGGCATGATCATTTGTGTGGCCTGGGAATTCACCTCTATAAAATATTTGTTGGTCCGAGCCCTGCCTCCTGTGGACATACTTGTCTTTATTACAGATCAGGATTTGGCAAACATTTCGTAAAGAGCCAGATAATAAATATTTAGATGAGTTGTGACGGTCTCTGTCACAACTATGCAACTCTCCTGTAGGCATATGCCAACACAACTATAAAAAATGTATAAATAAATGAGTGTGGCTATATACCAATGAACCCTTATTTATCATAATGTGTTGTGGATCCAATTTAGCTCATGGGGTGTAGTCGGCCAACTTCAGCTACAGATGATGAGGTTGCTATGATTTCAAGTGATGATGAACATCACCTAATGCTTAATTTAGAGTAGTCATTCTATTTGAAGTCACTATTTGTGCATATTTAATCGAATATCTTGGACAATTTTTAAGGTAGTTCACACTATAAACCTTCAAATTTCTAGTAATCTTTATCATAAGTATTCATTTATTTATTCACCCAACAGATATTTAAGATTCCAATTTTGCAACAAGCATAGTCTTTGTCTCTATGCATATAGGAACAAACAAGATAGAGTTCATGACGTTAAGGATAATTACAGTTTATTGGAATAGTGATTTGACTGGTAAATAGGAAAGATAACTTTCTGGGTCAGTTCTGTTGGAAAACTTTTGGACATTTTCTGGAAACTTTCTTCCCGGGACTCAGGAGAGAACATATATTGAGCAACATAGAGAACTGAGTGAGGAGCATTTCTTTTTGCACTTCCCTCATTGACGGTTGTGATATGTAACTGCGAGATCAGCCCCTAAGCAACAGGAAAGGACCATTCATGACACCTGCTCCTTTGTGGGTCCAGCGTAGAGGAAGGAGGAGCTCTTTCCAGCCAAGAACTTCTTTTACCTTTTCTCTGCTTGTTTTATTCTCACGGAGATTTCTGTGATGATAGAATGGGGAGAGATATCCTAAAATGTGATTAAAATAAGGGTTTTTTTTTTTTCCTTGGGATATGATGGCCAAATGTTCTTTTTTAAAGCCATGATAATGGTTTCTGGTCATGGTCTGAAAGCAAAGAATAAACTAGTTAAAATGCTTGATAGATCCTGTGATATCAGTACAAGAGCTTAGCAAAAGAGCTGAGGGCTAAAGTGCCCCATAAAGCATTCCATAGTAAAAATGATGATAGTTATAGTAAAATAAAATAGGATGGTAGCCAAAGCGAAGATTTACTGCGACTTCTCAAACAATATAATAGCAAAAAGAGTGGGATGGGTTTTTTTCTTCTATATGATAGTTCAATAGCCCACAATTTTTCCTTCTGTTATTTTCAAAAGTAAATCTTTCACAGTTCTTAAATGTGCCACTTCCTCATCATAACTGTGCAGCATTATAGTTTGAGATAATCAAGAATCCTGAAGGCAAATACTTTTCAAAGTTTTTAGATCAAGCATAAGAACATAATCCTTGTGAATGTCATTTATGCTATATTTCTATCATGGTATCAATTATTTATGTACAGCCTCTCATCTTGATGCATTTTGCAATGAAGGAATACTTGTACAGTGGATGTGCAAGAAGGATGAAGGAAGCCATATATAATAAAGTGGAAATAGAGTGGCTTCCTGTGGATACAAAGGAAGGGGAAATATTTTTTAGAGTACAATGAAAGCTTAGACTTTCTCAACTCGGTAGGTACTTTTAATACTGTAATCTTTACATTGAGATCTAAGCAGCTTATTAAACACATAGATGAAAACCTCTCTTTCTAGTTAGTTTACCCTCTGACAACTTGAAATGTTGCCTGGGTGATCTAATTTGATTCTTAAAATGGAATAAGATAAAATCTGATTATGTTACTTTGTTTAATAAAATATCAGTTTAGTTATTTGATCATTACTGATGTTTTTGCTTTTTGGCTTCTTTAAATGATTGTTTAAAGATGTGATGGGGGGAGCGCCTGGGTGGCTCAGTCGGTTAAGCGTCCGACTATAGCTCAGGTCATGATCTCGCGGTTCCAGGGTTCAATACCCGTGTTGGACTCTGTGCTGACAGCTAGTTCGGAGCCTGGAGCCTGCTTCATATTCTCTGTCTCCCTCTCTCTCTGACCCTCCCCTGCTCATGCTTGCTCGTTCTCTCTCTCTCTCTCAGAAATAAAAAAATTAAAAAAAATATATGTGATGTGGTTTTCAATCTGCTCCATTATATAGCAGTCCCACAGCCCTCTTTTAAGTATTTACAAGGGTAAATGTGATTATATACTTATATATAGGTACACTTATATATTTATAAATTTATATTTATATATGTGTATATGTGTACGTATTTCACCTACTATGTTTAAGGTGACAGGTATTAATATGTTAATTAATTAATATAAGGCTTTATATATATTACCTGGAACATAGTAGGAATTTAGTAATTTAGATATTAAAACAACAAATCAAAAGAGATGAAAATTCAAGCTCTGATTTAGCATAAATCAAATAGCACTTTTGGAGTAGATCTCTGTCCTTTTCATTATCGTTCCTGAGGAAACACTATATTTCATGTTAGCAATAAGTCAACCAAAGAATTTTTCATGAGGCTTGAACATTGGAAATTTATCTGTGTTAAATGTTATGAAGCCTCAATTTAAATGAGTTCTGAATGTGTGTTAGCCTTCAGCATTTTTGTAACCTTGTTTGATGACCTCACATATACTTTAAGTTTAAATTTGATGATTATTTTTGTTGATATTAAATGACATCCTCTGGCAGTAAAAGTATACATAGGTGATTTTAACAGGGTTTGAAGATATGTGTATACTTTTTTCTCTGATAAGCAAGATTTAAAGAAACACCAAGATCTTTATCATATACCTAATTTTAAATGTGGTTTTGAAACAGTTTCATTTTTTTGCACTTTAATACTTTTAATATATTCTAGATTCATCACCAGAAGTACATATGGAGAGGAGTAATAGGCAAAATATCCAAATCTCTAGTTAGTTTCCATTATGTAAATATTTTTGAACACCTATTTTCTTTGAAATATTTTTCATGATATTTTATTGAGCACCTAGCAGACTAAGAAGCTATTTGTTCCCTGTGGAAGATATACAGGGAATAAATAATTAGGGATATTATAGGGCAAAAGAGAAATACTCTGAGAGAGAAACAATTTAGTGCTATGGAAATGCACAAGATTAAGCAATTACAGTTTTATCACATGGGGGATGGATCAAAAGAGTTTTATAAAGAGTATAGCACTTGAGAATGACCTTGAAAATAAATAGGACTTTTAAAACAACAAACAGGCAGAGACTTATAGGGAAGAGAATAGCATGGCAAAGAAAGAGACAGAAGAACATGGGCTGTGTTGAGAATGTGAACCTACTGATAATATAAAAGTGAGAGAGCTGGAGAAAGGTGTAGGCAGGGGACAATGTGGATAGACCTTGATCTATGAGTCTGTTCTTAATTCATTGCCAATTAAAAGCAAAATGTTAGCTGTGTTAGCAGTGGATTGGTATAATCAGAGCTGTGACTTTGCAAGAGTGTTTTTGGGATACAGTAAGAGCATCTTTGGAAAGGAGCTTCTGATGGGGAGCTCATGTTCACAGAGGGTATTTGAGGAATTAGGCTGTCTTTAAGGTTGGTAGTGTTTAACTCTGTGAATTTACCATTTCCTGATGTCTGGTCCTTTGCCTTGTAATCATAGGAAACAGAGATGTTTCCATGTGTCAGACTTGGTCTGTTAAAGATGCAAATGAGAACACGTCACTCTCTTTCAATGTAAGTTTATTGCTCTTAGGGGGAAAAGAAAGCAAAATCTCTGACATGGCTGATAAGGCCCTGAATAAAATCTCTCATATGGTTGATAAGGTCTTAAATATTTAGGCCTCCATTGATTTTCAGACCCTTATCTCAGAATATACAGTTAATTGCAGTCTCTGCTATAGTCCCATCAGACTGCACTTCTCAAATGTGTCAGGGGACCCTCCTCAAAACCATTTTTTCTCCCAAATCCATTTCCCTTGGTGAGTTTCTGCTCTTCTGAGACCTCAGCTCCATAATGACTTTGTCATCATGACTTAATACTGTCTTCCTATTAAGAATTCTCTTAGAATTATCTTAGGGGCACCTATATGGCTTAGTTGGTTAAGCATCTGGCTCTTGGTTTTGGCTCAGGTCATCATCTCATGGTTTCATAGTTTTGAGCCACGCATCGGGCTCTGTGCTGGCGGCACAAAGCCTGCTTGGGATTATCTCTCTCTTCCTCTCTCTCTGCCCCATCCCCTCATTGCGCTGTCTCTATGTCTATCAAAATAAATAAATTTAAAAAACTTATTTTAGGTTAATGTGCTTCCCATCAGTGATGTTCATTCCAGTAACAATTTAACAGTTATTTGTCTGGGGTTTTTTATTGAAAATAGTAACTTTCAGTAAACTATATACTCCACTGGGCATGTTCAGCCACCACTGTGTGTGGAAGAGTCTTCAAATATTTTATGAATAAATGAATTTTTAAAAGACTGAATTTTCTCTTTATTCTAGACAAATAAAGCATGACTAGAGAAATACCTGAAAAAGGAATCAAACGAACTGACCATTTATATTGAACTGACTGGGCATTCTCTGGTCTATTAAAGCCACATGAGAATGATGTATAGCATCCAGTTGTGCGAACATAACACAATTTGTTTCTTAATACTATTCCTGACAAACCATTGGATTGTTTCTCATTTTGTATTATAAATAATGCTCTCTTATTACTCTTGGACTTGTCTTCAGGCACACATTTCTATAATAACTTGCATCCAGCAAGCTTACTAAATACTAAATTTAATATTATTTGTTTGTTTCTTATATTTATGTATACAATCGTATTTTCCACAAATAATGAAAGTTTTATCCCAATTGGAAATTTTATTATCTATTTATGTAAATCCTTTCTGTTCTTCTTCTTCTTCTTCAATATTATCTATTCTTGGACTTTTGCATTTCCATATAAGTTTTAGAAACATTTTGTCAATTTCCACAAAAATACAAATGAGTTCATTATAATAGCAGAGAATCTATAAAGAGGAATGGACTTGATAGTCACATGGAGCATCAAGTAAATACAGATTAGGTAAACAAAAGCGCACTTGAAAAATAAATCTGTAATGTAACTTACTTAGATTTGCAAAAAATATATTGTAGTCATTAAAAGAACAAAATACCATGAAAATAAATGCAGAAAAAAATATTTGAAAGTTAAAATACAGTTTATTGAAAAAAAGTAATGGAAGCCTGGAAACTAAAGACTACAACTATAAAACAAGAAATCACAGAGGAAATCATTATGCAAGAAAAGATAAGACACATTACTCAACATAATAAAGTCCATCTATGGAAAACCCACAGAGAACATCATGCTCAATGGAGAAAAGCTGAGAGCTTTTCCACGAAGGTCAGGAATGAGACAAAGATGTCCACTCTCACCACTTTTATTTAACACATTATTGGAAGTCTTAGTCACAGCAATTAGACAGCAAAAAGAAATAAAAGTCATCCAAATTGGTGAGGGAGAAGAAAACTTTCATTATTTGCAGATGACATGATACTGTATGTAGAAAACCTGAAAGAGTCCACCAAAAAACTGCTAGAACTGATAAATAAATTCAGTAGAGTTGTGGGATACAAAATCAATGTACAGAAATCTGTTTCATTTCTCTACACCAATAATGAAGCAACAGAAAGAGATATTAAGAAAACAATCCCATTTATAAATATACTAAAAATAATAATACACCTAGGAATGAACCTAAGCAAAGAGATGAAAGACCTATAGTCTAAAAATGATTAAAAACAACAACAACAACAACAACAACAGATGAAAGAAATTCAGGAATTCAGGACAACACAAAGAAATGGAAATAATTCCATGCCGAAAGATTAGAAGAACAAATATTGCTGGAACATCTATATACCCAAAGCAATCAACACATTTAATGCAATTCCTATCAAAATAACACCAGCATTCTTCACAGGGCTAGAACAAACAATCCTAAAATTTGTACGGAACCAGAAAAAAACCCAAATAGCCAAAGCAGTCTTGAAAAAAGACAAGCTAAATGGGAGGCATCACAATTCCAGATTTCAAGTTATGTTCAAAACCAAAGTAATCAAAACAGTGTGTTGCTGGCACAAAGATAGTCACATAGATCAATAGAACAGAATAGAAAACTCAGAAATAACACACAATTATATGGACAGTTAATCTTTGTCTTTCCTGACGAAGCAGGAAAATATCCAGTGGGAAAAAAGGTAGCCTCTTCAAAAATGGTGTTGGGAAAACTGGAGAGCAACATGCAAAAGTATGAAACTGGACACTTTTTTATACTATATATGAAAAATAAACAAAATAATTTAAAGATCAAAATTTGAAACCTGAAACCACAAAAATCCTAGAAGAGAACACAGGTAGTAACTTCTTTGACATTAGCCATAGCAAATTTTTCTAGATATGTCTCCTGAGGCAAGGGAAACAAAAGCAAAAATAAACTATTGGGACTAGATCAAAAAACAAAGCAAACAAACAAAAACCTTCTGCATATCAAAGGAAACAATCAAGAAAACTAATAGGCAACATACAGAATGGGAGAAGATAACTGCAAACGATGTATCAGATAAAGGGTTGGTATCCAAAATATATAAAGAACTTTATAAAACTCAACACCCAAAAATAATCTAATTAAAAATGGGCAGAAAAGATGACTAGGTATTTCTCCAAAGAAAACATAAGGATGGAAAACAGACACATGAAAAGATGCTCAACATCACTCATCATCAGAGGATATGCAAATCAAAACTACATTGAGTTATCAAGTCCCAGCTATCACAATGGCTAAAATCAACAACACAAGAAACAGAAGCTGTTGGCAAGAATGTGGAGAGAAAGGAATACTCCTGTACTGTGGGTGGGAATGCAAACTGGTGCAGCTGCTGTGGAGAAGAGTATGGGGCGGGGTTCTCAAAAAGTAAAAAATAGAACTACTTTATGATCCAGCAATTGCACCACTAAGTATTTACCCAAAGAATACAAATACACTAATTCAAAGAGATCTATGAATCCCTATGTTTATATCAGTATTATTTACAATAGCCAGGGTATGGAAGCAGCCCACATATCCATCAATTGATGAATAGATAAAAAAGATGTGGTGTGAGTGTGTTTGTATATGTGTACATATGTATCACATATACACATGATAGAATACTCAGTCATAAAAAGTGCAGTCTTACCATTTTCAACAACATGGATAGAGTTAGAGAGTATAATGCAAAGCAAAGTAAGTCAGACGGAGAAAGACAAATACTATATGATTTCACTCATATGTAGAATTTAAGATACAAAACAAATAAGCAAAGGGAAAAAATGAGATAGAGACAAAGAAAGATTCTTTTTTTTTTTTATGTTTTATTTATTTCTAGGAGAGAGAGAGAGAGACAGCGTGAGCAGGGGAGGGTCAGAGAGAAAGGGAGCCACAGACTCTGAAACAGGCTCCAGGCTCTGAACTGGCAGTCAGCACAGAGCCTGACGCGGGGCTCGAATCCACGAACCTAGAGATCATGACCTAAGCGAAAGTCGGACACTTAACCAACTAAGCCGCCCAGGCGCCCCGAGACAAAGAAAGATTCTTAACTATAGAGAGCAATCCGTTAACAGAGGGGAGGGGTGTAGGGAATGGGTTAAATAGGTGATGGAGAGTAAGGAATACAATTGTGATGAGCACAGGGTGATGTATGGAACTGTTAATTACTATATTGCATACCTGAAATTAATGTAACATTGTATGTTAACCAACTTTAAAAATGTAAAGTAAAACAAAAAAGAAAATATAAGATCTATAGAAAATCAGTTGAGGAAGTTCAACACATCATGTCTAGGAACTTTGTAAAGAGAAGACTGAGAGAAGGAAGGAAAGGAGATTATGTGTATTTTTTTAATTTTAATATTTTTATTTATTTCTAGGAGAGAGAGAGAGACAGCGTGAGCAGGGGAGGGTCAGAGAAAGAGGGAGATACAGACTCTGAAACAGGCCCCAGGCTCTGAGCTGGCAGTCAGCACAGAGCCCTACGCGGGGCTCGAACCCACGAACCTAGAGATCATGACCTAAGCGAAAGTCGGACGCTTAACCGACTAAGCCACCCAGGCGCCCCGATTATGTGTATTTTTAAAAATGGAATTGACTCTCTTAGTTAAATACCAAAAGACAATGTGTATTTTGTTCTTATTTTTGTTTTGCTTGTTTGTTTAAGTAATCTGGTTTATTACAAATTAATGACATCTAATGTGTAATAAATATCTCATGAATAACACTGGGTATTAGAAGTCAGAAGGAAATATGCCTTGAAACAAATTTCAATACCAAATTCTATTCACTGTCAACTTAATTATATAAGAACATATTATATGAGGACATATTACATGTTTTGAACCATGCTACAGCTCAGAAAAATTACTTTACACATTGATTTTATAAGGAAGTTACTTGAGGAGATGCTTTTCCAAAATTACATAAAATAAAATCAAGAAAGAATAAATACAGATCTTGTGAAACAGAGGATTCATTTCAGGAGACAAAATATCAAAAATCTTAAGATGAAATCGTTATTATAAACGGAGATAACAAGTCTAGATTTTGGGAAAAGTTAGACTCCTAGTAAACACAAAAATTATTTTTTTAAAGGGCATAAGTAAAACAGAAATTAAACACAATGATCAATGGACATAACTGAAAGTTGGAATGCAAATTATGTGAAGACATGTAAAGGCACACAAATGTGAAACAAAAGGCAATAATTTAAAATTCCAGAAAATGCAGAATTCTTAGAAGAAAATCATATGAAACAATCTAAGATACTATATAATTTTAGACAATCATTGAGATACAAGAAAACAATCTATGTCAGCAGTCTAGAGTCATGGTCTTGAATTCAGAGAGAGGAAAGTACATTACTAGGAAACCATCTAACCTGCCATTAGACAATGTTTGTCTAAGTTCATAATGAAAATGTCGTTTACGGGGCGCCTGGGTGGCTTAGTTGGTTAAGTGTCTGACTTTCGCTCAGGTCATGATCTCGCGGTTCATGGGTTCGAGCCCCGCGTCGGGCTCTGTGCTGACTGCCAGCTCAGAGCCTGGAGCCTGTTTCAGTCTGTGACTCCCTCTCTCTCTGACCCTCCCCTGCTCACGCTGTCTCTCTCTCTCTCTCCTAGAAATAAATAAAACATTAAAAAATATTAAAAAAAAAAAAGAAAATGTCGTTTACTAATTTCCAGTTTTAAAACGTAGCCCGTAAACCAAGAGCTAAAGACGACTGTTGGATCAAGTAATGATATTTGTCTCACAACTTTATTATCTTCTATTGTTTACTAATTAGTCACTGAAAGAACCTATTTTGCTAGACAAATACACTGCCCACCACAAACTGCAGGTGTCTGAATGTGTCCAGATGACCAAGAAATAAGATGAGAGTGGAAATGAGGTGATGAAGCTTCAGAAAGTCTCCTAAAAAAGAAGAGCCTCATATTCTTTCTCCTCCTGACTTTTTTTTTTTTTTTTTTTTAAGTTTCTGCCTGCTTCACTTCCCTGATAGTTACCATGACATTAGCTGCCTTGGGCCGTGTTTTATCTTGAAGCTATCATGTTCGCACTAGAATGGTAGAGCAGATTGAGGAGATTAGCACTGAACTCAGGACTATCTGCCTCTAGGCTTCTTTTATGAAGAAAACCAGATATAATTCCGTTTGCTTTAATCCAATGTAATGGAGTCTTTCCCCATTATTTGTGGCTAAAACCTGTCTAATGATAAATTTGTGCTTAGATGGTGAGAATTATTTATTGGTAATGATGACAATGTTGGCAATAGTGAGATGTGTGCGAGGACTAGAAAATGGGAGGATTTAGAAAAAATAGGAGTAATAATTGTCTTTCCTCACAGAGCAGAAAGTAAAGACTATAAAGGTAAAAAACTGATAAATGAAGACTTAGCAATATTATTTAAAGTCATAAATATTGGAGAGCATATGAAGAAAACTAGTAAAACTATAATACATTGGAAGGAAGAAAGGAGAAGGAGTATAGTGTAAATTAGCTAATTTTTTTGGTTTCTATTTAGGGAGTAAATTATGTATTTAAAGATATGTGATTGAGATTTTTATGCTTCTTCTAGCCAAAGAAACCAAAACTCCAGGAATAAATAACTAGAAGAATATTGAAATACATATGTTGAATAATCAATTAATAAATGGACTAATTATGTGGCACCTGGGTGGCTCAGTTGGTTAAGCGTTTGACTTCTGTTCAGGTCATTATCTCCTGGTCTGAGAGTTTGAGCCCCTCTTTGGGCTCTGTGCTGACAGCTCAGAGCCTGGAGCCTGGTTTGGATTCTATGTCTCCCTCTCTACCCCTCCCCACCCAAGCTCTGTCTATTTCTCTTCCTCTTCCTCAAAAATAAATAAACATTAAAAAAAAATAAATGGACTAATTACTGAAATAAAGGAAGGGGATAGAACTATTTAAGTGATAATAATAACTCAGTAAACATTTCTTCTAGTCCTCAGATTTCATGATCATCAAATAGTAAACATACCTTTCTTTCATTTTATATGTTAGCCGGTAATTACATGAACGGTATGTTTCTGAGAAGTTTTTATACCTTAATCAAGCATATGTGACCGTTATAGTCTCTCTCCATGACAATACTATTTGATGACATATAAATTGTTTGATCATTCACTTACCCACAGAGTATTTTATTTCTCCATTTTTTTTCCATTTCTATATGCAAATACAGCCAGAACATAATTGAAGAATTCAGTAAAACTCCCTTTGAGCTACAGACAATTAACATGTGTTGAAATCTTATTCTAGGTTCTATTTAAGACAAACTTTTCAGCCTGATTATAGTATTCAAATATTTATTATTTAATATAAATATTTAAGCATTGAATATAGGTAGCTGACCCCTGAAAAACTGCCCAGGACGAAGCCATCACTGGTTATTTTTCTGTTTTTTTTTTCTTTGTAGTTTGCAGAAAGCTTTCCAGAATATAAACTATTTCCATGGCAAAGACTCTTATGCAATGTATGAGATACATGATAAAAACTTATCAAATGTGAGCTGAACAGGTGAATAGAATACTAGACCTGAAAAGCTACAATGAATTGATGTTCGCATTTTTGCAAAAGTAAATAAAATTCTCTGAGTGAGTAATAATGGTTGTTCTTCTCTTAGATATAAAATTCTTGAAGGTACACTCTGAGTTGTCATTATATCACTTAATGCTCCTATAGTGTTTGAGCACACACCATCATGAGTGCAGTAAATACTAATGAATATTGAATATGTGGTAAATATGAATCTTGAGTCACCAATGCAAGCATGCTAGCAATATAAAGCTCATTCCCTGAGAATGATAATCAAATCTAATAATCCCTTCAGTCTCTCATTCTGCCTGGAAACAATGAAATATCAATCAACTTAAGTTCATTTCTACTCCTTCCTCAAAAAGAATTTAAATTATCTTGAAGTTGCCAAGCACCAACTTGGTGGAAATAAGATCAATCTGGTACTTTATGTCATCATATGTTTGTGCTCGAATCCATATTGATATCGGCTATCCAGTGTTGTCTTCATTTACAGGCCTTTGTCCCCATTTAAAGCCTTCTTCACAATCGTAAGTTGTTCTTGTGTCCCATAGTAATGGAATAGAGTCCACTCATCTACCCATTGCACATTACTGGATCAAGAAGGAAATGTTTTGAGACTGACTCAGTCTCTTTCTGCCTATATGGAACTACTGTCATCTCCATCCCCCTCTCCTTGCTCTCTGCTAGGATCAGTGGGTTCTAGGTTCTTAGCACTTTTCTCAGAATTATTCAGAATAGGTAAGATTAATTACATATTCTTTCATGTCTTCTGTTGCATGCCCAGGTCCTAGATTTGATTTTTTCCTCCATTATTTGGTTGTCTTGTACCTTTCCTAGGACAAGAGCAGTAGAATATTCGTCTGCCCAAATTATGTGGTAATGGGCATCTCATAGCCCATCATAGCAGGTGATAACATAGATACATAATAGCAAACAAATAATTGAATTAAAACAGCGTTTTATTTATTCTGTAATGCTGTCACATATATTATATTAGATTCACACAGTGGCCTATAAGATACTATTATAAGTGTTTAAAAAAACTTTTACATGTTCATTTATTTTTGAGAGAAAGAGAGAGAGAGGGAACAAGCAGGGGAGGAGCAGAAAGAGAGGGAGACACAGAATCTGAAGCAGGCTACAGGCTCCGAGCTGTCAGTACAGAGCCTAGAGGGAACCTCGAACTCATTAGCCCTGAGATCATGACCTGAGCCAAAATCCGATGCTTAACTGAGCCACCCAGACGTCCCCCATTATAAGTATTTTAATTGCATAAAGAAATTGGATCAAAGAAGTTAATTGACTTTCTTAGACTAATCTGTTATTGATCCATTTATTGACTTATAAATCATTTTTGTTTCTAAGTATATTACTGTATTTGGTTTTATATTAATAATTCTTCATTTTTTTATTCCTACATTGAATAAATATGCTCATTCCATACTTTGTGCCTAGGAGGATTAATTTTTGTTAATTTGTTTTTACATCTTAGTTTCATTTGTGCTTTGTGTCTTCACTCTTTTTTTTTCCAATTGCTAAACTCATATCATTCAGAGTTTTAAATGAGGCAGTACTTTGAGACTTATGTTGAAGGTGGGTTATTCCATGAATATTTGCATTATTTTTCTACCAAGTACTCAAGAACATAAGAAATTGGGCTGCTCGAAAACAAATTCTTGGCTTGATCCTTTTCTGCCACCTAGGTTGTGTGAATTTCGGAGGGGTAGCTGCATGGGAAAGATGTATTTTTCCTTCTATCCAGGAACAGACTCAAGGTTTTTCTTGAGCTTGGTCTTGTATTCCTTTTTCCTCTTCTAAGGATATATTATATGTGGGTGTGGAGGTTGATGGGATTTTTGCTTCACCTATAAACCGAGAGATAAGCCTTTGTGATCCCACTTCTATGAAGATCATTTTCTACTAGACTTCTCTATATCTTATGTCTTATGGTTTGCAAAGCCATGAAAATCAAAGTTAAAGTTGCTTAGAATTGAAAAACGCCCACAGGGCAAACGCAGTTTCACTGTTCTACTTATATCTCTGGATTCCAACTTTCACTTTATATTTGGCATCTAAGGATTGCTAACTTTCTTTCTAGTTTAATAGTGTATTTAAAAATAGTTAAAATACATCCAGTATTTTTAATGGTTTTAACAAAGAGAGACATTCAATATAATCCAGTCTTCAAAACTACCAGAGACAGAAGTCTAATTCTCTTTTGTTGGAATGCTAATTTACTTTCTGCTGAAAATACTACTAAATCTTTGTGCACAACCTTAAATATAATTATGAGAATAATTTAGTAAGTGATATTGATCAGTAAAAATAACTTGCATGTAGTTAAGACTCTTGATTCTGTACTGACATATTGACCATCAATAAATTTTACTAATATACAGAACCAGCAAAACAGGATAGAAGACTAGGTATAACTATTATTCTACCATTTTACTTTTGAAACATGGAAAACTAATATATTTGTGGCAGAAATCTAAATTTAGCTAATTTAATAAATTAAAAAATGTAAAGGAGTAAGAAAGAATTCTGGCTTATATAACCAGGCTATGGAACGATTGTGTACTGTGCTGGATGATGGTCCCTAAATAGAAATGTTCACATTTTAATTGTCAGAATTCCTGGATGTTACTTTATTTGGAAAAGGGGATACTCTGAGATGTGAGTAGGTTAAGGGTCTTGAGAGGAAGACTTTATCCTCAATTATGTAGGTGAGGCCTAAGTGCAATCATATGTAATCTTTGCCTGGATGGCTCAGTCAGTGAGCGTCTGACTTCAGCTTAGGTCATGATCTCACAGTTTGTGGGTTCAAGTCCCACACTGGGCTCTGTGCTGACAGCTCAGAGCCTGAAGCCTCCTTCAGTTTCTGTGTTTCCCTCTCNCATAGAGAGAGAGAGAGAGATTAGGCCAAGAAACACAGAAGAGAGAGGTGCACATAAGAGGAGGAGACAATGTGACCATGGAGGAAGAGACTGATGATGTGGAATTGGATCAAGAAGTGATGGGGTGTCTGAGTGGCTCAGTCTCTTGATTTCAGCTCAAGTAATGATCTCATGGTCATGAGATCAAGCTCCATGTTGGGCTCTGTGCTGGATGTGGAGCCTGCTTAAGATTCTTTCTCTCCCTCTGCCCCTACAAAAAAAAAGCTGATAGAAGGGACAAGGGATATATTTTCCTGTAGAGTCTTTAGAGAGACTGTGACCCTGATGACACCTTGCTTTTGGACTTGTGGGTTGTAGACTGTAAGACCAGTCTAGCTCTTATTTTGAAGCACCCAGTTTGTGGAAACTCCAGAAAACTAATACTGGTAGGTTTTCAGAAAAATTTATCTTTCCCTCTATTTTTCTTTCTCTCCTATTCCTACTTCCTTCTATTAGCTCCATTCTATAGGTCAGTATATGTGACAAAAGTCCAGTAGGAAAGATAGACAATCAACCTGACTTTTTAAATCTCAGAATCACCTTTTTCACCAATTTTGGTTCCTAGTCCTTGAATAAATTACCATTACCAATGGGATGAGACACCATGATGGGTGCAAAGTGACTCACATGAGTATTATTTTGAGTAAGAAAGAAGCATTTGTGACTGTCAGACACTAATTACACTGCCTGAATAGTTCACATAAGGAGGGAGAAATTTTCTGAACAGAAAAAATAAATAAATGCTCACTGTAGCCAATCCCTTTATTCTGTGTGTACAACACATGTGTGCGTGCGCGCACACACACACACACACGCAGACACACACATCTTCACCACCTGGAAGATGTTAGGCTTTCTTTTCATGAATACTCTTTTTGTGTCACTTTATCTCTTTCAACCAGAAAACAGCAAAAGTCCTGTAGCCAGTGGATCAGTTCAGCTCAATGTCTGGCCTGTGTTGTAGATAATGAAGATGACAAACATGGCTCATTTTAAAAACTTTCATTTGTTTTACCTCTTTGAGGCCAATGACAAATCTACTGTGCCAGACTCTCGAGGTGTTTCAATGTGCCCACTGAACTCTCCTAAGTGAATATGCAAATTTAAATTATTTTCTGTAGTTGTCTTCTGTGTCATGTTCAATTTTAGTCTTAGTGAAAAGAGTAAGGTAAAATTTTGGCAATCTGATTGTTTCAAGATTTCTCTTTGTGATTGATCAACTGACATTACCTGCATAGATTATTCTCCTCAGAGTGAGATTATACGATGTAGCTCCCCCAGGCTCTAACAAACATACATGGAGTTATTTCACATTGTTGAATATGGGGAAAAAAATCTGTGAAGTCCTGTAAGAAAGATGGACTACATTTCTGGAATTTCAGTTAAATAAAATTATCAGAGATGTAGGCAAAATACACAAAGACATCATTTAAGATGAGACTTAGATCAATCATTACTATTAATTATATTAAGTGTCATTCCTGGTATTCCCTAATCACAGTGTGAAGAGGTTGCAACATTCGAGAAGTAATAATGATTTCTATATAAAAAACCTATTATAGTTAAAAGCAAAAACAAAGAAAATATGCAAGGCATAGGAATGGAAGGAATTGTACTATTAACTGTCAGATAAAATTTTGTCTCAGACTTTGCTGTCTAGCGGCAAATTTTACATTCCAGAGGTGAACCAGTCAAAAATGGATAAATTTCATGCTTCACATAAACTACGGTGATGATTTTAGAGATCTAGAGAAAAGCCATATAACATTCTGAGATACACTTAGCAGATGAGAGAAATGATATACTAAAGACATCAATTGAACTGCAAGTTGTGTGTGAAGCAGCATAAAACATTAGCTTGGAATTTAATGTGCCAAAAATATGAAATTAAATAAAATAATGAATAAATCTGAAAGCCACTCCATCTCAAAAGCAATTCCCCCATTTTTCATGAGAGGTGATAGATCAGCATGTGACTTCTTTAGGAAGATGGAATAAAATTCTTGAATTCTCAGATCTGATAGATCAGCCAATCATGTAGAGGAAAAATAAAAAATCCATGCAAAGTGGTAGGCTTTTAAGAGAAATGATTTTTCACAGTAAAAAAAATAACTCCTAGACACATAGTGAATCTATATTTCCATAAAAATGATCACAAAAGAAAAACTAATTACTTTCCTTCTCTGAGGAAGAGGCCAGAATCATGAAAATTGAGTCCTTATCAAGTTGATTATAGACGTGCTCAAATATAAGTATATAATGTATATAATTTGCAGGTAGAATCCTGCACAAAGGAGGTAGCTGTATTTTTATAAAATGTTTTATATTTGTAGGCTCCTATGTCTAGATCGGTGTCTAGAACTTACGCATTTGTTCAGTGGAATTTACTGCTAGATTCCATAGAACCACAGAGAAGTTCAAAACCTTAGATTCACTTGTGTCTTTCACCCACAGTATGTGATAGATCAGGGGGCGCTGTTTACATAATCTCAGACAGGCAGATTTAAGTTAAGGGTATTCACTCCATCTGCTCAGTATTTTCAATCATCAAAATTGGGGGGTTTCAGTAAACCAAAGTTCATTGAATGTGATGACTCACTTTTCACCTGGCTCTCTTCTTTACCATTATATAAGTCAGACCTTGGCAAACTATTGCCTATGGGTGAAATATGGCCCATGGGCAATTCTGCTTGCCTCTTATTTTTATAAATAAAGTTTTATCGGACACAGCTATACCCACGTAGGCATTTTCTACAGCTGCTTTCTTGCTATGATAGCAGAATTAGGTCATTGAGCTAGAAACCACTTGGCCCATAAAGCTGAAAATATTTACTATATGGTTGTTTATAGAAATAGTTTACAGTCCTATGTCCTATGTGTAGTAAGGTGCAAATATTTTATTGAAATATCAGAAATACAGTAACAAAAGTTATATCCTATGTTAAAATTTGAAATTACTCTGGCCACTGGCAGACAGGTAAGTAATGATATTCAAAACAGTCATAAAAGATAATTCATGGATTAGTGGGTTGGTAATGAGGAGAAATAAACTTATCCTTAGGAAAACACTTCAAATTGGTTTCTGTTGAAAATTCAGGGAGCAGAAGTGGCTCAGACCAGGTGTAGTCTCATCTGACCTCCTTAGTTAAGAGATAAAAGAGACAAAACATAAGTTCTTCTACTCCTTCTTCAGTATGATCCTGATTAAGCAGCAGTTGTGAATGCTTCCTTGTCTTGAGTCAGAAGGAGTCTTTTGGTCCTACTTTTTCAGGTAGAACACTATCTCACCCTCTGGATGCCTCAGAAAAAATGATCAGTATTGAGTAATAAAGATTCTGTGTGAACCATGTTATTTTAGTCAATTCAGTAACCAAAGTGATCGTGTAGTAATTGAATAAATCATTCATTGATCTGCAATTATAATTAAAGAAAGAAAGAAACAGATTGACTTGAAAATGATTGATTTGTTTTGATAATGTCCACTGAGGAGCTCTAATCTCTTTAACAGTTATTTAAATATAATTCACAGAATTACCTGCCTCCAGTCATAATTGCGAGGATGGCAAAGAGGAAAACAAAAGCAATTGTTTTTGCCAAAGGATATATTGAAAAATATCATTTTAAGTGAAAATAGTGGAATAAAAATTGTATTTAAATAATGATTATAGCTTCATATAATATAGCTTCCTTTGGAAAACACTTTGACAATTTAATACTATATACAGAATGGCAAACAAAATTTGGTTGTGGTAGAAAGCAAAGGTTTTAGAGTTAAGACAAAATAAAACACAAACAAACAAACTTGGCTTAAGATTTCTGTTCTATCCTGGTGTTTGAAAGTGTCAGAGATGTGGTGCTGACTCAGATCCTTCTTCAACATTAAGGGGCTCATCCTCCCTTTAACTCCCATGGAAGGAAGGTTGACAGGGGTTAGCTGTCAGACATCTCAAGAAATTGCCTTTGACTCAAGAGGGCCACCTCTCCCAAAGCGATGCCCTCTTCCCAGGGCAGTCCCCACTTATGATTGGTCAATAAGTTATATAAAGGACTGGACACTTTGTCCCAACTTGAGATAACTCTGAAGGGCTATTTAGACTTCAGAGTTTCATGGAAGATTGGCTTTCTTGTGACAGGTCCACAACCTATATTATCCCAGTGTCTAATCCTTTCTTCCTTCCCAAAGTATTGATTCCAAGAGCACCCTTGAATTACTACCCAGAATGTCAGTCTCCATCGCAGCCCTGCTTCCGATGAGTCAGTGATTGAAGTAGTCTAAGAAAGAACATGTGTAGATGACATTTTGAAGACAATCCTGCTATAAATTAAAAAATTCATCTTAGTGGTAGGTGGACAACAGATAACCCCTGACTGAAATTAGCAGGCTAATGTGCCTTAGTAGAGACAGAAAGATTGGATCCAGGTCACCATGTGACCACATGTGCTCTGGTTCTGTTGAAACTACCAAGTCATGAAATCAAAGAGGATTAGCAGAAATCAATTGTAAGATGGAAGTTGTGCCTTTGGGATTGAGCATAAGAAGAGCCAAAAGCCATAAGTATATCACACACACAAGTTGTCCAGACTCCGTGTAATACATAGTATTGAACTCACTTCTACATGAACTTGGTATTTTCCTTACAATCGAATGATGAAGGCAAAAAGAGAGCCATGCTGTGTCTCTAATCAAAATGCTTAGTTCAAGGTATTGCAAGTGCCAAAAATGTATTCCATTTGGGGTTAAGTAGAAATGAACTGAGTCAGTATATAGATTCATAGGCGTTGGCAAATGGCTTGGAGAATCATCAGAGGCTAAAGAGAGAAAAAATAAGTGGTTTAGCAAGTTTGTCAGAAACTGAAAAGGGAAATATTGGAAAATTGGTGAGGATTTCTGTAATAGTAGCATGGGATGTGCTAGATGTGGGCACAAAGTATAAAAATCTTTGTCTCATGTTAATGCCCACTGGAGAATATCTACCATGGAAGGGGCACTAAATAGCCAAGTAGAATGTGCTGTGGGTGGTTGACATCAGCCAGCCTCTATTATTCCCAGTTCTGGCACAGTGAATAGATGTGAGTATTGTTCTCCAGTCTGGCACAGTAAATAGATGAACAAAAGAGTCATGGTGGCAGGAATGGGCCCAACATCATGAATTCCCATTTACCAATCTGATATAGATACTGCAACTGATAGATTTCACTCTGCCAGCAACAGTCTAATATAAACCCTGGATACAGTCTCATCCCTCAAGGAAACCAATCGTTCCCTTGGTAGCAGGTTTACTACATTAGACTCGTTTTATGTGAAAGGGATAGTGATTTGTTTGGTGGGAATTGATACCTATTTTTGGTGTGAGGGTTTTGTTTTTTATTTTCTGCTGGAAAGGCCTCACCTAGAGCCACACTCCAGGGATTAATAGGTATCTGATATCCTTACATGACATTCCAAAGATTGTCATGTTCAAGGAACTCATTCTATAGCAAAGGAAGTGCAGCAGTGTGCACATCACCATGAAATCCTATGATCCTATCATATATTATAAAACCCAGGACTGCCCACTCTATAACAACAATGGAATGATCTATTGATGGTACAACTGAAGCCCTAATTCAGAGTCAATATCCTGGGAAGACAAAGCAAAATACTCTTAGCTGTACATGCACATTAAATATTTGACCATTATATTTTTCCTCACCCACAATAAGTAGAATAGATGGTTTGGTGAACCTCTTAAAGAAGAGAAGCCCTGACTGCCCACTACAAGTGACTTTTGGAGAATTCCTTCTTTCCATCTCTGTAACTCTGGGTTCTCTAGGCTTAAAAGTCATTGTTTCTAAAGGGAGATCACTTCCACCCACAGGAGATTTAGCAAGAACCAAATTAGCTTTAAGCTGTACTACCACCTTTGCACTGAGTCCTCATGCAAAAGGACAATGAAGCTAGAAGAAAAATAACAATTTGGCAAGGGTAATTGACACTGATCAATAGATGGGGATAAATCTGATGCCACAGCCTGGCAATAGAGAGTAATATGTTTGGCATCTTGAGTATCTACTTTGGCATTTCTTATTACTCCATTTACAATTTGATAGTTTTGATAGTAAATGGGTAAGTACAGCAGTCTGGACATGAGATGTCATGCTGAGCAAGAGCTCAGACCGCTCAAGAGTGAGGATCTGCGTGATCTCACTAGGGAACCTCCCTAAACCAGCAGTGGTGCTAGCCGAGGAATAGATGGAATCTAAAATGGACATTTTGAGAAAGTTGTATTAAATATTTCTTTGTCCTCAAGACTAGTATCACTGGCAAAACCTACCATTCAATTCGCTATCCCTCTTCTTATGGGAACTTCCCAAGGAAAAGAGGTTCACTGGAGTTCTGAGATAGGAACTCCTAAGACATATATACATCAGGTATATCGGAGAGCTCAATGAGTGAACTATCTCAGTCACTCAACTCTATTTTCCAGAGATCTTTTCAGTCCATACTGCTGAGGACTTTTTCAATTAAATCTCTCAGCTCTCAGCCCTTTCTAGTCATTTCATTTAGTTGAAGAGAGACACCTTGCCTAAACACACCCTCATTTTAGGTGGCAGCTTTTGTCAAAGGATTCCACAAAGCAGTGACATAAAGTGTCTGCTTCCATAAACCCAGATTGGGTCAAGTGTCAGGAGCCACCCAGCTTGAGGTCCTCATGGTTGCTGGATCCTTATTGAGACTAAATTGCAGCTCAGTTTCTTCCTTGTCCAATTCAGTTTCCTAATCTTCTCCCAAAGATGTTGATCCTGAGAACACTACCTAAGAAATTCTGTATGCTAATCTCTGACAGAGTGGGCTTCCAAGGGAGTCCATCTTAAAATAGAAAGCTACTTGACTTCTATTATTCTCAATTTTCCTTTTCTATATGATGGATAATGGAGCCTACAATATAGAGTTATCATGATAATTGAAGCAATGTACAACAAAGTGCCCAGCAAATTGCCTAGAGCATCTGAATATTTTTAATTAACTGCTGGTTCCCGTATTTATTTATGTTTTTGCCTCTCAAAGCAATGAAGTGGTTATTGGCAGAATTGATTACTAATATAAATGTATCCTAGAATTTCTTCTAATTTTCCAATTTTAACAGTTTGCAAGTGTCTCCTTCCTGGTGATGTCATGTATCATAATTATTTTTAAAAAGGCAAAACACTACTTTTCTTTGATTATTGAATCACATATTATCAGAGTACAGTTCAAGAGCCAACCTCACTTCAGCCATTGCTTTAGTGTACTTAGGCTCTAACTCATCCTTCAAGGTTGAAAAGTCAACATGGATCAGCAGAATACATTTCTATTAACTTGTGCCCATGGGTTGAAATTATAAAATCTGGGACAGAATGCAATTGAATTCAACAATTTTTGCATCTATTATTGGGTAATGCAAGTCTACCAAAAGCAAGGTATACTTGTGATTGAAGGTATAAGTAGAAGTTGATTAGATGGAAAAAAGGCATTTAAGTAAAAATGATGGCACATGTAAAATTTTAGGGCCATGAAACATGTGTGTAGGTGGTTCTACATGAACTGGGAGATGACAGGCAATGACATACAAGAGGACATATGTATTATGTTGAATTTAAATTGAATAAAATATTGTCCCATGAACAGAACATGCTCTGCTTTGTTTCTGAAAAACTATGTAAGTTTGCGGAGAATTTAAATTGGCATGAAACTCATATGGTCAGCAGTGATCTTGACATGACTGCTAAAAACAAATAAACCTATTGTTCTCATAGACACATAATGCTTTCTTTTTATTTCCCGTTGGGATTGTTATTATCAGATTATATATCACACTGAGGGAAGGGACTTTTAAAGCCAGGTAAAAGAAACCAGGATCCAAAACTATCTGGAACCAGCTCCACTGAGACACCATATAGTTTCTGTTGCAAAGCCCCAAAAGAAAGCAATTCATTCCAATCAAGAGAATCGTAGTTTTTGATCTTTAGTTTTATTTTCTGATCACTACTGCATTAGTTTCTTTGATGCTATGTAGTTTCACATCCTGTGTGACACAGTCTATATTTCAAACATGAAAATTCCTAAAGAAAAATGAGGTCAGAACCACCAGCCAAACCACCAATAACTCCATGGGCCAGATTGTTGGTCTGCCATCTGTTTAAGAATAGGAATCTGGGGCGCCTGGGTGGCTCAGTTGGTTCAGCGTCTGACTTCGGCTCAGGTCATGATCTCACGGTTTGTGGGTTCGAGCCCTGCAATGGGCGGGCTCTGTGCTGACAGCTAGTTCAGAGCCTGGACCCTGTTTCAGATTCTGGATCTCCCTCTCTCTCTGACCCTCTCCTGCTCACGCTGTCAATCTCTGTCTCTCAGAAATAAATAAAAACATTAAAAAAAAAAGATTAGAAGAATAGGAACCTGACTCTCCTTCTGATGCATCTACATGGTGTTAACAATTAGAGACTCTATTTTCTAGGCTCCCTTCCAATCAATTTTCAGCACATGAGCAGAAGTGATACATTCACTTCTGGATCACAGCTTTGAAGAGGAAGCTGCTTGCCCTCTACTTCCTCTTTATCTTTTCTGATCTCCAGGAAATAAATCCAGAAAGAGAAGCTATGTGTCAGGGGTGAGAGTCATTCCTCAAACTTCCATCTTCTGCTCACAGTATTTTTTGAAAATTTTTTGTTATAGCTTAGTTTATTTTTTTAAATACCACTTTTTTAATGTTTTATTTATTTCCGAGAGGGAAAGAGAGACAGTGTGAGCAGGTGAGGGTCAGAGAGAGAGGGAGATACAGAACCTGAAACAGGCTCCAGCTCTGAGCTAGCTGTCAGCACAGAGCCCAACGAGGGGCTGAACCCATGAACCATGAGATCATGACCTGAGTCAAAGTCAGACACTTAACTGACTGAGCCACCCAGGCACCCCATAGAGCAGCTTAATTTAAATCATATAAATAAATGAGTGATTTAATCAATCAGGAAATGAAGAGGACATAGGAAGTAGCATGATCAATGTGGATTGTTGCTGTCAGCCCTAGGAATAAAAAGTAAATAAGAATATCTTTCAGGGAGCACCTGAGTGGCTCAATTGCTTGAGTGTCTAACTTCTGCTCAGGTCATAATCTCATGGTTTGTGAGTTCAAGCCCCACGTTGGGCTCACCGGTATCAGCCTGTCAGTACAGAGCCTGCTTTGGATCCTCTGTAACCCTCTCTCTACCCCTCTCCTGTTTGTGTTCTCTCAAATATAAACAAACAACTATATATATGTATATTTATACAAAAAAAGAGTATCTTTCAGGAATGTAGTGAGAGGTACACAGTATAAATAGAGGCAAGAATTCAAAGGAAAATGTAGAAGAGTAGGAAAGCTGAGAACAAGGAATGGCAACAGTAGAAATATGAAAAACTAAAAAAAAAAAAAGAAATATGAAAAACTGCCTCCACTATTTAAATACATGGCCAGTGCTCATGGCAACTTTGTATGAATTTTGAATTGGAATGGCTTGGACATCTTGATATTAGTACAGATGTTTACTTAGATTTCCAGTCTGGATTCCCATATTATTTTCTCAGTATTCAACTCTGAGCTGTGACAGAGTCATGGAGAGGAGGGACTTGTATACTATTTGAAAGTATGTGCTATAGAAACACTTAGACGTGATTCTGTTCCTTTGCTTATTATTAATAGACTGTTTGAATTTCAGCTTATTCTTCTGTAAATGAGGATAATATTACCCACAACAGAGAGTAAACATGAGGTTTAAATGAATAAAAGGGTCTTAAAGGGTTTAGAACATTCCCTGACACATAGGAAACCTCCATTTAAATAGTTTATTGTTATTAATGTACTACTATTCATAATAAAGCCATAACTGATGTCTATTTTCTTCAATGGCCACAGCCTATTAATGTTAAAATATCTGAATGTGGAAACATTGTTCTCACTCTTTTTTATTGTAGAATTTCATCACAGTAAAGGAGAAAGAAATATACAGCTAGAAACAGAAACAATGAGAAGCCTGCATCTACTTTCCTATGTCACAGTGATTACTGACCCAGAGACATTTTTAGTGTGGAAACTTGAAAGTCGATTCTCTGGAGTCCTTCATCCACACAGAGTGCTATGCACTTTCTCTATTTTCAAGTCACAATTTAAAATGGGTCAAGGTCCTGGTATTTAATGATAAATGACAGTGAGAATGGCCTCTCCAAATGACAATAAATTAATGCGCAAAGGCCACAGGTCTGCCGGCATTGCTTACTAAGCTTTGAATCTAGCAAATAGCTTTCTGCATGTGTATTAGAATTATGATAGATAGATTTTCCAGTACAAAAAGACCACTTGTTTATAAGTATTTATATGGGCCACTTTAAGTTTTAGGAACTTTAAATGAGATAGGTAGAGTTCCCTTAGAAAGCAATGAATCACTAGAGCTGAACTTTAACACCCGTTCAACATCTAATTAGTTGAATTAGAGCCACTTTGTAAGAGAGTTAATCAATTCTCTAGCTTTAGCTGTCCCAATGCTCCTGAAATTTGCTGATGTTATCATTACCTTGGAAGGAGACAACTCTGCATTTTAATAGGAACATTTCTTCTAAGACCTTAGTGGTACAGCAGAAACAAGCATTTAAATATCCATTTAGGATATAATTATAATTAAACACAAAATACATATAAAATATATTTGTTTCTGCAAATTGAGGACTTGACCAGGATAAGCTCTCCTCCTTAGCTGCACAATAGAATTAAGTAACTTATCAATCAAATGTAACTTCTTGTAAGGCTGCTTGGCAGACACTGTTCTTAAGGCAGTATTTGGCGTAGACTAGGATTTAAGTAAACATGGTTAATATTGTTTATGTTAATGGTAATACAATTATCTAGTTGGCAAAACACCTCAGTGCATGGGTTTCTAACTAAAAGATATAATATAAAGGCCCTCAGAAAAATGTTTCTTCATTGTCAAAACTGTTTTTCAATAACATTCTCACATTAATGCTCTATGACAAAAAGGCATGAAAGTGCCATTTTTAGCTTAAGTTTTATACATATATTTGGCAACTACATATCAGGCATGAGACTAAGAACTTTAAATATACTAGCTCATTTAATTCTTACGACATGACACAGTACTATTATTATTATCAGTCATTCATAATTAATTTTGAATTAATTTGAAAGTGAATTCATCAACTTAGTAGGGCTCTGAGGATGCTGGGAATTCATTGCTAGGAAACTATTTTAGAAAACTGGATATATCTAGATGTTAAGAATTTAATTAAGTAATTGATGATTTATCTTGAATCTCATTATGACTTAGCAGTTTCAAAATATACAATTCTTTCCCATATTTGACAGTGTTACACTCAACTATGTGGGGACAGTGTACGCAAGATAGATTATGCAGTTAACCATATAGAGTATATTCAAGAGGTAATGAGAAAAAAATGTCCTAAGGTAAAATGTGTTAAGTTTATATATAAATGTCTCCAGCTTTACTGACACTATACATTAAACTTGCATATCTATTAATCAGTTCATATTCTATACCCTACTTAAACATCATTAAAAAGCTACCAGGAGCCTTGGGTCAGGCTATAACCCTTGAAGCCCCATGCTACAATTCCTGCCATTATGTATTTGACAATTTTAATACTCTGTGTATTTGTATTACTCAATATCTCTTCTCTGTGCTGTATTGTTGCCCATCCCAAATGTTATGTACCAGATGCCTACCAGTACTAACATGGTTCTCATTGGTTTCTAATTGAACTTTTTTATATTATTTGAGATTACTAACATTTTCAAGTATCAAATAGGAGTATTAGTTCTGTATCAACAATATGGAAGTACCAGCAATTCTTCATATGCCAAAGAGTATTAAGCTAAGAAATTTGAGCTGTACTGGTATCTAACATTTAAGTCACTATAGGGTAAACCTGAGGCTTAAACTTGGAGATAAGGGCACTTTTCACAAATCATCCCTCCTGCCCACCTTCCCACTGGATTCAACATGATTCCCTTTATTACATAATTACCATTTTTTTGAGACTCCTAAATTATCCCTCATTCTTCCCTCTACCTCAAAGCCTACAGTTCAATCATACTCTCCCTTTTGTGTCCATTCTGAAAGTGCAAAGTTAGTAAATAAAAAGGCAATTAGGGAATAATTGAGAGGGATGACTTCGTGTCTTTTGTCTGTTAAAGAAATAAAGGCAGCAGAGTAGATTGAAAATTTTTCATAAGCAAAACCCATTGGAGATTGTAGTTTTTTTGATGTTACCTTATCTGTGAAATGAGCTAGGAAAGACACTAAACCCACAGACTGATTATAGGAATAAATATTACATGTGAAGTACAAAGAAGAGTCCTTGGTACACAGTAATCCCTCATTAAACTTAGCCATTATTAACAATATATGGCTACTGCATATCTAAGATCTATTGAGTCAGTATGTATGTAT
Source organism: Crocuta crocuta (assembly GCF_008692635.1). NCBI lineage: Eukaryota > Metazoa > Chordata > Mammalia > Carnivora > Hyaenidae > Crocuta > Crocuta crocuta. The sequence goes on from NW_027530016.1 coordinate 5,390,152, forward strand.
GTATGTATGTATGTATGTATATATGTATTTATGAAAGACAGAGTGTGAGCGGTGGAGGGGCAGAGAGAGAGGGAGACACAGAATCTGAAGCAGGCTTCAGGCTCTGATGCTTCTGATGTTTCCCACAAAATTTAGCCCACTTTAACCTAGGGCAGCCATAGGAGACAAATGCATGCAAGGCACAAGAAATTGGGCTACAGGGGCGCCTGGGTGGCTCAGTTGGTTGAGCCTCCGACTTCGGCTCAGGTCATGATCTCACAGTTCATGGGTTTGAGCCCCGCATTGGGCTCTGTGCTGACAGCTCAGAGCCTGGAGCCTGTTTCAGATTCTGTGTCTCCCTCTCTCTATCTGACTCTCCCCTGCTCATGCTGTCTCTCTCCCTTTCTCTTTCAGAAATAAATAAAAAACATTAAAAAAAAAAGAAAAGAAATTGGGCTACAACCAGTATAAATCTACTAGCCTTACAGGTATTAATCTAGTAAGAGAAACAAGAAAATCCAAATCATCAGCAAGTATAGCCAAGGGAAAACTGTACATCCTGGCTGATAATGTGTCCAGGATAATTTAGCAGCAGTAGACCTAAGTGGGATCTTTGAAAAGCCAATACTATAGTGTAAGGAAATATAACATCATTTCTGACAGCTTGGTAGAATAGCAGAAACTGTATTATTTATGTCAGGTATGAGCAACAAAAATTATAGAAATCTTTTGGTATCCTCAAAAGAATGCCAGAAGGCAGTATGTTTATGAAATAGGAGAAGTACATCAAAAAAGACAAAAAGGAATATTAAGTGAGGAAATGACAGACTATAATGAAATACAAAATAAAGGAGTACACTTGTAATCCACATTAGAGAGGTAAAGGAGTAGGATTAACCTTGTGGAACATAGGTTGGTCCTTGTGTGGTTGATATAATACACTGGAGAAACTATCCAATGATTAAAAAATACAAAGGTGAAAATACTGATTCAGGGGCACCTGGATGATTCAGTTGGTTGAGTGTTGGGAGCCATTCTGAGCCCACTAGTTGAGAAAACTCCTTGTGAGGTTAAAGCAAGTTTGCAAGGTTCTCACCTCAGATAATGACTGATATCCACTCCCACTCAATTATTTCTCTTGAGCACTGACCCCCAAGGCACCTTGTTGATTGGTTTTGGAAGTGACTTGTCCCATTATTCTGGCCCTGGTATGATGATTGCATCTTGTGAAGGAACTTATTGTGGGAACTTCATTTATGATTATGGGAACAGACCTCATGTCTCCAACAGGTCCTATTTTCCTCGATACTTCCCTTGAGCTATAAACAGGCTAATGATCCTTACTCATAAAAGATTGACCTTTACGTGTACAACTCTGTTTCTACCATTGCATTAGTCCAAGAGGTTCATATAGCTCAACATGTAAATCAATTAACCAAAAATATTTCTCATGCCCTAGCTATTTAAGAAATCATAGACAAAAAACTAGACACAAAGGTAAATGCACTCTAAGAGGCTGTCCTATGTTTTGGAAATGAGCTAAACTCTTTAAAGGTATGGTTGGCTTTCTAGTGCTGTAAGAAATATAACTGGACAATTAAGTCTTACACAGAGACAAAGAGCCTAACTTAGAGAGAAGGAACAGAAAAGGGTAGAACATAAGTTACTACATCTACCTTTACAAACTGGTGATGTATAGCAGTCCCTTCCCTAAGGCCTACATTCCCCAAACACCTTCCCTAACAATGGCAGCTGTGATGAGGATGCATAAGGGTATCTACAACTTAACCTATGACTTAATCTTAGCGTTATTAAAATGTGTATGTTATCCTGTTTTTCACTAAGAACATCCTGTTATTTTCTTAGTTGCTCAACCTCACTATAATTGGGGTAGTTCTGCAATAATACCTCTGTAAAACCTGTTTTGTACACTTTCCAAAACATGTTATCACAGAGAACTATCCATTGTAAAAATTCCATTTTCTGATGCCATGTTAATGTTTGACCTATAAATAAAGACACCAAAACCGACAGGACAGAGATGCCTGCCTGGTGATCAGAAAGAATCTCAGGGCTCTCTCACTCTCTGTTGCTGACACCATCCATCCTTCAGGGACCCCTGGACCCACTGGGGCTGGACTCCACCAGGTGGCATCCAAACAGGGACCTGAAGGTAATCTCTTTAAACTATGTCTTTTTCATTGCTTTAGTCGGGAAGGTTAGGACTCCATCATAGGGTATTGCAGACCCCCCCCTGAATAAGATAAGTAGGGTCAATTGATGGATAAGCAAAGAACTGTTTTTGAGAAGTTATGGGACATAAAGAGTGTAAGGAAAGGAGACTATGGATGTAATACGGAACATGCTAATAAAAAATGGGGTAAAGATGTCCCCTAACAAATTGCTTGATTTTTATGTTTTGTTCAAAACTGTGTCCCTGGTGCCCTGAGGAAGGAACTGTCAGCATAGATATCTGGAATAAAGTTGGGGACGAAATTAGACAATGTTATATTTCACAAGGACCTCAAAAAGTCCCGGTCGAAATTCTTTCTCTATTGATCATTATAAAGGGGGTGTTAGACCCCTCAAAAGAGACTTTGGGAGTCTTCAAGACCACTGCCCCCCCAAACGATAATAAAGTGGACTCAGGGACTGTCCCCGACTCCACCACTACAAACGTTTCAAATTAAACATCAAACAATTGGGCTTGCCCCGTCCATCCTTCAGGGACCTCTGGACCAGCTGGAGCTGGACTCCAGCATTTGAGGTCTCACTTTGGCTCAGGTCATGATGTCACAGTTTATGGATTCAAGCCCCACATCAGGCTCTGCTGACAGTTCAGAACCTGGAGCCAGGTTAGGATTCAGTGTCTCCTTCTCTTTCTGCCCCTCCCGCACTTATGCTCTGTCTCTCAAAACAAACAAACAAACAAAAAAATAAATAAAAGAAAATACTGATTCAATAGATCTTAGATATGACGTAGTCATGTGTTGTTAATAATAGCTAAAGTTTAATGAGGGATTATTGTTTACCAAGGATTCTTCTTTGTATTTCACATGTATTATTTATTCCATAATCACTCTATAGGTTTAGTGCCTTTCCTCGCCCATTTCACAATTTAGGTAACATCAGAAAATAATGAGTGTTCAAAAAAGAGAAAAAGATGTGAACATGTGAAAGAAACATAAGAATCAACCTGGAAAAACTCCTAGTGGCCAAAATAGAACAATTTGAGCAACAAGATAATATCGGATTATAATCTAAAGTATAAAGTAAATATACATGAGTCTATATAAATTATTCCAAATATTTGTATTTATGTGTATTCCAACCCCATCCCAAATGTCGCTTTCTCCCTTCCCTCCATGAATAGGTGCTGTATTTAGTGACTTACTTTCAAAGATTAGCATATGGAAAAAGAAAACTACAGTGAAGAAACCTTGGCCATAAAATCAAGGATAACATCAACAATGATAAGTCATATGAATGACACGTGCCCCTAAAATAATATGATGAAAAGAGCCCTTTACTTCTGTAAAAGTCTTCCCCCCTATACCTCCAGTATAATCATGAGGAAAACATCACTTACATCCCAGAGTAGGGTAATTCTACAAAATTCTTGACCAGGACTCTTCAAAACTGTAAAGAGAATGAAAAACAAGAAAAAATTTAAACTGTTAGAGATTGGAGGGAATTAAAGACTATGGTATAATGACCAAATGAGATGTGGGATCCTGGCTTAAATACAGAAAAAAAGAATGTGTTAAAACATCAAGTGAAATATGAATATATCCTGGAGTTTAGTTAACAGTTGTGCCTGCTAGGTTTCTTAGTTGTGACAAAGCCATCATTTTTAAAATAAGTTAACAATAAGGAAAACCAAGATGGAGGATTATGAGAACTCTAGTGTCTTTGCAACTTTTCTGTAATACTAAAACTATTCCAAAATTTTTAAAAAGTTTACTTAAAAATATACATTAATAGCGTCTGTTGCCAGTATGATTGACCCTCCCGTAAGTAACTAACTACTCACACCAAATTACCAAGAAGTAAAGACTACCTGAAGATACTGGAAAGTGAGCAAATAAAGGCAGAGTTTAGGAGTGTTAAGACTTGGAAAAGGGGATGACTCGGAGCATCACCCATGGTTACAGTTTTCATTCTGAGGACCAGATGCAGACACAGCACAGGCTGGCCGACACTCCATTGAAAAATCTTCAGTCCTCTCTTTCTCTGGTCAGGAGACCACAGTTAGAATATAAAGAGAGACAGAGGATCCTGAAAAGAAGAGAGTCAAAAGAAGAGCCCAAATTTTGGTATATAAACTCTTCCCAATTTCTGAATGGACCCTGAACCATACACATGTGGGCCGACTCCAGCTAAGGGCAAAATAACTGAAGTGAGATTTAAGCTGACCCCCCAAAACAGAGTCTACATTGGAGTCCAACGAAGTGAAGTGCCTGCTAAAATGGTAAAATCTACATTTTCCTTAAGCATAATAGAGAATTAACTTCATGGAGGCAGAGGTACCTACATGTATCATTTGAGATTGTTCTGCAGAGAATATTTATCTCTCTCCCAGCCCCCACTTTAATTATTTACCTTTTCATCTATTTATATCTGGGTGAGCTCATATATGTTTATTTTATACATTGAATATAATCCAGTACCGTGCTATTTGTTTTATCCCTTAATTTTCCCAGATTTCCCTAATAGGACCTCTTTCAGGTTGGTCTTGAGGCCCCTGACATACCCTCATCCTTTTGTGTCTTACTTTCTGGCATGACAAGATGTTCGTCCCTCATTCTGTATTTTCCCTGCCCAACTTTTTCACTGTGGGCTATATTCAGTAAGAATTCCAGATAGATTTTCCATGTAACTGATGCTTAATTTGAAAAAGATGTATGGTAAAATAGATGTGTAATTATAGCCAAAAAAATATTTGGGAAAATGCTGTGGAGAGCAAATGTATGGGTTTATTGGAAGCAAGGAGACTTATTGTACCTAGGAACTGAATATATTGTAAATATATATTACATAAGGTTGTACTATTAGCATTTATATTCATAGATAAACAACTATATCACCTTAAAATATATAGAGCTTAGACATTCATAAATATAAGAGAATTTAATATAAACACTGTACGTAATGTTAGTGTAGAAAAGATGAATTAGTCAATAAGTTATGGTATGAAAATTGCCTCTTCATAGAAAAGGTTAAATAAGCTTATTACCTTATACTTTCATAAAAATAAATTCAAGATATAGGAACAACTTAAAATATAATAATAAAAACAAACCAAATGTTAATATGGAAGCTCTAAATGAAATGTATTTAGAAAAAAAACACAAATAAATGTATAAGAGAATATGCTCATGACCCTTATAGAAGAAAAAAAAATTCTAAAGGAAAAAAAAAAGAAAATATATGAAGAATGAGAATAAATAACTATTTAAATATTTAAAAATCCACACAATATGTGAGAGGACATAGTTGAGAAAAATACCTAAAACATATATCAGACAAATTTTTAGTGTTCAAAATTCTACTGAAAGGAAATAATCTAATTTAAAAATAGACAATGTGTATGAATAAGCAATTCAAATAAGAAAATGCAAACGGACAATGAAAGTATGATTGAAACTTAGTAGCAATCAGAATCATGCTAATCATTATATCAGTGAGATAATTTTCAATCAATCGAACTAGTATAAATTTTAGAGTCTCATAATGCCAGTATTGGCAAGGATATGGGATACTGGTGGTGGTCTCTTTCACAGCTGGGGGTGTTGCAAATTTGGAGGCAATTTGCAAGATTTTAAGAACCTTTGAAGTGACTATATCCTGTGACCTAGTAAAGTCATTTCTTAATATCTATTCTAGTACCATGCACTAGAAGCATGAACAGAGAAGTTAATTTTTAGTATTGTCTGATATAGTAAAATATTCAAAATGACCTAAATATGGGAGTGGCTCAAAAAAACGGTAGTGTGATTATGGACAAATTTGCAGCAATAAAAAAAAGATTTACATGTACTATCAGGGAAATATTTCCAAAACATATTTTTTCATAAAATTTTTTTTCAGAAAAAATATATATGATATACTTTGTGTAAGATGTAAACAATCACATTGATTAAATATGTCCTATGGCTATATGTGTAAATACATAGAAAACACACAGAAATAAAATATATTAAGCTCACTTAGCTTTGTAAGGATTTGAGAGAGAAGTTTGGAATAATATGAAGACTTGAGTTTTATCTAAGAAAGCTTAGATTTTTATCAGGAAACATTTAACATACTTCTAAATTTAAAACTAATTTGAAATGGTCACAGAAGAATAAACACTGTTTAATCCAAAAAAAAAATCAGTAAATTAAATGGCATAATTTGGCTAACGCATGTAGCACAGAACCTGATTGACAGGGATATGTGATAATTGTAAATGGCATTAACCATGTTTCAGTTTTTGTTTCAGAAAAATAAAAACAAAGCCCTTGAATATCTAAGAATAGAAAGTTACACTTCTAATAGTAAAGAAAAATGTTTCTCTAAAACAAAATTATTACATCATTCTTAAAATCGTGTCTACAAAAACCAGAGCAAGATAAAGATGTCCCTATAATCACTATAATTATATAACATTGTTCTAAAAATCTGGCCAGTGCAATTAGAAAGTACACAAATTAAAATAATAAAAAAAAGATTATAGTTATATAACCACTGGAGAAAAAGAGGCTCACATTTTATCGTTATCATTCAGTGTGATTTTTCTTTTTTGAGTGAAAGAGAAATGGGCAGAATTATAGGTATTGCTCTAAAATTGGGTTAACCACTGATCACTCCCACCTCAATTTGTTATGGATGTCAATATCATCACTGATGACTTCTCTAAAAGAAAACATAGTTTGAAAGAGTTCAGAGACATTGAATTAAATTCCATAAATGTCAAGCCTCCATGGAAGTACAAAAGAATTCATAAACATCATATCATAGTTGAAAAAGTTCTGTATGTTCCTGCCTCAAGTACCACTTGGATCCTGCTGTCGAGAGTTTGCTTGAAATCCTTGTGTGTTTCTTTGAAACTTTTAGGCATAATACATAATCAGAAAAGACCACACATGTCTTGATATTTTTTGACATAGACCAATGCCTAACTTTTTATCCATCCCAACCTTGACTCCTTTGTAGACTATATTTGGGTAAAGAGGAGTGAGTCCAAAGTCACCGGCCTCAGTCCCATGATTTCTCTTTCTGTACTCAGGATGGGTCTGGATTTCACAAGTGCCTATATTTATACTTATTCCAGGGTCCTCTCAAAGAAAAATAAGTTAAAATTACCAGATATCAAATTTTGTACTTAAATGAGTATGTATTTAGGATGAGAAAAGAAAATGAACAGGTAACATGCTGAAAAGTGGACAAATACCATAAGCATCACAAAGTAAAACAAAGTTAATATTAATAAACTGCTTGGCACATTTCCTTATTTCTGTTCATAGTTTTGGGTGTATTCTAATAATCATGTTGTCATAGGGCAAAGATTTTGTAAACTTTTCTTTAGAGAAAATCAACAGTAAATTCAGTCTTTTCTTTAGGGTGGCATATACAAATTTATTTTTTATTACTACTAATTTAGACAAGCATTTTTCAACTTCCTATTTGGCTATTAGTTTCTCAGCGTGTTTTTTGTTTTTTGTTTTTTGTGTTTTTTTTGCTTAGATAGTACTTCTTAGGAGTCAAGGAGGTTTCTGGAAACTTAACCTTTTGTCAGTTTGATAAGCCCCCATATTTCCTAGTGCAACAGCTGGTTCATCTTGGCCAAGAATTTGGAGTTGGGATTAAACCCTTTTCTGAGAAAGGGACAGAGTGAAGCCTAGTTCAGGTCTTTTACATCATTGCCAAGCTGTAGCTGGTCCATAATTTATTATTTGGGGGTGAAAGTATGAAGGAGAATCTCAAATCCTCCTTAGGCTTTGCTTATATAGGCACTGATTTAATTTAGAAGGCTTTGTAATAAATAAATTCATGCTCATTATACAAAAATTTAAAGCATAGAAAATGTAAAGAAACAGGATACTATTGCCTAGAAGCAATCACAGTTAATATTTTCATTTATTTCCTTCCAATTTTCATTCTATCCATTTCATATAGTCATGAACATACTGAACAAATATTTATTATTTGGCTTTATCACTTATTTTATTATAAACTTATTCCCAAGTCATTAAAATTCCATAGTAAATATTTAATAGTCTCATAATATTTTATTAACTAAATATCCATAAGTTACTATTTCTCTATTTTTGGATATTTAAATCATTTTTACTGATATAAATAATGTTAACCTATCATCCTTGTGCTTAAACATTCATCTATATCTCTAGTTATTTTCACTGCACAGACCTCTGGAAAAAGAATTGCAGATTTTAGAAATAGCAATGTTTCTAAGGTTCTGGGTGCATATTGTCAAGAGTCTTCCCAATATTTTTCACTCCCATCTGTACTGTATAAACTTATTCATTCCACAACATCATTCTCAGCATTACTTATTAATTAAAACACTTGTTACACATGGCCAGATTTCATTGTTTCTCATTGCCATGTAGTATTCCATGGTATAGATAAACCACATCTTCTTGATCCATTCATCTGTTGATGGACACTTAGGCTCTTTCCATGTTTTAGCTATTGTGGAGAGTGCTGCTATGAACATTGGGGTCCATGTGCTCCTATGCATCAGCATTTCTGTATCCCTTGGGTAAATTCCTAGNTTTTTAATACATATAGTACTTAATATTTTTTTCATGCTTTCTTGTTTTACTTTCAACTTCATATAACTTCTTCACTTTAGTACTTTATTTTTTGATCACCTAATCTTGTACAGTAGGCATTGTCAAATTTCACCCTTTGCTGTCAGATATTCATATCTAGATGAATATCATATCTAGCCAAACTTCCTCACTTGTATTTTCCATTTCAAAAAACATGCTGATTCCTGCTAGTCTAGTCTTGATTAAAACATCACTACCATAATTAACAACCACTTTTAATTAATTAGCTAAGTAGCTAAGTAGTTAATTTGGGGGAGATAGTTCTTAAATGTCATTGTCTCTTCTGTTTATTTTTTTAATTGAAATATAGTTGAAAACAATGTTATGTTAGTTTCAGATGTACAACATAGTGATTTGACAACTCTATGTAGTATGCTTTGCTCACCCCAAGTGTAGCTAGCATATGTCACTATACAATGCTATTACAATACTCTTTACCAACACTTTTTATATTGATGTCATTTTGCATGTTAGGCTTATAAACAGCTGAAAAATGCAATACCACCATTCAAATCCGAGAGAAATTAACTGTAGGAATTGGGCCTATCTGTCATTTCTTTATCATCTTTACATATAGCAATATAAAGCAGCACTTGCTCCAAATGCATCACACACAGCACATATAGGTTTGGAAGGAGGAAGTGGTCACTAAGGGCTTCTACGGCCTCATTCAATTTCACATCAAGGAAATGTTGTGTCTCTTGGAAAAAAAAGGTAGGTCAGAGAGTAAGGGAAAGGATGAAAGAATAAAACAAGAGGAATGATTTGAGCAAATCAGGTAGGTCAGTACCTGGCATGTATATGTAAAAAGAGGCCAGACTTATTTCACTAGAACTGTAACCTTATTGTTTTCAAATTCTGTTTCACCAACATCATTTAGCACACTCTTACCTATGCCCCCAGCTAAGCAAAAAGGTGGGCTATACATGAGAAAGAGGCTTTAGAGGGTGCTTGCTTCTCGAAGTTTCATTATTCACCTATTCACAGCAACTGTATTCATCTTTTGCCTAAAGAAAACCCAAGGAAAATTTCATGGGAATATAGGGTGCACTTTGTTTGAAGAAGTCTGAAAAGCTCTGTTGAAGGGGCAGGAATATAGAAAGAAGAATGTAGAATAAGTATAGAGTAATATATTGGTAAGAGAAATCAAGAAGAACAGCACAGGATAGATATTTTCTTAATTTTTTTAAATTTTATTATTTATTATGATAGGGAGAGGGATAGTGGGGAGGGGCAGAGAGAGAAGGAGAGAGAGAATCCCAAGCAGGCTCCATGCTGTCAACCCCGAGCCCAACACAGGGCTTGATGTCACAAACTGTGAGATCATGACCTGAGACTAAATCAAGAGTTGGACACTTATCCACCTGAACCACATAGGTGCCCTGAATGGCATGGGATAAATCTATCTAATTAAAAGGAATCTGTTATAGAGAGATGAACTTGAAGATTATTATAAGTGTTCTACTTCTTGATCCCCAATTATTGGCAATACATCATTAGATCAAGAGTGAGATGTCAGACTCACTCTAGGGTAATAGGAATTGAAATTAAAGAAAGAATATATAAGAGGCATTAACATAGAAAATGCCAGATCTGATGAGACAGAAGGAAACTACATAAAGGACCTCAAGGAGGACTTGGGTGGCTCCACTGGTTGAATGTCCAACTCTTGATTTCAGTTCAAGTCATGGTCTCACTGTTGGTGAGGTTGAGCCTGGTGTTGGGATCTGTGCTTGGCATGGAGTCTGCTTGGGATTCTCTTCATCCCTCTCCCTCCATCTCTCCTCCACTTGAGCATTAGACCATGTGCACATGCTCTCTCATCTTCTTTGTCGCTCTCAAAAAATAAGGAAAAAATTTTAAAAAAGACCTCAAACTTTTCAGATTTGGAGATTAAGGGTAAACAATGATAAGTAAAAAAAAAAAAAAGAAAAAGAAAATGAAGAATATTGATAGAACTCTCTTGTATAATTAAAAATACTATGTTTGGATTCCACCACATACATTTATTAGTTTGGAATTTATTAGTTTGAAGGAAATGTCAGGTTATTTAAATGGAATTGTTCATCAGCAGCTGGAGATATAGAGCTCCCCTCCCCAGGAGAGATATAGAGCATCCTCTCCTCAGGAGAGAGGTTTTTGTAAATCTTTGTAGACATGATAATAGAAGCCATCAGTGGATGTGTCTTCTAAAGAAGAGAACTTAAAATGAAAAATGGAGGATATACTGTATTGAGCCTTAAGATGCTTCCTTGCTGAACACTAAGAAATTAATAGATGCATTCAGATAAAGGGGGCTATGATGGCGTCAACGATTATCCCTGCCACAACCCTTGACCTACACACAGGCTTTCTTATTTAAAAGGTTGGCTTTGGGGCTGGGGTTATTTGTTTGTTCTGGGGTGTAGGAAGAAAGGCTATCAAACCCTAATTCCTCAGTCTGACGTTATAGCGTTGTTGCTCTATTCAAACATTTCCTATCTCTTCCTCAAGAGGTCTATCTTTTCAACACTGTGGAATTAATTGTTCAAATGTTCTACTTGAAGTAAGGACAGTGTCTGTTAACTTCCCTCCTGTGATTTGTACCAGAATAGATTCTGCTTGCGTGGCTGCTCCTACACATCTCTTCTTTGAAGAAGGTAATCCTCCAGATGGAGGAAGACCCTTCCTTATTCTGATTCACATCTTAGGAATAATCAGAGAAGCTCAGGAAGATCCATCCATAGTGTGTAAGGGGCAGTCAAGTTTACATGTTCTGGATGACTGGGATGCTGTTTTTTGATACATTCATTCTTTTGTTTGATTTGCCTTCACTTTATTGTCCGCCTCCCTAATCTTCACTGAATCCCAGTTCCAAATCATGCAAGAAGACTATTATACCCAATCACATCAAATCTCTCCGTTATTTCCTGTTGCATTGCCTAAGCAATATGACATAGTTGAGTTCTTATTTTCCAAAGTCTGTGGGCCTTTACTGGCAGGAACTTTCCTTAATCTCCTATTACAGGCTTTGTAATGCCTAGTGTGATTTTATGCTAGTAGGATGTTCTTCACACTTGTTGATTTGTGCATTTATTTAAGGTGGGCTGAAATAGCAGTTAATTCAGAAAAAATTGAATATGAAGATTATTAATAAAATAGAAACTGGCTTTCTAAAAATCTTTGGAAAGATAAATATAAAAAATTAATGATACTGGTGTGTTACTATTTCTCCTTTTTTATTTTAAAAACCACTTCCATTGGTCTGTGTTTCTTAGCACTTAGAGAAAGACATCTAGGGGATGAAAGTATTCTAACAACTGCAAGAGTTTTAAGCCACCAGACTCAGCACCTGACGGTTCTTCTCCTCATTCTCATCTCTTCATTCTGCCCTCCCTCACTGCTTTTCATCTCTGGGTCTCATTGTTCCTAATTCTCCTTGTTCCCTTTCTGCTACACGGGGCTCCCAGTCTCCTTGTTTCAGACTCTTGTCCATGCCCAGATCCTGGTTTATGTCTGCATCATTCCTTGGTTCTACACCAGTTTTTCTGATTCTCGACTCCTGCCCTGACTTGAATTAAACCTGTCCTACTATTTTTAAAAGCAAAGCCCAACCTTCTTTCATTGATTTATTTATATGTATCATTTGGACAGATGTAACATTGCAAAATAATTGGATTGAGTTGTCAAGAAGTTAATCTGTTTTTCTGTGTGAGACAGATGAAAAAAAATCTTTGAAAACATGGTCACATACAGCTAATTTAGCTGGACTATTTCCTAAGTTTGCTTGGCAGAGTGTTGATGGCAGGAAGAAAAGCATCAACTGGAAAATTGATTATTTGATGTCATATATAGACATAGATTAAGATCCCATAGCTAAATTGGTTCAGGATGAAATAAAATCCTAGCACTTTACCTAATGTTTCTCTTCATATTTTAAACTCATCATGATGAGACCAACTGTCAGCTCTCTGAATATAAACTTATGAGAATATTTTGCAAAGTGTAGTGGGAAGGGAAGGACCTTTGGCCTCAAGAGACCCAACCTGAACTTATACTCTGTGACATATCAGCTGAGTAGCCTTAGAGAAGTCATTCATCCCTCTGATTTTCAGGGTATTCAATAAAATCCATTCTATAAAATAACCTGATATCATTTAAGTTGCTTCAGTTTATCTGAGAGGTGGGTAGAAGGGACAGAGATGAAAACTACTCTAACTATATACAGGCATCATTTTTTCCTATCCCTTATAACTCCAGCCAGTGGAGTACCCTTTTTCCTCCTTTCCTGTAATCACCCCTCCCCCACTCATCCAGCCAATGTATTCTGGTGAATAACCATAAAACATGCACATAGTATTTTTTAAAGTGCAAGTGAAAGTGTTAGTATACCTACCACACTGCTTTCAAAGGCACGTAGTTGTACCTAAAGCTTTTCTGTCTCCAATTCCACAAAATCTATATAACCTAATTCTTCTCCTTCATTTTCTGAAACACAGACTTCCTGTTTTGCTCTATATGGAAATCATGCTTGCAACTAAACTTGCTTATTTCTTGACATCAAACAAATGGTTGTATTTTGGGATGGTGGTGACTAGAAGGGAAGGCCTGAAAATGCCAACTATCATTATACTCATCTCCCTCCAAGTCTCCCCCAAAGTCCATATACTTGTCTCACAGTGCAGGATCCCTAGGTGAGGAGCAAGCTCTTCCCACAAGATCTTGGTGGGGCGTGTATTGGCTTAGTGACTCTGCAACATACAACCAACTCACAGTAGCAGAGCATGTATGTGAAACAAATAATAGTAGATCTCAACAAACCAGGAGAGAATGGTAGACATAGCAGTCATTTATCTGTAGTAAGTCTGAAATTTGGCTAGGCAGCCTTTGCAAAGACTTCTGCACTCCTCATGCAATTCTCTTCCCTGGGAAGAATTGCCTAGCCATCATTTCCTATGGTCTTTGACTACATCTACCCTCTGAATGTTTTCCCCTGTCCATTGTTTTTACTGCTCAAATTTGATGAAGGAAAAGGAATTCATGATTTTTGGGAGGGTAGTTTCTTTAGTGTCTACTTTAGTCTAAAGACTGTATCTTATTTAGAGAGGAGGTGTTTCCATAGAACTAAGAAGCATGCAGGGATGCTCTAATTCACACCAGTAGTTAGCTCAACTAGATAATAAAAGTCAATTAAAGAGATAAGAATGATTTTGAAGAACATAAGATGGTATACCTGGAAAGCACCAAAAGAATCACCATAAAACAAATTCAAACAATAAAAGAATTCAGTGAAGTAATAGGAAATAAAATTGATGTGCAGAAATCTATAGCCTTCATATACCCAAATAATAAACTATTAGGTGACATAATGGGAGAAAAAAACATTAACAAAATATTTAAATGTTAAGCAATAGAGTACTGCTTTTTACAGCTTTACTGAAGTATTAGAAACACATTTTAAAATAAATATGCAAAATCTCCATTAGGAATTTTAAAACGCTCCTGAAAGACATAAAATTAGACTTCAACTAATACTGAAAATTACTTGTTTCATGAGCAATGAAAAAAATGAAACAGATTTATGAAAACATTAATACAGAGATTGGGATGTAACCCATCAGAGGTCATAGACCTCTGAGAATCACTGATTCTCTAGCGATTTTCCTTCTCTCTTTTTTTTTGTTCTTTCTTTCCTTCTTTTCTTCCTTTTTTCTTCCTTTCTTTCTCTCCCTCCCTCCCCTCTCCTTCCTTCCTTCCTTCTTTTTCTTTTTCTTTTCTTTTCTTTTCCTTTCTTTTTTTCTTTTCTTCTTTTCTTTTTTTTCTTTTCTTTCCTTTCCTTTCCTTTCCTTTCCTTTCCTTTCCTTCCTCCATCTCTCTCTCTACCTCCCTTATTTCTTCTTTTCCTCCTTTCCTCCTTTAGTTCCTTCCTTTCCTTTCTCTTTTCCCTTCCTTCCTCTCTCTGTTCCTTTTTTATTGTAATACATTTTCTTTAGGTTGTTAAAGAGCTACAAGAAACAATTAGCACCCCAATACCATGAAGAAATTATCCATGAAGAATTATCCTTTTAGTTCTTTTCTCAAACCATAGAACTGTCTCATATCTATCAGTCTTAGGATCCCATGTTCATACTGCATCTATATCTTTGTTATACCATGTACTCTGCTTTGTGACTCAGCCTGATACTGTCATATGCTAGGCTCTCTCTAGAAAAAGGAATTGTTGAATGAATCCTTTTTTTTCCCTGAGTCACAGAGCAGAGTCAAAAGTTCACAGGATGCTGTCCTCCACAAGGTGCCTATCTGTGCTTGCTGATTATGATCTATCTAAGGATAGGCTACAAATACTCATCAGTGTTTGTTAATGTGAAATCAAACAATGCAGCTGCTCATAAATCCCTATGGCTTCTATGCTTAGTAAATTACTGTTAAATCTGTAATAACAAAAGCACAGGAGACTACTCAGTGTTCTTAGACTAAATGATACTTGCACACATACACGTAAACACACACACACACACACACACACTTGCATACACCCTTGGATTAAACATGAAAGAAAAGAAAACATTATCTTGGTAATAATTATTTGTAGAAACTCGAAGTCTAAGATTTAATGTTTTGAACTTGTCAGCAGGTGCCCTGTTAATGCTGAACTGAACAATACTCTATAATATCTTGCTGTGTCCTTGGAGAAAAACCAACAACAATGAAGGAAAGAAAAATTAACTATTAGGAAACCTTGTGCATATGTTCTTTAGAACCTGAATCTTAGCATTTTGTGTTTTCTTTTCCTTGCCAAAGTATATACTCTATATCAAATAAAGGACTGAGAAACTAGTAAGTGACACATAGTTCCTAAAACTCCCTTGTGATTTTGCTCAGCTCTTAAAATGAGGAATTGAAGCCAGAATGCTGTGCTTAATAAAATGATATTACCCATTTTTTAAAAAGTAAAACATTGAAAGTTTGAATTCCACAGCCTGTTATCATTTCAGTACAATGTAGCTGTCCTCAAATAACTGACCTTTTTCTTTTATTTTACTGTTTTTTTTAAAGTTCTTTTTCTTAAGAAGCATATGGTTGGTTTTATTCATTTTAGTTAGGATGCAAACAAAAGCAGTTTTCAGGGAAAATTCCCTCTAGAAATATTAGCTGTTGTTAAAGCCCTTTTATTTGTCTGTTTTGGCAATACTTCAGGATCACTGGCAAGGAGAATGCTATCCACTGAAAAAGAGAATTGATTCATTCTATGGGAGACTTTTTTTTAAAAAAAAATTTCTAATTTATTGCCTTTGAAATTGAGAATTCTTCCACTGGAAATGTTGCCAAATTAAATACAAGCAAAATGAGATAAATGAAATTTTATTGTGGCATGATTATTTTGATGTCTGAGAAATAGATGGATCAGAATAAAAAATGGAAACTTATTGCTTCATTTTTGGCTGGTTGATACATCCTCCCCTACCCAAATGATACATATTGTGAAGTTGTCATTTTGGAAAAAAATGGATTTTAACACTTGACTTAGCACATAAGAACTTTACAACTTTTAGAGCTTCATAAAAGAGATGAATCTTACCTATTGTGACACAAATACCTTCATCATTCCTGCTGAGTGATAATTCATTTCCTCGTCATTGTGCCTCATCTACAGCAGGTTTAGCTGTGACTGCATGAGCTTTGCCAGCTTGGATGTACTACATACAGAACTCTGTGTAACTCACAAGTATATTTAGTTTCTTTCCCTAAATTGCATTGTGTGTAGGGGTGGGATGAGTGGGTGGGGTCACAAGGTTGGAAGAATGCATTTAGAAATGACTTCCTGTGTTTTTAGGTTTTCTTGTCAATGGGAAATAAAACCTGAAGAATGGGAGACAACTTAATAGTGCTCCTTTTCAAAGAGAGAGGGGAGGGGGAAAGTGTATTGTTTTATTTGATAGCTTACACTGAGAACAGAATTCAGAAAAAAAACATTTGCTAATCATTCTCCCCAGTTCAGTTCTCAAATAAGCATTTTTGCATGTAAATAATCCCTTTTCTTGGCTGAAGCAATACTTGTAACACCTCTCTGGTTGTGGCTAAAGGGAAGTGAAAGAGCCAATTCTATTTTCATGTATGTTTGAAAAGTGAAAAGAGAAGGAAATAAGAGTACCTACATATTATGATTATGAAAGATACAGAAAAGGTGTTGAAGTGTCATAAAAAGTCTGGGAGAAGAATGGAAAGGCATTAAGACTGCCCAGCAATGTGCCAGCAATCCAAGTGGCTGCTACTAGGTGCCCAGTGAAAGAGGGGAAGGGCACAGGATGAAGGTTAAAGCAAGTGTATTTTAAGACTGGATAGTGAAAAAGTAATGGCACAATCTTACCTAATGATGTGTTTAATTAGTGAAAAACATATTACTGGAATTTAAACTATTTTTTGATTGACTCCTATATATAAAGCCCATGAGAAATACACCAAAATAAGAGTTAATTGGTCTTTAAAACTCAAAGAATTATTTAAGAATCTTTGTCATCAATAAAAGACAAAAATCTCCTTATCACTTGCTTGACTTTATGCTTAATCTTAAGTGTCTCAAGTACTTTTAGAATCTGTTCATCAATTCTCTTTGTTTGTGAATTTGTGTATTATTTTATTTTGTTTATTTACATTGAAAGAGAGAGAGAGAGAGAGCGCACTCACTGCTCACCAGCAGGAGAGGAGCAGAAAGGAGAGAGAGAATTCCAAGCAGACTCCACACTGTTAATGCAGAGCCAGACACAGGGCTGGATCCCACCACCAGGCTCAGTCCCATGAACCTTGAGATCATGACCTGAGCTGAAATCAAGAGTTTGATGCTTAACTGACTGAGCCACCCAGGTACCCCTGTGTTTGTTTATTCTTAACAGAATGAAGGAATTTTTCCCTTCTCCACCTTTCCATTTTACTTTCTTCTAAATTAGGGATTGATTATTATCCTTAGAGATACTTTATACTCTGCTGGAGGGAATCAAGAAATCAGAGAATACACATTATAACCAAGATTTTGCTTGGCTTCTTCCTATCCTCCCTCCCTCCCTCCCTCCCTTCCTCCCTTCCTTCCTTCCTTCTTTCCTTCCTTCCTTCCTTCCTTCCTTCCTTCCTTCCTTCCTTCCTTCTTCTCTCCCTCCCTCCCTTTCTCTATTTATCTATAGATTTAGAATAAACCCAGATGAAATAAAACATGTCTTCAATTTTATGTTTTTTATTTGACTGAGCCTTAAACATCAAAACTAATACCTCATGATAGCTTAATAAGAGCAATTGGATAACATTACTGTAGGTAATGGGGACACAACCAAAGAATATAAATGATACATTGTTACCCTCAAGAAGCTTACATTTTAGTTTCAGGAGCCACATAACGAATATATGACTACATTAGTGAAATCATTTCCCATGTTATAAGTGTGAGGGAGAAAAACAAACAAACAAAGCCCTGTAACATAGTTCAGTACTGGCTGTTTTGAGTAGATTTCCTTTAGGTAACTTGGTCAGGGAAACTTTTCTGAGGAAGTAGTGTTTGACCTGAAATGTAAAGCATGGTAAACAACCATAAATCAGCCAAGATTGAGTTTTGTAGGAAGATAAAACAAGTGTAAGTAGATGAGAAAACTGTCATGATAGGTCAACTGAAGAATAGGAGAAAAGGTGATTGGTAAAGCCTGGGGAAAGTGGTGGAATGTGTGAGATGGAACAGAAGTGTAAGGCAGAAAATAAATCATGTGAGAAAATAAACAATGTAAATTTTAGGTCTTTCTAAGAAGTTTGGATTTTATTCCAAGTAGAATTAGCAGTCATCAAAAGCATTTAAAAGGAGGAAGTCATACAACCTTTGTTTCAAATATTCTTGCTCAGTAGGAGAATAAATAGTGGATGGGAAAAGTGAGAACAGAGCTGGTTGTGGGCGACTACAACAATCTAGTTGACAGATAACTGGTGTGGACGAGGACAACAGCCAAAAAGAAAGTGAATATCTTTGATTCGGCTCCAGATACTTACGAGATGATAACAGTGTATTGGCTAAAACTGTAGAACTGGAAATCAAACTGGCTGGAAATCAAACTAATCAAACCAAATCAAACCAATTAAATTTTGACATTCAGTCATACCAAAATTTCAAGTGATTAGGCAAATCACTTTATTTTTGTGTATTTTGTTTTGTTTTTATTTTTGTGGAAGGGAGAATAATAGCTCCTAGACTTTTTAATGAAGATTAATAAAATAGTCCATATCAGGAACTTGGAACAGAGTCTGAAACATAGTAGTCAGTCAATATATCAGTTACTAATAACACTGTTTTAGAATTGATAGAATTGCTGATTATATTTGGAGGAAAAGGAGAAGAAATCAGAGAGCTTTAGCTTAAATATTGGATGAATACTCAATGTACACATAATCTGATGGTATGAGGAAAGAGTGCCGCGATGATGATGAAAGACAGAGGGGGCTCAAATGTTCGTTCCTGGAAATATTTTATTTAAAATATTTGTTAGATATCCAGTGTGGTTGTTGAGAAGAAAGCTGGATATATGACTGTAAACCTTATGGCAGAGATTATAACTACAGATATATAGATTATAGAAACCATCTGCAGATAAACAAACAGTATATATGGATTCAATTAGAAAGCTTACTTTGAGAAAACATATAGGAAGAAATGAAAACCAAGGATAACATTCTAATATTCTATTTTGAGTTCATTGGGGGGAAGATGATATAGCAAGGTTAGTGACAAGGACGTATTTATTATGGAGTGGAATATAAAATTTATATTAATTTTAAGCTTAAAATAAGGATAATCAAAAGATATTTTATGCTAATATATGACAGCTTTGGTCTAGATTCCTTGACCTCTGGGGATAAATACTCTTGCTTCTAAACTTTTAGGCATTATGGTGAAAATATTTACAAAGCATGCTACTTTCTCTAAGAGAAACTATTTTCTATGTCTCACAATGAAAGTCAACTCTGACCTTTAGATCCACATTCTTGGCATCACAAGGTCATCTAAATCCTGAGTATGAAAAGGTTTCTCAAGCAGATGAAAAGGGCACTGCATTTTCCATATTATATTCCCTCTCTCTCCAGTGATTGGTTCTTCATCTTTCACTATTAACTTCTTCTAGAGATTTCTTATAGGAAGGCAAACATTCTGTCCTTGAAAATTTCAAAAGTTTAAGAAAAGAACTTGTAAAATTTCTAAAATTATTTACTCTAAATTTAATAAATTAAAAATAAAATACTCAGAGATAATATTGTCTCAAGATACTGTATACAATATTCTATTTACAATATTGTATACTATACAATATTGTATACTATATACAATATTCCACTATATTTCCAATATTCTATTTCCTTCCACTATTAAGGAAGCATAGTTTCCCATTAAAATACTGATACTCTTCCTTAAAACATAATAATTATAACAAATTACATTTATGGAGCATAGATAATGTACTAACACTGTAATAACAGCTTTGCAAAGGTAATCTTTCAGATAATTACTATTAATCCACTGATGGATATTTGTCCGAAAAAAAGAACTTAGTGAGAAAAAAAGGTAAGATCAGGAGAATACCCAGGTGCCGACACACACACAAGCCTCAAACTTGCCCTAGGACTGAGACAAAAATGAAGACCGGCTTCACAAACTCCCCCATGATAGTTTAGGTCTTTGTGTTAACACTGTTTTGGAAAAACACAATAGTCCAGTGGTTACCAAAAAATGCACTGGATCCGTACAGAGCAAAGTTTGTATTCTCCTTTCTTGGTAACCATAGAATCTTGGATAAGTTACTTTTTTTGAGCTTAAGTTTGGAAAACAGTGATAAGCATTTATCTCATTTTCTACCTGGCAGGACAAAAGAATATGTTAAATGAGCAAAAACCTTTAAATACAGTAAGCTGTCAGTAGATGTTCAGTATTATTACTGTTCAAAAAACTGACAGGACAAACTGATTATCTTTTATTATTTTCATTGAAATAGCAATAAAGCCAACTGTTAGTCATGTTTTTGTTTTCCCTTGCCTCTGAAGACAGGTCTAGTAAGAGGTTGCTGTGGCTGAGGTCAAAGAGGTTGCTGCCTATTTTCTCCTCTAGGATTTTGATGACTTCCTGTCTCACATTTAGGTGTTTCATCCATTTTGAAGTTATTTTTGTATATCGTGGAAGAAAGCAATCCAGTTTCATTCTTTTGCATGCTTCTGTCCAGTTTTCCCAGTACCATTTGCTGAAGAGACTTTCTTTTCTCCATTGGATATTCTTTTCTGATTTGTTGAAGATGAGTTGGCCATACATTTGTGGGTACACTTCTGAGTTCTCTATTCTATTCCATTGCTCTATGTGTCTGTTTTTGTGTCAGTACCATAGGGTCTTGATGATTATGGCTTTGTAATATAGCTTGAAGTTCAGAATTGTGATGCCTACACCTTTGGTTTTCTTTTTCAACATTATTTTGGCTATTTGCGGTCTTTTATGGTTCCAGACAAATTTTGGAATTGTTTGTTCTAGCTCTGTGAAGAATGCTTATACTGTTTTGATAGGAATCGTGTTGAATGTGTAGACTGCTTTGGATTTTATTCATATGTGGAACTTAAGAAATACAACAGATGAATATAGGGGAAGGAAAGGAAAAATAAGATAAAAACAGAGAATGGAGAGAAACCATAAGAGACTCCTAAATACAGAGAACAAACAAGGGTTTCTGGAGGGGAGACGGGTGGGGGTATGGCTAAATGGGTGATGGGCATTAAGGAGGACATTTGTTAGGATGAACACTGGGTGTTGTTATGTGTAAGTGATAAGTTATTGGGTTCTACTCCTGAAACTAATACTATACTGTATGTTAACTAACTTGAATTTATATTTTAAAGAAACCTTATAAGGAGAAGCAATGGCACAAATATTTTGTGATATATTCAATGTAAATGCTCACAAGTAATCCTAATAACATACAAGGAGGAAACTGGAAGTGAGCTGGGCATCACAAGGGCAACTGAAGTTTTAAAGTTGTTCCTAGCCAAATTACCCTCCCATAATGAGTCTGTTTGCATTTTTCTTAATTTTTCATACATTATTTAAGACCAAAGCATTCCTCAGTAGTGATATCCAATGAAAGAATGTGAGTGTGCCCACATTATGAAGAATTAAGTTTAACTACTTAATATTTATTATAGCACCTTCTGTTAGAACAATAAAAAAGGAGTGATTCTAAACTCCTATTGGGAACCTCTTACAGTGATGGGTAATGTTTTACTTATCTCCACTGGCAGTAAAGAGCTTTCTATCAGAGTTGAAAGAACTCTCCCTGAAACCATATTGGAATTTAAAATGGGGAGCTGCATATATTCAAAGTTAATCTAAAACTCTAGCATGTTTTTATGTGGGTGGCCATATGACAAACAACAATTAAAGCAAAACTACAAAACTATTTACTTTTCTACAAAAAATTAATTTTTTAAGTTACCCAACATTAAACCTTTGAACACTATCAAGGGCTAGCTTCATCAGTTTATGTTTCCAGAATACTCACTTGCCTTCAATCCCCACAAACACCAGCCAAATGCAAACACACACACACACACACACACACACACACACACACACAGAGTTACAAGAATTTCATAAATTTCCTGATGAACAATTGCTTTCTGAGGATATTCCAGAGGGTTTTGTCTTCCTGAGTCTTAAACTTTCTAACATCCAAAATGTTCATGCTAGCATGGAAACACTCATGAGTATTTGTGCATTGTTTAGTGCTCAATCTATTCATCTCATACAACTACTGAAAAATTCAGATTTCCTTAAATAATAAATGATTCTCTTCTAAATACTGCAATGCTTTTTTACATGTAACAAATCAAGATAAATACAAAAATTTCATGCTTTCCCACATATTTGACAAAATCTATAATTTTATTTAATTTCTCCTAAACACTCAACCAAAATTGCAAGTCTAATATATCTGACAGCCTAAATAGTTCAACAATCTTAAAAACCCATCAGTACACATACACTTATTATGATGATTACAAACCATATTATCATATCCTTCATGAGGGTTATAACAATAGAAAGGGTTACTATAATTTTAAATTTACTACTTTTATCATCAGCATATCATAAACTATCACCATCAATTTTTGGTTATTCTTTCTGAATAAAGGTTCTCAGGTTTTGGCAAACTTACTAGATAACAGGAGAAAGAGAGTTGTTATTATTTTACAAGAGAAAATGTTCAGACAGAAGCCAATATAGTGATTTTCACTTTCTCAACTCAGGATTCAGTTTCAATGGACTAAACATCTGGATTATTTCACTGACATTGACTAAAATCCATGATATAGATTAGAAAGAAACAACCTTTAGGGGCACCTGGGTGGCTCAGTCAGTTAAGCGTCTGACTTGGGTCAAGTCATGATCTCAGAGTTTGTAGGTTCAAACCCTACATTGGGCTCTGTGCTGACAGTTCAGAGCCTGGAGCCTCCTTCATTCTGTGCCTTTCTCTCTCTGTCCTTACCCCATTTGCTTTCTCTCTCTCTCTCTCAAATAAATATTAAAAACATTTACAATTTTTAAAAAAGATACACAAATAACCTTTCAATGTATTAAATATAGCAGGAAAAAAAGCATTTCTCATCTCAAAAGACCAAGTGAACGTGGGTAAGCAGAGCTTTGTGCTGGATTTGAACCCCTAAAACCTTTGCTAAAAAAGAAGACCTTGAGTTTTGGTTTGCTCAGTCTAAAAGCACATAGAAAACCCAAATTGGCTGATATATTGAGAAAGTCTTACAAAGTCTCCAAAATTAAAATTAGAGAGAAACAAAAATTAAATTGAAACACAGGAACAATCTATAAGTTCAAATCCAGTTATTAGGAAGAACAGGAAGGAGGGGAGGAGGAAGACCCTGAGAAACGGGAGCAGCATGTGAGGCCAAATACATATCACTCAGTGGTCTGAAAATACTCATGAGGAGAAATTAGTTTAAGTGAACCAGCACTGGTATCTTCTGGCTTCTAGAAACAGTAATGTTTTTTTTTCCTCTAGAGGAAACCAACTTTATCTCATACCTCAAAGGTTTTTCATAAATACAATTTTATGGGAAGTGAGTGGCTCACGGTAAAAATAAATAAGTAAGAAATGGAAAAGGAGGAAGAATGGGAGAGAACCAGCAGTATTATTGGGTTCTTGTCCTTGTTTTGAGACTCTGCTTATTCTCGCTTTCCCAGGTAAGGAGGTTTGGACAAGCCATAGCCTTGGACTGCAATTAATCACAGGCTATTCCCAATCTTTCTACAAATGTATGGAAGGAAGTTTCCAGACAAGGAATTCTAAACAAACTCCTGACTTCAAGTCCTTAGTCAAGTAGTGACCAGAACTCTACTGTCTTCTGTCTGTGAGGCTCTTCAAATCTTTGATCTCCCTTCTAGAGATCAGATTGCATCCCCTCTTCCTAGTTCTGGTCTGGAGCTCAGCAACATCACAGTTTAGTCATCTTTCCTTTTTGCATTTCTATGCTGTTAATATTGGTGTATTTGTTCTTAGTTTTATTTTTCATTTTATATATTGTTATGGACTAGATATTTGTGTCCCTCCCCAAATCTACATGTTGAGGTCCTAGTACTCAATGTGATAGTATTTAAATAGGGGGGCTCTACGGTGTAATTGGGGTTAATTAAATATTGAAGGTGGGCGTTCCTGATGGGATTAGTGGTCTTGTTCAAGGCAGTCAGAGAACTCTCTCCACATGCACACACTGACAAAAGGCCATGGTGAGAATGTAATGAGAGGGCAGCCATCTGGAAGCCAGGAACTGAATCAGGCAGCACCTTGGTATTTTTTTACAACAGCTTGAGATGACTAAAACAAACAGTATCAACATTTGATGAGTATTTATAAAGGAAGTGTGCTAGTCACCTGTTGCCCTAATGAATAACTTTTCTCATCCATTTAATGATAAATGAAAGAAAACCCAAGAAAAATGAAACTGAGTTCTGGCCAAGGTAGAGATAGAACTTGAGTATTCTCCTAGTGAGAATATAAATTGGTATTTCTACTGTGAAAATTATGTTAACAGTGTGCTTTGAAATACTTTTACTTGTTAATCCTCTCTCTCAGGATGTGTCCTAAGGTTAGAATTAGAGATGTAAAAGATTTGCTTGCTGCTCATGGTCCAGACGGATACATTATTATATTTTGTTAAAACAAACTCATGGTGAGCACCTAAAAACAAAACAAATAAAAAACAACAAAAAAGCCAGCAACAGTAACTTGACATATAGATATATTATTATTTACTTCCCAATATTGGATAAGTCACTACAAAATTAACTTATCTCTACATGTATATTCACTCACTGACTCAACAAACTTAAGTGAACCCTGGCTATGTGCCCAATTTATATCCCTGGTCCAGACTACTTCCCTCAAACCCAGGCTTGTATGACTTGTACCTATTGGATCCTCAATTTGAAAGTCTAAGAAATGTCTCAATATTCCCTGAATTGACTTCTTCTGCTCCCACAATTTTGGACTGCTCAGGCTGAAAGTTTGGATCAGCCTTCATTCCTATGACTTTATCACACTCCACATTTGGTACATAGGCAAATTCTCTCAGCTCCATCCTCACTTATTAACCTCTTCTGTTGCTCCCAGACTTTTAGATGCTAACAGTATATCTCACTTGGATTAATGCAGAAGCCTCCATGGACTCCCTTATTCATGCTTTGTCCCTATAGTTTAATTTCTCACAGTATGCAGAGAGATAATTTTTGAATGAGTCAAGAGAGGTTACCTGGGATGTCAAAACCCTCTGATAGCTCCCCATCCTTCCCAGCACAAAAGTCACTGTGCTTTTAGTGGCTTATAAGCTTCTTGTGGTCTGGCTCAACACCACTTCTGGCTTCATCTCCTACAACACTCCCCTGTGTTATTTACTACATTCAAACTACACTTACTTCCTTTATATTCTTTGGCCATATCAAACACATACCTGCCTCAAGGCCTTTTGTTCTCACTTTCCTTCTGACCAAGATCCTCTCTCCTCAACGGCTGCCAGATATATCCCTCCCATCTTTCAATATCTGCTCAAATATCTTTATTTTTTGGTGACACATTCCTTTCTCACCCTATGCAGAGTTGTGCAATCCAGTACTCTTATACTCCTTACTTTATATTCCCTCATAACTTAGGTCCCTTTTCATATACTGTGTATTTTTATATAACTGTTAGTTGGTTGGTTATTATCTGCCTCTACTGACTAAACAGAAAAATCCACCTGTGCAAGGATTTTTTTTTACCTGTGAAAAAACAGGTGTGTACTAATTTTGGCTAGTGAATAAATCAGGTAAAGTACTGGTTTATTTGTAGTATCAGTAGATGCTCATAGGACCTCGTATCTTACTAAAAATCTGCCAAAATACACTGATGCTCTTTCTTTTAAAATTTTTTAAGTTTATTTATTTATTTTGAGAAGTGAGGGAGGAGTAGAGAGAAAGGGAGAGAGAGAGAATTCCAAGCAGGCTCCACACTGTCAGTGAAGAGCCTGATGTGGGGCTCAAACTCAGAACCTGCAAGTCCATGACCTGAGCTGAAACCAAGAGTTGATGCTTAACTGACTGAGCCACATAGGCACCCTTCCCATACACTAATGTTCTAAAGAAATATTTTCAAAAGCTTTTTTTTTTTCAGTATAAATTTCCTTGTTCATACTTGATATGAAACTATCATAGCCTCCTGCTTCAAAAGGACAATAGTGGCTTTGGAAATGAAAATATCCCCTGGAGGCTGGTATGGCCCAGTTGCTTAAAAAAACCTAGAACATCATTCTCTATCCAAAACTCAAAAAATACTTTGCTTGACCAAGGAGTGGTGATGGAAAAAGCTCCAGTAATGACTGATATTCACTTTCTCCCAGTCTCTAAAGAATGGAGCTTAGATTTATATCTTCATCGATTTTAGGAAAACACTGTGAGAGGTGCCTGGGTGGTACAGTTTGTTAAGCATCTGACTCTTGGTTTCAACTCAGGTCATGATCTCACTGTTCATGAGTTTAAGCCATGTGTCAGTCTCTGTGCTGACAGCACAGAAACCTGCTTATGATTCTCTCTCCGTCTCTCTCTGCCCTGTCTCTGACGACTCTTCCCGTCTCTCTCTCTCTCTCTCTGTTTCTCTCAAAATAACTAAAATTAAAAATAAAATTAGAAAAAGAAAAACACTGGGACATGTCTTGCATTGTTTCATTTGTTACATATTAATATTGCTTTTTATATTATTTTATATTTAAATTAATACTTTTATTAGGCAAAAAGGATCTATCCATTTGCATTTTTTGAACTTCCCAACCTCTGGAAGAACTATGATAATTCTGGAAGCAGCCCCTCTCAATCATTCTACTCACTCACTTTTTGTGTGTATTGTTCAGAAACAGAATACTTTGTAATAATCACTAATGAATCTCTGCATTTAACCAACATTCTTTATAGACTTTGGAAGACAAATAATACTTTTTTTTTTTTTTTTTTTTGTTGATAATGTTGCCGTAAACATCAGGGNAAATAGTCAGTACTTTTTCCAAAACTGAATCCTTAGAAAGGAGACATAAAGGCAAATCTTCACACCACCTACATTTATATTTTTTGTCAGAATTAACTGTTTCAAGAATAGAGATCTTTTCTTGGAGGGGCTCCTTGATATATTTTCAGCACCTAGTCTAGTGTTTGGGCCAGAAAAAAATTCAATATATTCTTATTAAATTAGTGAATGAGCCCCAGATGCTCTTTTATTCTGATGGTTTATTACCTTAATACATTCAGAGAAGAGCAATATTTTATTATAATGAACTGGGAGGCAGTTTGGGTTGCTAATTAGATGTCACCAATAAACTGGATTCTCACAGCCTTTACGTGCAGTGCTGAAAACCTTGCTTTGGTTTATTTGCCATCTTTTGTGTAATCCTTTCCAACTATTTATTAACCTCCAAATTTGTGTGAGAAGGGCTGACTTTTGAAGGCGATGACATTTGTCCAAACTCTGGCACTGTTTTTGTTTCTTAATTTTTAAATTCCTGTAATGATTCCTTTTACTTTTTTTAAATTTATTTTTTAATTTAATTAAGGAATGTATTTATTTGGAGAGAGTGTGTGAGCAGGGGAGAGGCCAAGAGAGGGGGAGAGAGAGAATCCTAAGCAGGTTCCACAATGTCAGCACAGAGCCAGAGGAGGGAGTCAGTTTCATGAACTGTGAGATCATGACCTGAACCGAAATCAAGAGTTGGGTCCTTAACTGACTGAGCCATGCAGGCACCCCTCTCTTTTTTTGTTTTTAATAAAACATTGCCCCCTGCACTGATATTCTTCTTTATTTCTTCTCCCTATTTGTTTCTCAGTAAGAGTGTGAAATTCAGATTCTCATTGAAAACCATCTATTTATAAACTATTTTTTTCTATTTTGGCTTTAAGTCATCTATTTGTATAGATTTATTAATGAGTTTTCAGTAAATAATGACTTCATAATCATCCCTTGAAGTTGTATTTTCATGGCTGTGTTGTTCAAGGTATCAACCAATAGGGTGGGATGAGGTGTCCAGACAACAATATCTGTCCATGCCAATTGAGAAACTCTTAAGAACTGTGAAACTCAATCCACTGAGATGTCATCTTATTAACCAGCATCACTTTGACCAAGTGGGGGCTGATTTGCTTCTTCAAAACTTACCAAAAAGAACTAACAAGCTTCATCTTTTTGTTTTGTTACATTTACGCAATAGTTAAAATATTTCCCATAAAAATCTGGACATGCAACATATGCATCTGAAAAGACTGGATCCATATTCCTATATGGCAACACTTTAAACAATTGAACTTGAAACACTTGAACACTCTTTAGAGCAATTCTTCTTCTTTAAACGATCTAGTCAAAAAAATCTCCAAATCATCTAGTACAAAAAAAAAAAAAGAAAGATATAATTATGGACATTACTATCCTGGACCATGTTGGCATTTGAATTTGTAGCCTACCTTATTGCAATCCATAATATCCATAGTTTAGTGCAGTCATTTGTGAATAGTAATGTGAACAATAATTCAGAAAAGTACTATTGAACACCTGCTACAATGAAACATACTAGAACCAAATGCCTCAGTTCTCTAGAAGGTACATTCCTTGAGAATCCTAGAGAGGGAAGGTTTTATATTCTATTGGATTTTAACTGAAAGCAAACCCATAGCCTCTAAGTTGAAAGTGACAGAAACAAAATTTGGAATACCACTCCGATTATATATTGATCTAAAAGAAGCTGCAGTTTTCTCAAGAGATACTGGTCATAGAATTCTAGTAACAATAAAGTACTGAAATTTCTTTTACAGTTACTTTTATGGTAGCCTAAATTGATTTAATAGAGCACTGTGAAATCAATTCATTCTCTTAACTCTTAGACTGAATTATCTTGATTTGAATTGTGGGTGAACCAGGCCATCCAACAATTATGGGGATGCATGGTTGTATGATATATTATCCATAAGGCCGCCACCTGAAGAATGGAAGCAGATGTAGAAAAGTAATTGTGAAAGGAGTTCTCCATAAATTGAATACCACCGAATGACAAGTATTTGCAGGCACACTAAATGCATATCTTTATATCAAGGAAAGAATTATCACATGCATTCATATGCATAAAAGATTGGAAATGTAGAAATTATAGCTCATATAGCAGTGGCATAACTGCATATACTGTTTTAACCAGTCCTTTAATATTTATGAGACAGTCTTTAGCATTGTACATATATCTTTTATTCTCTTCAAGTAGAAATATTCTTTTGGAAGTAAGTATGTTTGAAGGGAAGGGCATGTGTTTAGCATATACACAGAATATCTTATTAATGGCTAATTATAGCGGCTAATATATACTAAATGTTTTCTATGTCCTAGATACTGCAAAGAAGTTTCCATATATTATTTCATATAGCATTATGAGTAACTCCTTTTTTGTTTATTTATTTATTTTATTATATTTTTACTTGTTTAGTTATTTTGGAGAGAGCGAGAGAGTGAGAGCGAGAGAGAACACAAGTGGGAGAGGGGCAGAGAGAGGGGTACAGAGGATATGAAGCATGCTCCACCCTGACAGCAGAGAGCATGAGTGGGACTCCAAATCACGAACCGTGAGATCATGACCTGAGTCAAAGTGGGATGCTTAACTGGCTGAGGCACCCAGGTGCCCCTATGAGCAAGTTCTTACCATAGGTGAGCTAAATGAGGCTTGGAGAGATAGTATGACTTGTCCAGGCCACAAAACTAGTAAGTCCTGGAACTGGGGTGGAACTCTGGCAAACTGCACTGGCTCTGCTGTGGACTGTTATATATGATATATATATATGATGCTTCTTCAGGAGGTCATTTTTTGGAGTCAGAGAGCATGGCTCTAGAACCCAAATATTCTTTAGGGCTTTGTATGTTACCACATGCGTGCTGTGTACTGGCAAAAGTCAGCTGGATCATTAATTGAACACTTTGCCTGTGGCCTTCTGTTTTTCATCAGAATTTCAGATTTGTGTGTTTATTTTTTGCCAAAACAATCCTTTAAACTTTTTTTTTTATTCTTTGGTAAATGAACTTCTTACTGAAATGTGTGCCAAAATTGCTTTAATGATTGTATTTCTTGCCTTCTCTAAATATTTTTGAGCATCTGTATGGTTTAGTCACAGTGTAAATAATACAACTGCAAAAATAAATATATTACACATGGATTTTAGCTTTGATAGTCACATACTTATACACCAAACAATAAGATAAAACCTGCATAATAAAAAAGAATTTGCAATGCTCTGAGCATATAATTTTTTAGTTTTTAGTTTATTAACAACCCGAGTGGAAAAAACAGTCTTTCACTAAAGTACAGATTTTAAACAGCTATGGGCATGTATTTTAAACAAAGGAAGCACATTTTTATGTTGATAATCAACATTATCAGAATTGAAGCTAGTCTGATGCTTCATCAAACATTCTTAAGTCCAGAAAAATCATTGCTTTGATATTACAAATGTTACACCCTTACCATTACACATTGGACGTTGAAATCTGAAGATGAACAAGGGCAGAGGGAAGAAGAAGTTAAAGATAACAGAAGAAAAATGGATTCAGTTTGGCAGATATGTCCAGTTATCTTGCAAATATTTATAACATCCTGATCAATGCCTATCCATTATAGACCATCTGTATACCTTTGCTCATTTCCCTCAGAAAGGAAATAATCCCTTTGAACTTCTATTTTATTTCAGGTATAAGTATTTTATAGAACTTCTTAAAGCAGCTTCGTATTATAATTATCCTGTGCACCTGTTTTACTTTCTCTGAGTATGCATACTTTGAATCCAGACCTATGTTTCTTTAATAATTAAATGCATTTTTAGTACATGGCATATTCCAGAAAATACTTGTTCTATTAAATTCACCTAATGTGGTTTATCCAGGGCTATTAGAATCATTAAAAGCATTAAGGTAAATTTTTAGAGTAAACTTTATATAAAATTCAGCAAGGATCTGGGGCTTTCCACTTGAGTAAGCTTCCTGGGTCAGAGACAAAGGGTAGTCTGTTGCTCATTAATAGCAATGGCCAGAAAATCATCATTTGTAAGTTCTCTGACCTCCAGTTCCCACAGGGTGAGGTAACGAGGGCCAGGTGATGCGTGCACATGCAATGGGTTGCATTATAAAAGAGAAACCCTGAGTTTATAGTGGACAGTTAACAAACTTGCCCTTTGCCCCAGAGGGAGACATTACTTTTACACTGACATTATACTGAGCAGTAAACAAACCTGCCCTGGCTGTGGAGATAGACACAGTATCTCCAAAGGCTATTTGCTATACAAACATCCTTGAAAACATAGTCTTGACCAAAAAAAAAAAAAAAAAAAAGACAGTCAGTTCTTTTGCTAGCAAGCCATACAGAAATGTGAAAGGGCTGTGGTACAGTGGATTCCAGCATCAGGGCTTTGAAGATCCAGATAGAAGACTGGCATCCAGATCTCAGACAATCATCTTTGGACAGTACATTGCACTTTTTGTATTGATTGGATTATTTTGTTAAAATTTTAACACTATGTTTTGAAGCACATGAGAGAAAGCACAAAATGTCGACCTAAACACTCAAGAAAATTCCAAATGGGGAGGAATCTTCACTTGAGAAATGACTGAACTACAGACAATGGTAGAAAAAACTAAAAGGAACTTGACTGGTGACTTATGATAATTAAATATCTGTCCTTCATAGAAGGCAGAAATTAGCTCCACTCCACCCGTACCTGTTCTCAGCTTTGCTACTGCCAATCAGTATTTCCCACTAAAAATAGTCTTTCTTTGAGCATGGTCTCTGCATCCCTTGGAACTGAATCAGAACCTTTAGGAAATCTGTAATCTTTCAAACACATCAAATATACTTTCCTCACCATAAGACCTAAGGAAGTCATTGTTTTGGAAATTAAAAGTAATCATGAATTAAGGATATTCTAAGACTGAGGATGTCTGCCATAAGAGGAAAAGAAATCCAATCAGCATAATGAGAAAACTCCATGATATTGACAGTAATAAAATTGTAATTTAGTAGGAAGTAGGGAGGAAAAATACAAGGAGATTAGAGAATCATAGTCCATAATATATAAAAGATCTAGAGTGGCATCATTTTCCAAGATTGTTTTTTGGGGACGACTCCATCTGAGTCACACTCATGACCTTATGCCAGGTTTTCTAAATCTTTTCTTATGTGTTGTAGAAAATGTTGGCTGGAGGAGGATTCTCTCTCAAGCCCTGGAATTTTCTTAACATGTAACTATTCAACAAAACCTCATCTTTCTGTAACTAAAAGACAAGTAGAAGAGATTCTAAAGTTTATGACATCAACTAAATCTCTAAAATATGTAAGCACATTGTATGTGGTGGACCAGGAGATAAAGAAGAATATGAATACATGATTCAACCAAAGGCAATTTTTAATTTTGTTGTAAATGATAGTATATCACCTGTGGGAAACCTATAAAAACATCTTAACAACACACACACACACACACACAGACTTGCAAATCAATATAGATAAAACCCTGGTATGTAAAAAATTCTAGGGATAGAAATCAACTAGAGGAAAGGAATATGTCTGAAAAATAAGTTTATCACAGGTTTCTAAGAAAATATCCTAAATATCTAGAAATGAGCTTCCGGATACATTTTAGAACAGTATTTTTCAACTTCTACTGCGTGCGGGAACTACTTGGGTGAGCTTTAAAAATATTGATGCTTTAATCACACCCCCAGGAGTTCTGATACAATTGGTCAGATCTGTAGCCTAGTCATAGATGAGGAATATTCTGGTGTGAGGCCAAGGAGTTGAGGAACATTACCTTGAACTTAACAGAGTAGGAACCATTTACAGAGAGTGATTAGAGGAGTGTTAAAAGGCATATTTGCCCAAGGAATTGTTCTTACTATCAGGCAGTAGTACTTCTCCCTCGTAAAGATATTACGTACTTGTAAAATCTCTGTTGAAATGTCAGTACTCTCAGGAAGAATAACAATTTACATTTATTGAAACCTGGAAAATAGTAAATAATCAGCATCATCATTATTTTCAGGGCTGATAATTAGCTGATATACACCACTAATGCCACAGGTTCCTAGCCACAGGATGCCTGCTCCTTGTATACTGTCTTTCACATTATCCACAATATCCATATTGGGAAGTCCCTGTGCCCCCACTGGTCTTTAAACACTTTCACAATCACCAGCTATTTGTATCAGTCAACACATTTGTCATGAAAAAAAGTTTCCCATTTAGCAATTGCTACAGCAAAATAGAGGATATTTAAGATACCAAAGAAACCAAGCTGTTAATAAAATGAGATGACAAAGCAGAAGCCCCTGGAGCACTCTCGTAGTCATGAGGTGGCACTTATTTTAGCTGCCCATTGGAGGACTGTAAGATTTCACTGGGAAGGAGTTAGGGGGCTTATAGACACAGGGAAAATAAATAAGAGGACCATGGAAGAAAAAAATGGTTAATATGTGAATTAAACCTGAGCCTGGCCTATTTAAGACTAATAACATTTTTAAAAAAATCTGGCCCAGATTTTTGTGATGTCTGTATTCACATTATAACTACTGTATGCAGTATATTAACAAGCATGTAGATGCTGTTTATGTTAGCAATTTGAGTTTCTAATCTCTCAGTACTGTGAACTCATGAATTTTTATTATAATTTCTCAATGAAAATTGATTATTGTCATTATAATTTTAGAAACTTGTTAAATTCAAAAAAGATGAATAATACAAAGATGATTTATTGTATATTTACATAATATTTACCGATATATGAACTCCATATTCATTTAAATATTCTTGTGTTTATTTTTTAAAATATTAAGTTCTACTCCAGTGCAAGGAATCATAAACATGGTCAGTGGTCCAACTAAATGGGATGTATAGTGTTTAAATCATTAGCTCATTGAGACAGACATTCATAGAAAAAACTTTAAGGGTAAATGTGTTTGAATGCATACATAATCATTTATTTGTGACAAAAATTTATATATTTTTATAATGGTATATTTATTTGTGATATATATTTTATCACATATAAATAAGTTGCAAGCTATTTAATAATTCCTTATCTTATATATCATTCATACTGTTTTAAAATTAAACTTTTTATTATAGGATAATTGTAATACGTCATTGTAACACGTAATGCAAAGAGATTTCATGCAACCTTTACTCATTTTCCCCTAATGGCCACACCCTGCAAATCTTTAGAACAAAAGAGCTTTTCGTGAATAGGCTGTTATGACAGGTGAGAATCAAGAGTATTCTCACCTTAGCACATGGCTGTTTTACTCCACCGAAAAACTTCTGGAAGCCTGAACATTACGGGAGTTTGGAAGGCAGGACCTAAAAGGCATGAGTTTGCCTCCATTGTCATGGCACTTGAAAGAGATAATTAGGCTAAATGGAGGGTTTAAACAAGCCCATGGTAGATTTTGTTCTCCAGAGTACTGGAAAATATGTAGACAGAGTGTAATTTTATTTTCTATTCAGCCTCAAACCAGTCCACTCTGTGTTTGGATTGAGGGGCTCCAACTCTCCCCTATCTGCTAAAGGGGGGGGGGGGAGGAATGTTGTATCCATCCCAGGAAGGAAATATTATTTTCAGTTTTCATGGTTCCTTTGTATATAATGTGCCATCACACAGCCAAAAAAATGAGATATGCTAAGATGCAGACATATGTGAATGGGAATTGGGAGACGTCATAAGAGCAGACTTACAGCTAAGCTAGATTTTAGAGTTAGCAAACTAGGACTTTAAAACAGCTCTAAAGAGTGTGGCTTTCAGTGAAATAGAAAACTGGACAAAGTATATGCAATAACTCTTTTCAGGTAGAGCTAGCAGGTGGTGAAAGTTATTTCTGAGACAACAACAACAAAAATGAAGGGAGCTCTATGATCATCCTAACTTTATGACTTGATGCATTTCCAATGATAAAATAGAAAAGAACCAGTGAAGCATGACAGTCTCACTGAGTTGAGGAGACAGAAATCAAATTGGGGATGGAGTTGGCAGCTGGAAAGGAGGGAGCTAAGCTGAGAAAGAACTCTACAGATTTCAGTAGGAACCCTTGAGACTTCCCAGAATTCAAAGCTACTCACAGTAGGGTGACATTCCACAAAGCCAGAAAAAGACCAACTGCTAGGGATCTGTAGCCTGAAGGAGATGTTCAAATTCTTAGCAGCTATAATTGAGAAACTTCATTGAACACCCAGGACATTCAGTACTAGGTTTGCACTTTAGGAATAATATTAAATAGTCCTCAGGGTAATGGCTACTATAGAAGCATCTAAGTAGAAAACCATGCCTTGAATGTACCAAGCTGACTTAACTGTTACACAATTATCTGCCAAAACAATACTCTTTAAAGAAAAATAATAAATAATAACATAGCATAGCTAATGTTAAGCATTCACTGGGGAAAAAAATACTGGACAGAGGATGCAGAACAAAATGTCATCTAAATCATGAGGAAATGCAATCAATAGTACAGACAGAAAAAATAGTAATGATAGAATCTTTAGGGGAAACTTAGTTTTTGAAACAACTGTAATAAATATCCTCAAGGATTTAAGAGACAATGTGAAAATAATAAGGGATTCGTAGACCATTAAGAAGACTTAGTGGAATTATTTTGAAATATACAATATTCAAATTAAAAAAGCATTGAATAGTTTAGATATTATAGCAGTTTAGACACTACAAAAGTGAAATTTGAGAACTAGCAATAGAAATTACCAAAATTGAAGCACAGAAATAAAGGCTGAAAAATCATTAACCAAGTCTTAGTCACCTATGAACTAGCATCAAGTAGTTAAAACACATGTCCAAAAAAAGATGGCATTTGGAGAAACAAGAAAGACTTTTCAAAAGTAATGAAAATTATAAGCCTATAGAACTGCAAAACTCAACTACACCCACGTAGAAAACCCAAAGAAACCCACATACAAGCTCATCAAAATCACATTTCTGAAAACTAGCAGTAACACGAAGAGCATAAATGCAGGCAGAGAACAGACAAAGTAGCTATAAGGAAAAAAAAGATAAGAATATCCTCTGACATCTTTGTAGAAACTAAGCACAGCAAATAAAAATGTCAGAAAAAAACAAAAACACTTTCAGCCTATTATTCTCTGCTCAATGAAAATATCCTTCTAAAATGAAGGTGAAGGAAAGCTTTCTACAGGCAAATCAAAATCGAAGGAGTGGGTCACCAGCAAACCTATACTATAAGTAATAGAAGAAATTGTTCAACTGAAGGGAAATGACAGTACAAGCTCCAATCTGCCCAAAGAATAATGAAGGCACCGAATGGGAAATATGTAGTTAAATATAGGACTTTTTTTTTCTCATTTAATATAATTCTATAAAAGACAACTGAAATTTTAAAGCAAGTAATAACAGTGTATTTATTCATTATTATTGCCTGAACCGGGAAAAATGGCCTAATAGCAATAAAAAGGGTCTAATAAAATAGAGTATCACACGGCATTAGAAGAATGGGGTATTGTTATATGCAATAACATGGATGAGTCTTATTGACAAAATGCTGAGCAAAGGAAATGAACTACAAACAAGAATGATTCTTATGATTTCATAGAAGTTAAACACAGGCAAAACTAAAGGTGTTAAAAGTCAGAATATCAGTTGCTTCTCAGGAGGGTTTTGAATTATTTTTAATGTTTATTTTTGAGAGAGAGAGAGACAGAGTATGAGTTGGGGAGGGGCAGAGAAAGAGGGAGACACAAAATCCGAAGCAGGCTTCTGAGCTGTTAGCACAGAGCCTGACACAGGGCTCGAACTCACAAACTGAGAGATCATGACCTGAGCCGAAGTCAAATGCCCAGCTGACTGAGTCACCCAGATGCCCCTACTCAGAAAGGTTTTGGCTCAAATACATGAAAAAAAATTTATTTGCCTGATATTGCTTGTTCTTTATTTGCATGGTGATTATTTTGGTATGTACATATGTAAACTCATAAAGCAGGATAATAAATATTAGTGAACTTTAAACACTAAATTGCATTCATTTTATACTTCTATTAAATGTTTTTTAATAAGATAAATATATATGTGATCTAGAACTGTGCCATTAAATATGGTTCGGAAACTATTTGAGATTTGAGGAATAAGTTTACAAACTAAATAACAGAAGATGTCCCTTTATTCTTTTGATTGTTTTCCTCAATCTGGATTTGAAGACTGGAGTGTTAGCTGTTACACAACCCTGAAAAGATCAGACTGAGAAAGAATCTTACATTAGAAGTCCCCCCCCCAACCCCCCCGCCCCAAACAGAGATGTCCAAAGAACTTTACCTCCTTTGAGGACCTTAGATTGCTGCATAACCATTTGTAGAATATGATCTACTCTGGTGTTTTTGATGAAGGAGATAATAAATGTTTTAATCATGTTTTTAAAGATAGACAAAGTGCATTTACAAATTAGTTCATGCAAATATATCTATATAAAAAAATACAAAATTGGAAGTTATGATCAATTAGATCAGCATTCTTTTCTGTTTGTTGTTAATTTCCCTGTGCTTCATAATATTTAAATAAATTTTATGATACTCTTAATTTGAATTTAGAGTGTTTTATGCATCTTCAAGCAGATATTTTTCTACAAGTTTCAATCTCCCAATGTCTGCACCAAGGGTACATTCTTTCCAATACCCACATGGTGTTATTTCTTATTATCTAATAAATCATATTTCCTCAAATTAAACTACTTTTTCATAAGAGTGAAAATTAGTCCTGTGGCTCTGTCTTCTATTTTCTCATTTCTAGCTAGACTATTACATCTATTGAAGCTAAGTAGTGGGGAAAGTGGGGAGAAAAATGGTATTCTTAGCCATGGTATTACTGGCTCTTAGAAATGTGTAGATCAAAACTGACTTCTAAACAGTGGAGTTTGAAACTTGGTGATTTATCTTAAATAATATTGACATAGATAATTTCAGCTTTGCTGAACACTATCTTCCAGACAAAACTGATTATTGATATTTTATATTAATATTATTAGCAGCAAAAATGAAACGTTCTTGTTTCAGTTTTGCACTAAGAAATTACTGGAGCACCTGGGTGGCTCAGTTGGTTAAGCGTGCAACTTATGCTCAGGTCATGAATTAATGGTTTGTGGGCCCAAGCCCCCTCGTTGGGCTCTGTGCTGACAGCTCACAGCCTGGAGCCTGCTTCAGATTCTGTGTCTCCCTCTCTCTCTGCTCTTCGCCTGCTTGTGCTCTGTCATTTTCTCTCTCTAAAAATAAATAAATATTAAAAATAATTTTAAAAAGAAATTACTTTAGATGCATTCTGTTGACTTATTTCTTGCTTACTTCCGTTATCAGATTTTCCCATGTACATCAAAATTATCAAGCAAAGATGAGGATTTTATTTTCATTTTGCTTATGTGTTACATTAAAAAAGGAAAACAAAACTGCTGAATGAATATTTGACACTATATAATTGATTGATGTAGCGTCAACAATATATACTCTAGATGTTCAGAGGAAAGTAAATTCAAAGACAGATGAAATGAAAATTAGCCTTGAGCATGACAGATCTTGGTGCGAACACTAAAAGATGACTATTTCCTATTAAATTTGTCATGATAAATGATATAGAGAGTAAAAGTTATATTGGGAGCTGAAAATGTTAAAACATCCAAAACCTCAAATGATGGCACAATAGGTATTGTACATCCTTAATATTATACTGGAACCTAATCTAACAGACCCACCCAAGGAGTATTAGAACTGTTTAATTATCTAGAGTCATATATACTTGTTTGACCTGATATTTACCATTGATTAGAATATAGACTCTGTCAAGTTATGGGATCACATGCAAATTTTGTCCACTTGAGGTACAAATTTTCTTTGTCCAATAAAAATACAACCCCAAAGATAGTTCATTGTCCTCAGGATGTTAATCATTTTGTCTCTAACTTTACAAACTTGTTTTAATGTGTCTTTTCTGGTGGTGTATATAAAATCTGCTTTTTCGAGGTCTGTTTTAAACCAATTTTATCATTCAGCCAGTTTCCTCATTAATAAGTTAAATAAATCTTTGGCATATATTCATTTTACATTTGTATGTCTCATTTTTAACACTTTTTCACAATTATACTTTCACAAAAGAAAACAGTAAATACTGTATAGATACAATTAAGAAGATTTGGTGATCGGGGTGCCTGGATAGCTCAGTCTGTTAAGCATCCAACTTCTGCTCAGGTCGTGATCTCATGGTTTGTGGGTTCAAGCTCTGCGTCAGGCTTTGTGCTGACAGCTGGGAGCCTGGAGCCTGCTTCAGATTCTGTGTCTCCCTCTCTCTCCCATCCCCCAAACACTCTGTCTTTCTCTCTCTCTAAAATAGATAAACATTAAAAAAAAGATTTGGTGACAGAATGGAGATGATAAATAAAGATAGCATGACATCAATGAATGCATAGACCACTCAGTTAAGAGTTATTTTAGAAATTGTGCACTTTCTGCACAAAGTATGTGTTTCTTCTATATTATTTTAAAATAGATGGTTTTTATGGCAATATGTGTCTTCAGGTTGAAAATCTATTTTAGCAGGACATTTGCTGTTTTTTCAAGACAGTCCATTCACTTTCCAAACTGCTTATTTATTAATGATGTTTTCCTAATAATAAACCAAATTTCTCTGATTTATAATTTTAAATTTTCAGACCTGGTTTTGAAATCTGAGCTTCAGGAAATATGTATACCTGCTTTTTGATATGCCAGCTCTTCAAATCTTTCTAGAAATTATAGAATTTGCCTCAAATTTTTTCTTTGCTAAGTTAAATATCTCTAATTTCTGTATCTGACTCTCTTTTGAAATTATATACAAATCCTTTCTGACACTCAATAGTTGTTGCACTATACATCCTCAATTTACACTAATTTTTCTTTTAAGGTGTGTTTAAGAACAAGAAAAGATACTGTTGTTGGGATGTGAGAACAGTATATAATGCAACTGGGTTTGGAAATTTTTATCTTCTTCTTGACCCATGACAGAGAAACCATTAAGGAATAAATTTCATATCCCATTATAAGCAGCTTATTCTGAGGATTTTTATTTTTAAAAATTGACCAGAATTCCTTATTTTTTAACATTTTCATGTTTTTTGATATATACTGTGACATCCCAGTAACTAGATCTAATTTTAGTTAGATTAATTAAATGGCCATCACAAGGGCATCTGGGCGGCTCAGCCTGTTAAGCATCTGACTCTTGGTTTCAGCTCTGCATATGATCTCACGGTTCTTGAGTTGGAGCCCTGCATCGGGCTCTGCGCTGACAGTGTGGAATCTCCTTGGGATTTTCTTTCTCCTTTTCTGTCTGCCCCTCCCCCTCCGTGCCCTCTCTCTCTCACTCTCTCAAAATAAGTAAATAAGCTTTTAAAAATATGAATGCCACTTCCCCACAGAAAATTCCATGGCCAGTCAATCCAAATTAGATATTCTTATTTTTTTCCTCTCAGCAACCTCATTTTCATCATAGTAAATCATACTCTCAATGTGTGTGTATATATGTGTGTGTGTGTGTGTGTGTGTGTGTGTGTTGGTATTACTTATCTTAAGATAGATTGAAATTCCATGACAATAACACAGATAAACATCAATGTTACCCACATTTTACAAATGATGAAGTGGTTGCTCAGTAAATTAAATTTCTTTTTTTTAAAAAATATTTTATTTACTTTTGAGAGAGAGATAGAGACAGCATGAGCAGGGGAGGGTCAGAGAGAGAGGGAGACACAGAATCTGAAGCAGGCTCCAGGCTCTGAGCTAGCTGTCAGCACAGAGCCAGATGTGGGGCTCGAACCCATGAACCGTGAGGTCATGACCTGAGCTGAAGTCGGATGCTTAACCAACTGAGCCACCCAGGCACCCCATAAATTAAATTTCTTAAGACCACACAGTTTGTGGCAAAGGTAGAATTCAAACCCTGGTCTCTCTGACAGAAGCTTTCAATCGCTTTGCTATTTCATATTTCATGCAAACACTCTTTGCATGTAAACATAGCATGTACATAAAGCTGATCATGAAGTATATTTATTTTAGTTATTTTTTGTGATTTCCAATATATACATGGTTATTTCTATATAGATTAAAGCATAGTAATATTAAATTAGGATAAAGATGAGTAACAAATAAATGTAATAGGAATAAGAAATGTTTTTAAATACTTTAAACATCTAAAATGAAAGCAATTATAGGTTTTAGCAGGAAGACAGAACTCGAATATAGTCAAACCTGCTTCCTTCCAATAAAGCAGGCATCCTAGTACCACACTTTTTCCATCTTTCCAAACAGAGCCCGTAAAAATAATTATAGAGATTTAGCAACAATTTGACTATTTTAGACAAAGAAAGGCACTGCCAATATTTGCTGTCTTAATTGTTTTAAATGTAAAGGAATGTAATGGATAGAGCAGTAATTTTAAAGATAGCAAAGTAAATTATTTCAAAAATTGGT
This sequence comes from Crocuta crocuta, assembly GCF_008692635.1. Classification (NCBI taxonomy): domain Eukaryota; kingdom Metazoa; phylum Chordata; class Mammalia; order Carnivora; family Hyaenidae; genus Crocuta; species Crocuta crocuta. The sequence goes on from NW_027530016.1 coordinate 5,432,052, forward strand.
GGTAATTATGTCAGTGTGGCAGACATGCTAATTTCTATTGAGTTCTTTTTTTCAAAAACACTTTTGGCTTTTGGTTTGGGTTTTTTTTTTATTCTCTTCTGTTTGTTCAAATTCTGAATAACCTTTTTTTTCTTTTCCATCTATAAGGATGGAATTTAATATTTTTCTTAACTTTAGAAAATATTGCCAGCCAGTCTAATTACTATATAGTTCCTGTTAGATAATTTTAAAAAAATTCAATTTTTCTCTTTAAAATTAATTGTATATTGTTTTTAAATATTATATGCATAAGTTAATAAAAGTACTTACTTCTATTACTTACCGTGACTTCTTCCTTTTCTATATAAAGACGGGGTTTGATTTTTCTTGAAAAGAATATTTAATAATATAATTATGGAATCTAATATTCCTCAAGGCATATCTACCCTATAGGAATTCTCAATTTTCTGTTGCTCAGCTTTCTCGAAACATTTCAGCCTATTAAAATGATTCACTTTTTCACATTTTATATTTAATATTTTTTATTTTATCAGTGCTCATATCAAGAGATAGTATTGGAAAGCTTCCCTCCCCAAACTCCTCTTCTCTGCACTCAGGTGGTCTCAAGGTGCCTTGTTATTTAGAATTCTCTTGAAATTGCTGAAAAGATAGCAGTTTTGTTAGGTACCCATATCCCTCCTTATGCAAAATGTTTAAAATGTAAGAAAAGGTGCAGTAAGTCACCATAGGATTGAAGGCCCTTGATGAAAACAAATTGTCCAGTGCATTTGAGATAAATGTCTTAAAGCAAATGAAAGCTATGGTAATCCCAGCCAAAACCATGTATATCAGGACAAGGCAATGCATTTCTAGATACCATTTCAGTAAATGCATGGGTTTTGCTTCCATCTTGTAAGATTTATTAATAGAGCTTTTTCATAAATAAGAAACCTAAGTGTAGAAAATAGTAGCAAAATAAAGGACTTGCCACAGAAGAATTATAGCTTTTTCCACAATATGTTGGGAAAGATTAATGATAATGGTAGAAAATAGACATTAGACCCACAGCCACTCTCCAGTTGGTGACATATTTAAAATTAGAGGAAATCTGGACCTCTAACTGTAATTGGAGGCATGTACTTTGATATAAAGACATTAGACTCTATAAATCTGTCGAAAATGAGGTGTTTAAGGGAAGAGCAAAGAAGAGAGGGTAGATGATGGTTTCAATTTTGGAAAGTTGCCTTTAAAATATCTATGAAGAAATCCATTATGCTACATGGTAAACAGTCTGGACCTCAGATGAAAATGTGCAGGTAAAGGTATAATTATGGAAATTTTCAGAACATGGTAGTAGTTGAATCTATATGTGAGGATAGCAATGCTCATAGTACATGGGGTAAAAAAGAGGAGTACATCAAGTACAGTAGTTTGTGAAATACCAATATGCCAATGCAGGTCAAGAAAAAAAACACAAATGTTTATAACATATTTTTTAAAATTGTGTGTTTCTTTGTTGTATAAAAGGCAAATATTGTTAGCATTAGAAAGGCAAAATACTTGGACAAAATTAGAGATGTGGAGGACAAATTAGTGGTGAGCAGGGTTTGAAGACAGGGAAACAGATTGGAGAAAGGTGGTTGTGGTTTTAACAGCAATTATAGTCCAATATCTCAACCAAATATTGACAGCGTTATAACCTATTAAGCAGTGTGTTAGTTGCTGTATCCGTCACCACAGTCAAGCCTCAACAGTTGTGTCACCACAAGGTGATGGATTTCCTTCGGTGGATATTTGATGGGCCAACCCCAAATATGAGTCCATATGCACTCAGACTAAGCAAAGACCCCGAGGAAACAATTCTGTCAATGTGAGCACAGTGAAGAACAGTTCTTTGTCCCACAAAATTTTGTCACCCAGCCTCCTTTGTCTCTACAGCTCTCTGATGTCTTCAAAACAGTATGGTTTTTCTTGCTTATTATGGCATTTTTCCTTATCGCAAAAACAAAAAAAAAAGATGCTCTTCCATTTCTTCCATTGCTTGTTACATACTTCTCTGAGGTGGAAGTAGGATTTTTTTCTCCTGTGAACATAACCATATTTTGCTAGTGATAGTTAATAGATTCATAAAGTAAATATATCTGTACATAAAATCCATATATGTTTAGAGAGTATTCTTTAAATGTTTATTTATTTATTTTGAGAGAGAGCAAGCATCAGTAGGGGAGGGGCAGAGAGAGGAGAGAGAGAATCCCAAGCAGGCTCTGCACTGACAGAGTTCAAACCCATGAACTGGGAGATCATGTTCTCAGATGAAATCAAAAGTCAGGTGCCTAACCAACTGAGCTATCCAGGTACCCCAAGAAGAATTTTTTTTTAATTTTTAAAAAATTTTAATGTTTTTATTTATTTTTGAGAGAGAGAGAGACAGCGTGAGCAGTGAAAGGTCAGAGAAAGAGGGAGACCCAGAATCCAAAGCAGGTTCCAGGCTCTGAGCTGGCTGTCAACACAGAGCCCAAAGCGGGAATCGAACCCATGAACCGTGAGATCATGACCAGAGCCGAACACTCTGGTCGAACGCTTAACCAACTGAGCCACTGAGGCACCCCAAGAAGAATTTTTTAAAAAGTGTATTTATTTACAAGAGCGAGAAAGAGGGAGCACACGTAGGAGGAACAGAAAGAGAGGGAGAGACAGAATCCCAAGCAGGCTCTGCACTGTCATCACAGAGCACAATACAGGGCCTGACCTCACAAATGCGAGATCATACCTGAGATGAAACCAAGAGTTGGATGCTTAACTGAATACACCACCCAGGGACCCATAGAGAAGAGTATTTAAAACAACTATTACCTTAATCCTTAGATATATCAGAGATGGAGGTTAAGATTTTCATTTCAGCATTACTTTAGAACTTCCTTTTCCCCATCAGATTGTCTTGGTACCTTGGAAAAAAATCAAATGATCACATAAATATAAGTCTATTTCAGCCTCCTATTTCTATCACATTGATACATGCCTGTACTTATTACTACATCTCATAAATACTGGCTATCATATGTCTTTAAACAAGATAATTAATGCCTCCAAATCTCTTTTTAATATTTAAGATCATATAGGCTATCCTAGATTTCTTAGAAGCAGCTTATCCATTTCTACCAAAAATTCTGCAAAAATTTTGATTGTGATGAGTCTCCCTTAAATATCAATTTGAAGAGAAACAATATCTTAATAATATAATTAGCATGACATATATTCTTCTGTTTAGGTTATCATTAGTTTCTCTCAGTAAAGTTGCTTAGTTTTTGCATAGAAGTCTTGCAAGTCTCTTGCTAAGTGGATGCCTAAGTATTTTACATTTCTTTTAATGCTATAATAAAACAAATTGTTTTCAAATGTCATTTTCCAATGGTTTGCCTCTTAGGTATAAAAACACATTTTTTATATCTTCCTTGTATGTGGTGACTTTGTAGCATTCATTTTAGTTTTTTTAAATGTTTATTAATTTATTTTTAGAGAAAGAGAGAGAGAGAGAGAGAGAGCATGAGGGGGGAGGTACAAAAAAGTGGAGAGAGGATCCTAAACATGTTCTCTGCTGTCAACACACAGCTCAATATGGAGCTCAAACTCATGAACTGTGAATCATTACTGAGCCCAAATCAAGAGTCAGATACTTAACTGACTGAGCCACCCAGGCACCCCAAATTTGTTCTAGTTTTAAGATACCTTATTTTCATAGTTTTTTTTTCATTATTTCTACATAATTATATCATCTGTGAAAAAAAGCTTCCCTGCTTGTTTTCCAAACTTAGCAACTTTTAGGACATTACGACTTATTGTACTGCTTAGGACCTGCAATACTATGTTTAATAAATTAGAGCAGACAACCTTGTCTTCTTAAAATGTTAGGGAGTAAGCATTCGTTTTGCAGCATTAAGTGCAATGAAATCTGTAGGCTTTTTGTGAATGTCCATTTGTTATTACTTAGCCAGTTTTTTTTTTTTTTTTGGTCACAAATAGGTATTGGATTTTGTCAAATTCTCTCTCAATATGTATTCATATGAATCCTCTATATTCTTTTCACCTTTATTCTGCTAATATGACACATTTCATTGATTGATTTTCTTTTTTAAAATTCTTTTTAATCTTTATTTATTTTGGGGAGATAGAGCACATGTGGGGGAGGGGCAGAGAGGGACACACAGAATCTGAAGCAGGCTCCAGGTTCTGAGCTGTCAGCACGGAGTCCCATCCGGGGCTCGAACTCATAAACCGCGAGAAAATGACGTGAGTCGAAGTCAGTCACTTAGCCAACTGAGGCACTCAGGCGCCCTTCACTGATAGATTTTCTAATGTTAAACCAACTTTGCACCACTGGCACAAACTGATGTGGTCATAATGCATTGTATTTTTCATATACTGTTAGGTATTTATTTTGGGATGTTTGCGTCTATGTTCATGAGGGATATTGGTCTTTCATTTTCTTTTCTGATAATGACTTTATCAGGTTTAATATCAGCATTATACTAGCTTCATTAAATTAGTCAAGTTGTGTTTCTTCCTGCCCTAATTTCCAGAAACTTAGTATGAGGCTGATATTATTTCCTCCTTACATATTTTATAGAAATTAACAGTAAAATCCAAACGGCTCCGATTATGAATTACATTCAATATTAGACTTCCAAATATTCAGGTTTTTCTATTTATTATTGAATCAGATTTGATCAGCTGTGCTCTCTGTGGGATTTATCTATTTAATCTATGTCAGGGTTTCTTAACCTCAGCACCATTAAAATTTTGAGCTGGATAATTATTTGTTGTGGGGGACTGTTCTGTACATATAAGACATTTAGTGGCATCCCTGACCTCAACTACCAGGGGTTGTATCATTAATCTCATTATCATGTAATACCATTAATCTCTTCCCATGTGACAACTAAATATGTCTCCAGACATTATCAAATATCCCCTGGAGGTCAATATTGCCCCTCCTTTAAACCAATTGTCTAGGTAGTAAAATTTACAGCATAAAGTTCATACTTCCTATTCATTATTTTGCCTTGCTTTAATAAGGATTTGTAGTGATATCCCTTTTTCACTTCTAAGATTAGTAACTTGAAATGTTTCTCACTTTTACTTTTGTATTAATGCTGTGTTTATAGTACCAATTTCCAAAAAAAACGTTTTTAACAAAATGACTTAATTGTTGTGTAATTTCTTTTTTCTTTTTCTTTTCTTTTTAAACAGTCTTGAGGCCTTTTATTTTTTTACATTTATCATGCCCTGAATTCCTAGGGAATGGGCCCTAGCAGCTCAGGCTCCTTTCCACAGGTTCTCACAAAGTGTGCTTCTTTGGTGGACTAGGCTGGTGTTTCAGTTGAATCCAAGTACCTTTCTCTTTGGGGTCCTTTTTTCTCTGATCACTTTCCTTCATGTGTTTCAGGAAGCTATCTTGGCTACTCAAGTGCTTAATCTGTTCAATATGCACATTATTTCTCCTTACAAGAATCTTGCCTTTAACTTGTTGGCTTACAACAATGCCAACAGCATGCTGGGCATAATGTAGACTCTTCCAGTTTTGTGATGGTAACATTTGTGCAGCACTGCATTTTGAACTGTGTCCCTTCCCTTGATGTCTATGATATCGTCTTTCTTACAGATTCACACATATGTGGCCAAAGGAACAAGTCCGTGTTTTCTAAAAGGCCTAGAGAACATAGAGCAGGTGCCTCTCCTCTTTCCCTTTGTGTTGATCATTTTGGTGTATTCCTGGAAGACGGTCATTCTGGCTGGAAGGCTGTGTTCTTTCATTGAAACTGCTCTTATGGTTTCTCTCTTCCTTCTTCTATAAACATTTTTGTGTTAATTCAGTTTGTAAAGTTTACTTTGAATCCCTCTGACTCTTTAGATATACATTTTTTACTATAATAGTTCATGGAGGTTGATAATACACTTCATTAATCTCTCATGGTCTTCCTAGAATTAATATTTGGCTGTTTCATACACAAAGTAAGAACCTTACAACGGTGCATTTATTTTTTTCTACATCCTTTTGCTATTGTTGTCATGTAAATCTTACAATGCAATAGTATAATCTTTACATTAAAAATCTACTTTTTAAAGAAAGTAAGAAAATAGAATATGACTTTTTAATTTATTCACATATTTATAATTACTCATTCTCTTCTCTCTGAGTTTCCTCTGCTACCGTTTCCTTTCGTTCTGAAATTCTTCCTCCAGGACTTTTTTAAATTGGTCTCTTGTCTCTATATTAGATTTAATTTGTCTGATCATGTCTGTATTTTAAATTTCTTGCTTTTCTTTTTTGCTAAATATAGAACTATGGATTGAGTATTTTTTTCTTTATCATTTTTCAGTATATCATTCCATTGTCTAAGAGTCCATTGTTTGGAGAACCCAGGCATCATTCACACTTTTCTTGCCTTTTGTATTAAGTATTGTTTTTTTCAAGCTATATGTATATATTTCAGTCATCAATAACATTTTTATTTCAGGTACAGCTGCCACTACACAGAACAATGAATTTTTTTTAGACTAGTTTCATTTCAGGATGGTTTCTGTTACATACAGAAGTACTCCACAAGCAATTTTTAACAAAGTAATGAACTCAGAAATCTGTAGTAACTTTTAAAGATGTACTTATTTTCAAATCAGATTACAACCTAAGGTTACAAAATAGTCTAGATTGCATCCATTTTTTCCCCCTACAGGAATGTGTATGATAAACTCTCCTATTATTCTAGAAACAAACCCAGGAATTCTGCTTACTGAGGTTACTTTCCATTGTGTTCTTTTGAAATTACCCCTTATGGAAAAGGCAGTGGTTCTCAAGGGCTTTAATTTCTTTCTCTGACTGTATTTCAATCAGGATTTGGATGTGGGGGGTGGGGTGAGGTAGGGTTAGGCTTTTCCAGCAGCAACACAAACACACTGTATTTCCATTTACTCTGACTTGCTGCAGATTTCTAAAACAATCACGAAGTTTCTCTGCTCTTTTCTTCTCATTGCTCATGTATTTGGCTAAGTTTATATGTTTGCAGTTTCATTAAAATACTAAAATAGAAATGTCTAAGGTACCTAAGATTTCATTTTAAAACCAGAGGTAATATGGTTCCTCTTATCTTCTGTTTTCAGCAGTTTGAATATAAGATCCCTCTTTGTGGTTTTCATTGTATTTATCCTGCTTGGGTTTGCAGGGCTTTCTATAACTATATATTGTTTTTCACCAAATTTGTGAAGGTTTCTACTATTGTTTCCCTAATTATTTCTTCTGCCCCATTTTCTTTTCTCCTCTGGCTGCAAATCACATGCATATTAGAATACAGTAACTGAAATTTTTATTGGAAACTTATTTTTGTCTCTTACATTATATATTGTCTATTGTTCAGCCTTTGACAATTCTGCTAAGCAATAATTCTGCTCTCTCCAGTCTCTTGTTTATTTTGCTCATTTCTGGAATTTAAAAATATAATATCACACATTTAACACTAGATTTCTATTGGGATTCTTTTTAGAGTTTCCATTTCTCTGCTGATAGTCTTCACTGATTAACTCATTATAATCATTTTTCATTTGTCTTTGAATAAATCTATGATGGCTTCTTTATCTGCTCATTTCAAAATCTGGGTCATCTCAGAGTCTATTTTCACAGACACTTCTGTTCATGTCACATTTTTGTTTTCTGTTTTGTACATCCTCTAAATTTTACTTCATATCGGGCATGATAGATGTTATGTTATAAAGAACATTTAATCTATTCACCGTTTTTAAACATGTGATTTTTTGTTCTGTTGAACAGTTAGTATACTGGCTTATCACCTGGAGCTCTGGGAGGCTTGATTTCATACTGTGTTAGGGCTGGTCTTTACTGCGTAGCATGGCCCTTCTGATGTTTCTATGATATTTACCAAGGCGCTCTAACTTGGCAGCATTCAAATGGCTGTTAATCTATGTTTTCTGAGATTGGTGACAGTTAAAATCTCTGTGTTTTTTTCAGCCTTCCAGCAGGTGTTTTACACCAGATTTCTTGGAATCTCCCCTTTTCATGCCCAATTGATGGGACTGCCAAAATTGGAGGGGAGTTTATAAGTAGTTTGGGAATGCTCCCTACTGTGGCTCCCTCCTTGTTGAGATGCCCCTCCTTATTTTCTAGCTTCTTGGGCAAACTGGAACTCTGTCTTCTGCAGTCTAAAGCCTGTATGATGGATGTTTTCTGCTTAAATGTTTGATACACTGCATCATTTGAACAGGAGAATCTCCTGGGGAAAAGCTATGGAAGTAAATATCTCACCGATTGAAGTCTCTTTTTTCAAAGGACAAAAATCCCTCCAGGTTATACTTGCTTTTCTTCATTCTCCAGTACCTTCAAATAGGGGTGTGTGTGTGTGTGTGTGTGTGTGTGTGTGTTTTCCTTTGTATATTTTGTCTAGAGTGTAATGATCTTCATGGTAGGATCAACCTTGTACAAGCTCCCCTACAATTATAAAGAGAACTGAAACTTCCGTTTGAAATAAAATGAATGAAAATAATTGTCATCAAACATTAGCCAGACTCTCTATTTCCTGTCCTTAATATAAATTCTTTTTATTTATTTATTTATTTATTTCTAGGAGAGAGAGGGAGAGACAGCGTGAGCAGGGGAGGGTCAGAGAGAGAGGGAGTCACAGACTGAAATAGGTTCCAGGCTCTGAGCTGGCAGTCAGCACAGAGCCCGACGCGGGGCTCGAATCCACGAACCGCGAGATCATGACCTAAGCGAAAGTCGGACGCTTAACCGACTAAGTCACCCAGGCTCCCCTATAAGTTCTTAAAATTACAGGCTTTGGATGCTTACTGCAAAAATATATTGATATGCTATATTGTACTGATACATTTTTCTAACATTACCATATTGTATTTCTATCAGAAAACTTATATAAATCTCCCTATATTTTATTTTAATCTTATTTATTTTTATATTTTGTATCTACATTGAAATAGGAAATGTTTATTTTGTCATCATAATGTGAATTTATAATTTTTCTGTATTTTCTATCCAGGAATACAAAAAAGTAATTACTCCTTAAACATTTGTAATGAAATTTCCAGTAAAACTGTATGACTCAGAATAGCATTTCTAATTCTTGATTTTTTTTTAGTTTTATATATTAGGTTATCTATTTCTTTTAAGAGTGGATTAAATATTCCATTAAATCTTCAGTTTTGCCTATTTTAAAATTAGCTGCATATTTACTTTATTACTCATATTATCATAACTAATGCTTAATTTTTGCAGTTTACTTACATTCTTGTTTAAAATTTTATTTGTGTTCTATATCACTTTAAGGCAATTTTGCAAAAAAATGTCTATTTTCATTACTTTTATTTTATTCCAAAATCCATTCAAGTTATGAATTTCCTCTCTTATATTTCTCTTAATTAGAAGAGTTCCAAAAATGGTTGAGGATGTACAGTAATTCAAATCATTTCAAGGGGAACCATATACTCTGCATTTTCCAATACGGTCAGTTTTATTTTTTGTGTAGTTCCATTAACCTTTATCTTGGTAGAAATTCTAGTCATATCCTGTCTTTAGGTCAAGGATCACAAATATTTTGGTATAATTCACATTTAATAAAATTTAGATATTAAGTGGATGGTTCAATGATTTTGGACAATGTATACATTCTGTTACATTCCTGAGATTACCATTATCATCAAATTCTGGAATAGCTTCACCTCCCCCAGAGAGTTCCCTTGTGGGCATTGTAGTTAGTTTTGTAGCCAACTCTCATCTCCAACAATGATGTAATTTCCATCACTAATGATTAGGAGTTATCAATACTAATCATCTTTATCTTTTTTTTTGATACATTTTTAGTGTAATTTCCCTATATAAGTGGCTAGGAGGGTTTGGGTAAAGTGTCGCAGTTGTGAGAAATAAAGCTATAAAATTATAGTGTAAGCTCTACCACCCCAACTTTATGTAGTTTACAGTTTTCCAACCATCAGACTGCTAAAAACAAATGTGAGAGACACAAAAGTGGAAAACCGAATAGATTTACAGAGATTTAACAAAACAACACAATGCATGGTGATTAAATCAGGAAAGAGAAAAATGTACCGGAATTATTTTGTAAGAAATGAAAACATGTTTAGGACCTTTAACTGTAAGGAAAGTGGTACAGATTTCAAAGACAGAGTTCTGCTCTGATTATTTATGATTGTTAAATTTCCAGGATCTGTACAAATTTTATAAACCCCTCTATTCTCCAAGTTAAAGAAAAGTTTGACTTACTGTTCACAATAATCTATGTCAAACTAATAGAACTATTAAGGTGAAAGTAGTGTACAAACCTAGGTTTATTCATATTGACAGCAAGGTCAGCCAGATATTGGAGGTGTAACTGAGGATTGGTAACCTTGGGGGTAGTTCAGAGAAGGCATTATGCAAGGCTCTGGGAGGTAGAGCAGAGCTAACAGAAGCTTGAAGAGTTGTGTTGTGTGCTTTGTTCCCTGATGAGCTGTCAGTGATGCACCTCTGAGGAGATACAGTTACCCTTTCTGAGCTCCAGGTGACTCCTGTCTCTGCACAGCAAGCACACTCAATCAGGTTTACAATCATTTGCTTCCTCTCCACAGAAAGGAGAATTGGACCCAATGCTGTTTTGACACTGGCCAGAAGATTTTTCAAGGCTAAAGAGATCACTTCATGTCCTTGCTTCTGTTTTCTGGCAGATTTCTCTTCAGTTATTCCAAACATACAGATAGCTTCTCTTTTCCTTAGAGCCTCTGCTGTCTCTAGATGGTCCATCTCTGTGAGTCACAGTGTTTATACATAGCTTAATAAGGTGTGCTTCTCTTGTGTGCCGAGTCCTAGCGTCACAGTGATTCCGTTGATTGAAGCACCCCATCTATCACTGAAGATTTTACTTTTCTTTATAAGTACTTATTTACTGCTTCTTCAGAATATGTTTTGTGGGATTGTAGAGTGCTCCACACTTAAATTATATATCACTTTGGTATTTAAATCAATGAATTTAAATTACTGCATAATGATTACTTTCAATTTGTCTTCACTTAAGAAAGATGATATAATTAAACGTGTTTGTTTGATCCAGTCTTGCAAATGAACTACACATTTACATTAGGTGTCTATGAGATGAGCCAATTCTCTGGAGCTTTTTAAACCATTGGAAGAGCTTGTTGGCTCTCTGGCTAAGTCAGCAATCTCTCTCCCCCTCCTTTCTCTTTTCCTCCACCTTCCCTTCCTTTTTCCCTCTTTTAATTACCCCTTTCTCCCTCTCTCCACGTAAACCCTTTTATCCCCCTCCCTTTTTTTTACCTCATGCTTATAGTGTGCCATACACTATGCTAAATACTAGAATTAAGATATTGGATAACTTTGATGTTGACCTGACTTGGGTTTCCAACCAGGGACCAATTAAACTCCCTCCCACTTCCTGTGCCCAAGGAACCTGAGAAGCACTGTAGAAGTGGAAGGGGAAATCTATTTTACAGAAAAGCTAATATGTTCTAAACTACTGAGAAGTTGAGATGAATAAGAATTATAGGCAACTAACCTAGATTTCATATATGCTATTTCATCACTAGAAGTTCAACTGGGGACTTCTAACACACTGTCCATTCTTTAACATTCTCCTGTGTCATAATACCTTCATAGATATATGACATATATTTATAAAAGCTGTTTTATGTACAAGTCTATAATTCTATCATTTGCTTAATATCTCCATTTGTTTCTGTTGGTTGATTTTTCTCTTCATTATGGGTTGTATTTTCCTGGTTCTTTAAATGCTTGAATGCTTTGATTTTTTTTTTTTAAGAGAGAGATGGAGAGAGCGCGAGCACATATTTGGAGGGGCAGAGGGAGAGAGAGAATCCCAAGCAGGTTCCATGCTTAATGCAGAGCCCTACAGTAGGGCATGATCTCACAACTGTGAGATCATTACCTGAGCTGAAATCAAGAATCAGATGCTTAACCAAATGAGCAACCCAGGTGCCCCAGTGTTTGGTCATTTTTTATTAGATGCCAGACATTAGGATTTTATCTTTTTTTTAAAATGTTTTATTTATTTCTAGGAGAGAGAGAGAGAGAGATAGCGTGAGCAGGGGAGGATCAGAGAGAGAGGGAGTCACAGACTGAAACAGGCTCCAGGCTCTGAGCTGGCAGTCAGCACAGAGCCCGATGCGGGGCTCGAACCCACGAACTGCGAGATCATGACCTAAGTGAAAGTCGGACACTTAACCGACTAAGCCACCCAGGCGCCCCAGGATTTTATCTTTTTGAATGATGGATTATATTGTATTTTTTTAATTGTGAGCTTTGAACAGTGATACAATTAATTTCATTAGGAGAAGTTTAATCCATTTCAGGTCTGCTTCTAAGCTTTGTTATGTGGGGCCAGAACACTTTCCACTGATTTTGCTAAGTGTAGCAAAATTATAGGCAGACTGAATAGTCTCCCAATGACCTACGCAATGTGAGGCTTTCCACTCTGTCATAGGAACCCTAACTATTCTTAGCCATTTGTGAGCTCTGAGGACTCTGTCACCTTGTCCTTTCTTGCAGTTCTTTCCCAGACTCAGATTTTTTGTTTTCTTAACATGCACTCATTAGAAGTACTCTGCCAAAGACTCAAAGGAAATCTCTGCCAAAGACTCTGGAAATCTCCAAAGCCCTCTCTCCATGTAGCTCTTTGCAGTACTTTCTTCTTTCATGTGGTTCTCCCCTCTCTATCCATCAGTCTCCACTTTGTACTATATTCTTCAAGGTCTCACCAACTTGACTTCTGAATCATCAACTGTATACTTCAGCTGAGGGTGTCTGTTAGGCTTTCTTTGGGTTGCCTCTTGCTGTGCCATGGCCTGGAAACTGTTTTTGGGTGGTATGCTGAGACAATCACTGCATCATATGGTTTGTTTCCCTATCTCAGGGATCACTGTCTTGTGCTAAAATTGTTGTGACATATATATTCTGTCCAAGTGTTTTAGTTGCTTAAGGCAAGAGTGTATATCCAATCCTGTTAATCCATAATGACCAGAAGCCTAGGTACATCATTCCAATCCTCACAGCAAGGAGTTAATACCACATACATTTTTATAAATAAAAGAGCTGAAGCTTACCTAGAATTAATAACTGACTCAAAACTGTATATTTAGGGATGCCTGGTTGGCTCAGTTGGTAGAGTATGTGACCCTTATGTCAGGGTTGTGAGTTTAAGCCCCACATTGTGTGTGGAGATTCCTTTTAAAAGTTGTGTACTTAATATAAGAAGTGTTGATAGGTAAACCTTGATCTCTCATACATAAGGAGAGATATTATCCCACCTTTGCATTTGACCATATATTCCTGATCTTATGAAAAACTTTGATATGGTAGGAGGTAAAGCTGACTTCCAAGAATTCAGAAGTAGGTGGTGGGAATTGATGGTGGTAAACATAGACATTTATTCTTCCAAGAAGGTAGGTAGTGAAAGAACAAAAAGAAAACAACCTGAAAGAAAGGAGAGAGATAGAAACCTCAGAAAAGCGTGTTAACCTGAGGGAAACTCATGTATCAGAGGTATGTGCTCTCAATCTCACTGCTTATAGTAGTCTAGCGAGACCAGCAGGGACCCAAGGAGCCACCAGGGAGTTTGTTGTAGTATAAAAGGGATGAGGGTGGGATAGAAGCATATAATCTGTGTTTGCAGGATGGTGAGTAGATGAATGCAGGTAGAATTGGGGAGTTTTGTTAATGCTCTCCTTTCCCAGATTACATTCCAAGAAGCCCACCTATCAGATGAACAGTCTGTAACCAGTGATGAAGGCTAGGACAGCCCACGGGCTTATCTAACTCCCTCTCCTCATACACACACACACAGCTATTATCTAATATGATTTACCATCCTGTCTTTACAAGGCACCTGGGAAGTTTTGGGTGGGAAACATTAAGAAAAACATTGTAAGGTGATCAGTATGTAATTGATAATTTTGTCTATGAATAATTGAGCTCAGTTTTTCTCTGCCACAGGAACTGAACAGAGAATACTTGCCTTTGTCTCTGTTCTGTATTATTTTCAGGAGAAATACTTCACTTTGTCATCCTTTTACAGATTTATATCTGCCATCCCTCCCTTCCACACTTTTCACCCTTCTGTGGAAAATACATGAGGTCTGCACTAAGGGTAGAGATGAAGATTTAACTCACTTTGCTCTTGTAAACTTGTATCCAATTTCGAGTTTACAGTAGTTTTGTATTAATACACACACATGTCATATTGTGGGTGTCCCGTGGTCTTGTACCTATCCTTGTGTGTGTGTGTGTGTGTGTGTGTGAGTGTGTGTGTGTGTGTGTGTGTGTAAGCATCTTCTGTCTGTCCGTTTATTTGTTTATGACTTTATCATTAGGCTAAGTGACTATTTTGGAAAGAGAGTATTTCAAGGGCCTAGAGTCCTAGAAATTAGTCTATTCTTCAGAAGTCATTGGTTTAGAAAATCAGTGAATATTTCTGGACTATAAGTGACTTGTCTATAAAATAGGATTTTACTTGCCTTATTTGCTTTATGAACTACCATGCTCTTCCCTCTGTGAGGAGGCCATGCTTGTTGCAGAAGAGTCAACATGGTCATAGTCAGGGGCAAAGACTGTAGGGAGGGGATGGGAAGACCACCAGAAGAAGTGAGACCACAGACCTTTCAGAGTATTGTGCTGAGTAAGAAACAAAACCAGAAACAGAGCAATCACACCTGAGGGAACTGAGTGTAGGCTTTTGATAGAGGTATAGTTGAGTTTCTGTTTTCTATGAAGGTGGACCTAATTAACTGCAGAGGGCTTTTATCATTTGGTTTGGTTTGGTTTGGATTGGTTTGGTATGTTTCTGTGTTTGATAAACACATTGGACCCAAAGATGAATTACTTGGTACAAAGGCCACAAACTTGAATACAGTTACTCCTTATTCATATAACCCCCAGGATATTTTATTTTTTGTGTTTTTTCACTTTTTTTTTTTTACAAATAGTTTATTGACAAATTAGTTTCCACATAACACCCAGTGCTCATCCCCACAAGTGACCTCCTCCATGCCCATCTCCCCTCCCCCCCACATCCATCAGTCCTCAGTTTTTGTCAACATTCAAGAGTCTCTCATGGTTTGCCTCTCTCCCTTTCCCCCACCATTTCCCCCCTTCTTCTCCCCCTTGTTCCTCAGTTAAGTTCCTCCTAATCCTCCTATACGTGCAAACATATGATATTTGTCCTTCTCTGCCTGACTTATTTCGCTCAGCATAACACCCTCAAGGTCCATCCATGTTGCTACACATNTTACTATTTCTCTTCTTCTACTGGGTTTAGGGCGTTCTTGTTGCTCTGTCTCTAGCTCCTTTAGGTGAGCTGTTAGATTTTGGACTTGCGCTTTTTCTAATCTCTTGAAATAGGCCTGCAGAGCAATGTACTTTCCTCTTAGGACTGCCTTTGCCGCATCACAAAGGCAGTTTATGATCACACACACACACACACAAAAAAACAAAACAATTTTGAATTGTGTTTTCATTTTCATTTGTTTCCATATATTTTTT
>NW_027530017.1:0-484 GCF_008692635.1 Crocuta crocuta
AAACTGGTGCAAACCCTCTGGAAAACAGTGTGGAGGTTCCTCAAATTTTAACAATAGAACTCCCCTCTGACCCAGCAATAGCACTGCTAGTAATTTACCCAAAGGATACAGGAGTGCTAATGCATAAGGGCACATGTATCCCAATGTTCATAGCAGCACTCTCAACAATAGCTAAAACATGGAAAGAACCTAAGTGTCTATCAACAGACGAATGGATCAAGAAGATGTGGCTTATNTATACCATGGAATACTACATGGCAATGAGAAACAATGAAATCTGGCCTTGTGTAGCAACATGGATGGACCTTGAGGGTGTTATGCTGAATGAAATAAGTCAGGCAGAGAAGGACAAATATCATTGTTTGCACGTATAGGAGGATTAGGAGGAAGTTAACGGAGGAGGAAGCGGGAGAAGAAGGGGGGAAAATAGTTGGGGATTTGCTCTTCAACCAGCACTGCATACACATGGCTATTTAACTGTAGC
>NW_027530018.1:0-747 GCF_008692635.1 Crocuta crocuta
TCCTGTCCTGTCTGAAGGACAAGGGGCGAGCAAGGCTTCTGGAAGGCAGGGAGAGGTGTCGCTGGGGAGCGCAGCTGCAGGCAGCATCTGTGACCTTAGAGAAGTACAGCCTCTGCCAGGGCCACAGGCCAGCGGGACGAGGCAGGAAGGACGCCCCAGCGTCCCTCTCCTCCTGCCCCCCAGGCTCCTGACGACTCCCTCAACTGGCAGACGCCAAGCAGGAGGTGAGGAGCTGCGTTCAGGCAGAGCTAGGACCCGCCTCCCCGGACAGATCAGGGCGGGATGAATGGCGAGTGGGACGTGAGACGTGCCCAGAGAACAGCCAGCTCGGAACCCTTCCTCGTGGTCCTTGACCAACAAATGCCCTTGATCTATGGCATTTGGAATTCTGTTTCTTTTCTTTTCTTTTTTAATGTTTGTTTGTTTATTTATTTATTTTACAAATAGTTTATTGTCAAATTAGTTTCCACATAACACCCAGTGCTCTACCCCACCAGTGCCCTCCTCCATGCCCATCCCCCCTCCCCCCTACATCCATCAGTTCTCAGTTTTTGTCAGCATTCAAGAGTCTCTCATGTTTTGCCTCTCTCCATTTCCCCCACCATTTCCCCCCTTCTCCTTCCCCTTGGTCCTCTGTTAAGTTCCTCCTAATCCTCCTATACGTGCAAACATATGATATTTGTCCTTCTCTGCCTGACTTATTTCACTCAGCATAACACCCTCAAGGTCCATCCATGTTGCTACACG
>NW_027530018.1:6786-23513 GCF_008692635.1 Crocuta crocuta
GCGCTGAGCCCGCTGGGGTGAGGAGATCAAGTTCCCTCTGTGTCTCAGTCACCCAAAACACGAACTTGAGGTCACATCTGCCAGTTTTTAGCGCCTTGCCTTCCCTCTAGAGCTCCAGCCAGCCAGGAGATGGCCGCCGGCGCCTGCGCGCCTCCTCGGGGGTCCAGGCCCGCCTCGAGGGCGATGGCTGCAGGCGCGCAACCTCTCCCAGCCAGCGGGGAGCCCGCACAAAGAAACAGATCAAGAGCGCAGCTCTTCCTGGGCGACTTGGAGCGTGGAGGGGCCTGATGTGCAGGTATTTTGTGCGCAAAGATTTTCTACACCCCGAGCGGAGGGTTTTCCCCCGAGTGGAGATTTTTCTGTTTCGGACTCTCTTTTTCCCCTCTCGCTCCCCACGGAGGGGGTGGCCCGTCTCTCCAGTCTCCAATCCAGGCCTGATTTTTATTTCCCCAGTTCGCACTCACATTAGAAGGCTTTCTCAGTGGAGTCCGCGTCCTTTCTCTCCCAATCTCTTGGGTGTGGTACGGTTTCTGATGGCTTCAGATCTTTTCCGTGTGATGCCTGGGCGCGAATGCAGGCATGGAGCTCCCTACTTCTCCGCCATCTTGCTGTTTATTTATTTTTGAGAGACAGACAGTGATAGTAGGGGAGGGGCAGAGAGAGAGGGAGACACAGAATCTGAAGCAGCTCCAGGCTCCGAGCTGTCAGCACAGAGCCCAATGTGGGGCTGAAACCAATGAACCGTGATATCACGACCTGAGAAGAAGTCAGATGCTTAACTGACTGAGCCACCCAGGCGTCGCTGGAATTGTTTTGCTGCCACCCTGTTGCCTAAAACCAGGAATTCTGACTATTCAGTCTATTTCCACGACTCTCTGCGGGGCTGCAGTGTGATCACGGCCTGCACCTCGCCCAGAGCCTGGTGTACAGTATGTGCTCACTAACTTACTCAGCGGCTGGTTGGATGGACAATAAAATGGAATGTAGGTGCTACAGGGGAAAATAGTCTGATGGACAGTCCCTGCCCCGGCCGTATCGCTCGCTGTCTGCCTAGTCCTTGGGTGAGAAGAACATCTTGTCAAGTGCTGCTGTCACAGAGCGAGGGAGAGCTTGGACCATAGTCACAGAGCCTCTCTTATGCACAGATGGCTGCCCAGCGGGGCACGGAGCTCTTAGTGGTTATTCAGTTACTACGTTAAAGAAAAGAACAAAAGGGCACGAGGGACGGCTTCTGTGTCGACAGGAAGCCGCGTGTGCCTCCTGCAGAGCTGCCCTCCACGCTAGGCCTTCAGAGAGCGGCCTCTTGGGAGCGTCACGCCACCGTGGCAGCTCCTTCCCTGACCCCAGCCAGCACTAAGCAGACTAGGTGTGTGGGTCCGAGCCAGCCTCGGGCCTGGACCCCAGCCGCCTGTTTGCACGGTGGCCAGGTCTCCCCGTGTGAAAAGAGGCTGAGCCTGGCTGTGCTCCTGGAGCTGCGGTACGTGTGCCCGTGCCTGCCAGGGGCGCCCGGCTGGGGCTGGAGCAGGACGGACGCATCTGTTGGGCCCAGGGTAAAAGCTGCGAGAGAGCCGAGGTCACGACGGGGGGCCCCGGGTCCCCAGGGGAGTGTCCAGCTCTGCCGGGAGGGGAGTACCGATTGCCCTGATGGAGGCTGGAGTGTGGAGTGTGTGCTCAGGGTGTCTGGCGAGCCTCGACCAGTCCTCCCAGGCAGTGCCTGTGTTTGCTGCGGAACCTTCTCCACGCCTGGACAGCCTGTGCCCGTCTCCCCTCCCCACCCCGCCCCCACGCAGGGCCAGTCATGCCCTTGGCCTGCTTCCCTCTAACTCGAGCTTTCCGCAGTAGGAGGGCTGCGTCTCTCTCAGAGTAGGCGACGGTTCGTCCCCAGCACTTTCAGCGGGAACCTGTCTGGCCCTGCCTTTTGCATACTGAGCAGGACGGTCTGAGCTCGTCACAGAGCCCAAGGCTGAGCGCGGCTCAGGGCCGAGTCCGAGAGCTGCTGAGTGCCGGGCACCTCTCACGAGGACGTGCGGTCAACCTGGCAGGGCTCCTGAGGCCACCGACCCTAGGGCTGCTCCCTCCACCGCGCTTCCCTCTGCGCTGTGAGCTGGCCCAGGTGGCGGGCTGTGGGTGGGACACGGGGACATAGAGGCCGTCCCGGGATGACTGGGATGTATCATTCCAGGCCCCTCCAGGTGCACGAGACAGAGAACCCAGTGCAAACTAGCCTAAAGAAAGTAGGGATTTACTGACTCATCTAACTGAACAGAATCAGGAAAAGTTAGATCCGGGACTTAGAAAAGCAATGTCAAGATCCAGTTTTCTCTGTTTTATGGTTTCATCTTTGTATTGGTTTATATAACGCCAGGTCCTCCCTGAAGGTCGCTGCTGTACTAGTTAAGAATAGTACCTATGTTTACATAAAGGCACCCCCTGTATTCGTTTTTATGAGGACAGCTCCTGTATTAGTTTATATAATGACAGTCCCTGTAGTGATTTATATGACGTTGCTTGTATTGGTGTATATATGGCAGCCCCTGTATTAGTTTATTAACGATAATGCTTGTATTAGTTTACATAAAAGCAGCGCCTGTATTAGCTCACATAACAACAATCGCTATATTAGGTTATGTAACGACAGCCTCTCTATTTATATAACAATAGCCCCTGTTTTAGTTTCTATCAGGACAATCCCTGCTATCAGTTTATGTAAAGGCAGCCCCTGCAGCAGTTAATGTAACAATCCCTCTATTTGTCTAACAGCAGCCCCTGTATTAGTTTATGTAACGACAATCTCTGCATTAGTTTATGTAATGACAGCCCCCTTCCCCCCGTACTAACTAATATAAACGCAGCCCAGGTCTGTCTTTACATAAGGGGCACCCATGCAGGTGGCCGTCCCATCCCCAGGCTGCCTGGCCAGGTTCAGATCCCACAGAAGAGGCTCCCTGTGGGACGGCCCACACAGCCCCCAGGGCTCTGATTGGACTGAGTCATATGCATACTCCGAGCCAATCACGAGTGTCCAGGGGCTCCGACTGGCCGGGCCGGGCCGGGCAGCAGGTCTGCGTTGGTTCCCATCAGGGACCATCACTAGAGAGGCCTGGGCACTGGGCAGTCATAGGGCAGGACACCGGACACTGGCTCTTCCCACCCTCCCTCCTGGCTGGATGAGCTCCTGTCCTGAGAAAGCAGGAGCTCACGGAGAAGCTGAGACTCCGGCCTGAGCCCTTCCTGAGGACACAGCGGAGCTGTTTGTCCCCAGGCTGCCTGGACCCCAGCTGAGACCCTACCTAGGGAGCAACCTGTACAGAAGGGACTGCGTGTGGGTCAGGACTCAGCCCCAGAGCGGACTGGGGGCTGGGATGGCCGCAGTCGCTGGGTCACGAGGATTCCCGGGGAGGGTGGAGTCGGTGTGGTCCCCTGTGCATGTGGGTGTTGTCCAGGAGTGCTTGCTCTCCACCGCCCCCGCCCCCGCCTCCTCCTCAGGATTCCCACTGAGGCCGCTGGAGCCCAGGGCTTGAGGGAGTCCCATCCAGCAAGGCCGAGGCCCCCATTGCATGTCCGGACAAGGCTTCAGTGGGTCTGTTCACTCGGGGGCCACAGGGATAAGTCTGGGCTCACAAACGTGGTCTAGTGGGTGTCCAGGCCCTCCACCCTGTGTTTGCGGGTCCAGCCAGGCCAAGCATGCGTGTGGCCTTCTGTTGCGCTGCCCACGCCCGGGTGGAGCCCAGGACTCAGGAGAGCGTGGGTCTCCGGAGGAGGAGCTGTTGGGGCTGTGGGCGCAGTCGGTGGGGCAGGAAGACTAGCGCTGTGCAGCTCTGGTACATGGCGGCCACTGCTGTGTGGCGCCAAACATGATGTGCGAACATAACAGGTGATGACCCTACAACGTATGACTCTGGGATGTGACGTGCGCACTGCGGCTCCAGGACGTGATGTGCATGATGTGTGGATATAACGGACACGTCCCACGTGGGGATCTGGGACGTGAGGTGGGCTGTTTGGCTCTGAGTATGCGGACGTAGTGACACAGGAGATGTGATGGTGGCTCTGACAGACGACGTCGCACAGCTGATAGAGGTCACGAGGTGAGCCATGCGGCTCTGGGACAGGGCGTGCCACGCAGCCTTGAGCAATGACGTGTCAATCGCCCACTCTGCAGCCACCCCAGCCCCAGGCGGAAAGCGTCGGGGGGTGGGAGGTGGGGGGAGTAGGCCCAGAGAGGCGAGCCCCGGGCGGGAAGGGCAAGGGCGGGGAGCGAGGCTGGGTGGGGCGAGGCTGGTGGCTGGTTTGGGTGTTGGAGATTGGAGCAGAGGTGGCTTGCGCGGGAGAAGAGGGCGCGGTGGAGCTGGGGTCCCGGGTGGGGAGTCTGGACTCAGGAGGAGGAGAAGGAAAGAGCAGACCCATGGGCAGCGACGTCACGTGAGCACAGGACGGGGAGACGGAGCGCATTGGGACTTGGCACAAGCACAGGGGGTCACTGGAGGGATGCAAAGGGAGGTGCCGGCATCTTCAGTTTGGTCCTAGGCCTGAGGACAAGGAGGGAGGGAACAGCATCCAGACGCGTCATCTAGGGGGTTTGGCCGGAATGGAGGAGAGGGCGAGCCCTCCCCTTGGTGGGACCCACCCCTGTCAGCCCATGGCCTTCCGCAGAGAAGCATTGCCCCGGGTTTCAGGCGACAGTGACAACAGACAGCAAGTCACTTTGAGGGGAAAGTGCAAGAATTGCTCAGACTTTCTCAGGCAAGATGAAGCCTTTGAAACGCAGCCTTAGTGTCTGGGAGGGAGGGAAGGTGGGTGTAGAGCGAGGTCCGAGGAGGGCAGGGCCGCTCTGATCAAGTTGCGGTCAGAAATTGGGGTTTACCGCCCAGCGCACTGGAAGCGGTTCTGCAGACGCTGCCGCGGCCCAGGCAGCAGGTGGCAGTGATGGGGATGGGGGTAGCGAGGGAGACCCGGAGAAATGGATGCTCCCAGTGCACCCTGTGGGGGTAGATTGAGCAGGGCTGGGGGCACGTGGGGGTGGCAGCGGGGAGAGCGAGGTAGGAGAAAGCCTGGGAGTGAGCAGGATTCTGAATCCCAGGAACCTGGTGGTGGCGTTTTGTGAGATGCAGGCTGGAGGAACGTAGGAGGGTTTGGACATGTTCGGTTTAAGATGTCAGGAGTGATATGAAATAACAGGTGATACTGTCCTAGGAGTCTGCTAATCAGAAGGGGCACTTTTCCGATCAGGACAGGTATGATTCAGTATGGAGTTCCTGCTGGAAATCATGTGTGATGTTGAGGAGGCCCTGTGTCCAGGAAAAGCTGGACCGAGGTCATAACTGAAACTAGACAAGTGAAGGGGCCGTTGGGATATAGGGATGTTCACGGCCTGACACTGGATATTTCTAGGCGTGGGGAAAGGAGAGTCATGAGATCCTAGGGCCAAGCTCTTGGAACACACTGACACTGAGACACCAACAAAGGAATAGGAGCGAACGGAGACTGAGCCTGAGGGGTAGGAAGAGCACTAGGTGTGAGTTAGCAGGGAAGCCAGGCGAGGATGTGTTCAGGAGAGGGGCCAGCTGAGTTGGCCTCTGTTAAACGCAGTAGGATGGAGACAAGGCTTGGCAACACAGAGGTCCCTGGCGGCCTTGACAAGAGCGGCTTCAGCATTGGAGTGAGGATTAGGCTCTTGGCCGGAGAGGGAGGTAAGGATGCAGAGACAGTCCCTGTAGACGGTTTTCCACGAAGCTGGGGTCGGGGGGAGCTGCAGAGAGGGGACGTCCATCAGGTGTTAACGTTTTTAAGATGGCAGGTAAGGAGGTACATGTGTCCACTCAGATGACAGATCCAGAACAGAGAGAGAAGCGGCTGCCAGCGCAGCGGAGGGAGGCTTCCCAGTGGAGGGCTTTGGAAGAGCAGGAGGAGGTGAGGTCCCAGGCGTGAGCGAGGGTTTGGATGCGGTGGGGGAAGGGACACACCAGACATTGCCCCGAGAGAAGGTGGAGGGCTTGGGTGCACAGGTGGGTAAATTGGAGATTTGGTGGCAGGAGAAGCTGCGGAAACTGTTTGCTCTGTCAGCTACGAGGCCAGGTCATCAGCTGAGAACGGAAAAGAGAAGCTGAGCTTAAGGACAGAAGGGGAGGTGAAAGCATTAGTTTTGAGGGTGGAAATGCACTTTGCCAGAGCAGCGTAGTGGGGCAGCTTGAGACCCAAAGACTTGACTTTACGAGACCAGTCAGCACGGAGCGTGCTTCTCCGGCAGCCCCACTCAGCTCTGGGGCAGGTGCACGTTTAGCGGGGAGTTGGTTTAAGCCAAGTTCTGTTTTGCCCAGTGAGAGCATGGAGGGAGAGGGGGCAGGGGAGCTAATGGTGTTAGGTGAGCCCTGAATCCAAGATGGGCTACGCGGGGGCTCAGGGAGATGTGGATGCCGAGAGCACGGTAGGCCTGATGTTCTCGTGCGGGCAGCGCGGCCGGAGACTCTACGTACATCACGCCAAGCAAAGGGTCCCCAGTGGAGGAGTCGCCAGCAAGAAGCCAGAGGTGGAGAGGTTATTCAGGGCGGCAAGATCATAGAAGGTGAGGTGAAGGTCATTGGAGGGGCTACTGTCAAGGAGTGAAACCTACAAATGGCAAGGACCATTCAGTTTCCACTCGGGGAGGAAGTATGGGGGGGTGACAGGCAGGGCGCGTGNTCCCTTTGTGACCGTTCACCAGGCTGCCAGCTTAGGATTCGGGCACTTTCCTCTCCCTCGGTTGTAATTCAATACAGAGTTAGAAGTGTAAACAAGGACAGGTGGATGGACACCAAGACAAGTGATGTCAGCGATGGGGCACCGTGTTCTAGCTGTTCCTTCACCCCTTCGTCTCTGCGTGTGATTCTTTTGACGCGCACTGACACAGCTGCCTCACTGCGGGCTCCTGGATTTTTTCTAAATAATTGTTGTCTCGTGTCTTATGATTAAGTCTTTAATCAGTTGTCTCACGAGTAGCATCAACAGGGGATTACATTTAAAATGGAATAATTTTATCCTCCAAATATGCAGGGTGATTTGAGAATTATTTTGTTATGCCTGAGTCGCGAGTCCCCAGAGACCTCCAAGGAGCCAGCACCGATGCAAGTACAAAAGGGTCTTTATTACAAGTTCGAGCAGGGGCTCACCCGTCTCCCGGTGCAGTGGCAGCGAAGTGGAGCCCCGAACAGTGGCGAGCAGGGTTTTTATGGGGTAAGGGCGGGGGTGTTACCGTGCACACGTTGTACGTTTTGCATCATTACATAAGCACCAATAACAATTGTACAGCACCCATAGTAACAGTTTTGACCATTCAGTATCTGCGAGGCGTCCGTTACGTTTAGCGGGACCCAATCATGACCTTTGAGAATCTTTTGAAAATGACCAATTATGAGGTGGGCTCAGAGGATCTACGTGGGGCTTATGCAAGCGTGAATGATTGGCTATTTTGTACAAAGTACCTGCAGCTCCCAGCCCTGACTCGTCTCCAAGACCACAGGAATGTTACACGTTTCTTTTGATTGGCAGATCCGAGGGCGGTCCGAGGGCGGCTTCAGCTGAGGCTTTGCCTGGAACTGGGCTACGTGCATCCTGAGGGTGTTCCTAACAGAGGACTCAACTTCAGGCTTCTCACTCCCCCCTTCTCTTATGTACTTGAAGGCCCAGTCATGGGTCTTCTGCTGGGTCCCCATCATTAGGGTGGTGGTGCTGGGACCTAAGCACCATGAGTTGTATTGCCCCCAGGCATTGCGCATGAAGGCGAGCAATCTATTCATGTATTTATTGGCTCTTTGTACATCTTTGGATCTTTGGAGAAACATTTATTCAAGCCTAAGGGCTTGACTGTTTCTCTAGTCACAATACTTCTGACACCACACGTATGGGAGTTTTCCCCCCATACCAACTAATTTATAACTATCTGGACACCAACTAGGTGTCTTAAATTTAATTTAATTCTGACACTAACTCTCCAGAGTTAGCATCAGACTCCACAGGTTAAGGCCTCAGTTCCACAAGACTGCCCACTTCACATGCCAGTCAAAAGTAATGGGTCCTCAGGGTATCTACACTTCTGTCTGACTTGGCTACAAAGTTGGATGTTCCCATAGCACCCCAGAAGGTTCAATAGTAATCGTCTGGGCCTCCACAGGTGTCGTCGTTACCAGTTCTGGGGCACACATAAAAGGTTCGTAGTCTCAGATTTTTGTGTTGACAGTCGGGATCGGGGTCTTTTTCCCGGCAATCGGGGGCAGTGCTGCACCCGGGAACACTACAGTCTATACAGTATGTTTACCCCGCTGTTCCAGTGATCTCCCGCCAGACTACAGAGATCTAAGTGGAAGGCGGGGAACATGATGGACGCTGATCCGGTTAATGTCAGTTCTTGAACTATCCATCCCAAGTCTCTAGGTGTTGCTAGGGGTCCTCGCAAAACCCATTTTGCGGTGGTAGGTTGGTGAGGGTTGGGGAGATGAGGGCTGGGACTGGATTTACATACAGTTAGTAGAGCAGCAAAAATCAGGAGCAGCACAGCTTGAGTTTGAGCAGGTTTTTGGGGTATTTTGTGGCCTTCCATTGAGGGTCTGGAGCCAGGTAGTCTTCTTTGACTGCGAACAGGTCGGCTGGCCGAGCGTGGGTATAGTGAATCCACGCAGCGACTCCATTGACTTTCAGGGCTGTTGGGGTTGTGAGGAACACGGTGTATGGGCCTTCCCATCTGAGCTCTAAGTTTGCTTGGTGGTGTCTCTTAACGTAGACCCAGTCACCGGGGTGGAAGCGATGCGGCTCTGGTGGTGGACCTGTTCCATAGAGGGCATACAATTTAGGCCAAACATGTTTATGGGCCCACTGGATCTTTTTAAAATCATTCATTAGGCGCTGATCTTCAAACTCGTTAATCACCTGTGCTTGGAGATTGGGAATGATGGGAGGGGCCATCCCAAACATGATTTCAAAAGGAGTTAACCCCATCTGATATGGAGAGTTGCGCACCCTATAGAGTGCAAAGGGAAGGAGAGCCACCCAGTCTCCACCAGTCTCCAAGGTCAATTTAGTTAAGGGCTCTTTTAGGGTTCTATTCATTCTTCCCACCTGTCCTGAACTCTGGGGTCTGTACACACAATGTAATTTCCAATCCATCCCCAAGACTTTGGCTAAACTCTGGCCTACCTTGGACACAAATGCACGTCCGTTGTCTGACCCTATCATCTGAGGAAAGCCATAACTGGGGAAGATGTCTTCTAGGAGTTTCTTGGCCATGATCTGGGCAGTCTCATGCTTAGTTGGGAACACTTCTGTCCATCCTGAAAAAGTATCTATAAACACTAGTAGATACTTGTACCCATATAGCCCTGATTTTACCTCAGCGAAGTCTGTCTCCCAGTAGGCTCCAGGTCGTCTTCCCCTCAGGCGGGTTCCGGGGTTGTTAAGATTTTTCATGGCGTTAGTGAGTTGGCATGCCTTGGAATTGGCCACAATCTGTCCAATCTTAGAGTTAGCATCTCTGATTTTTCTCTGATTTTTCTCTTAGCATGGCGAACCAAATCTTGCATTCTTTTGATTCCCATATGGGAGGCACGGTGTATCTTGGTCAGAGCTCTCATCCCTAGATCTTCAGGGAGGATGAGCTTGTCATCTGCCGATTTATACCATCCTTCTAGGTATTTGGCAATAGGCAGCTTTTTGATCCATTGTAAACCTTCTTTGCTATATTCGGGGACTTTAGGGAGAGTAGGGTCTCCAGGGTCAACCAGGGTAACAGCCAGGTTATGATTGGCCCTAAGAGCAGCTTGCTTGGCTGCTTGGTCTGCTAGGTTGTTGCCCTTAGAGATCGGATTATCATCCTTTTGGTGACCTGGGCAGTGAATAATAGCCGGCTTTTTGGGGAGCCATAAAGCTTTTAGTAAGGCCAAGATTTCTTCTTTGTTTTTGATAGTCTTTCCCTCAGCTGTGAGCAGTCCCCTTTCTCTGTATGTGGCCCCATGGACCTGTGCGGTAGCGAAAGCGTACCTGCTGTCTGTATATGTATTTAATTTTTTGTCTTTTCCCAGAGTCAAGGCTTTGGTTAGGGCTGCGAGCTTGGCCTTCTGTGCCAAAGTGCCAGTGGGCAAAGGCTCTGCCCATATCGTTTTCTCCATTGACACTACTGCCACCCCCGCATACCTTTGTCCCTCCTGCATGAAGCTGCTGCGTCTGTGAACCAGGTAACTTCTGCATCTGGAAGTGGAGTGTCTCTCAGTTCAGAACGGGTCCCATGAACTTGAGCCATGACCTCGGCACAGTCGTGTAAGGGTGCTTCTAAGTCCGGATCCGGCAGCAGTGTGGCTGGGTTCAGGGCTGTGGGGCCTGGAAGACGATTCGGGTAGGATTAAGCAACAAGGTCTGATAGTGTGTCATGCGGGCATTGCTGAGCCATCGGTTGGCGGTTGTTTTAAGACCCTCTCGATGGCGTGGGGAGTGGTGATAATTAACTCTTGTCCCAGTGTCAGTTTATCTGCATCCTTAACCAGAAGAGCTACTGCCGCTATCATGCGGAGGCATGGGGGCCATCCTGCAGCCACCAGGTCAAGTTTCTTTGACAGATAGGCCACTGGGCGGCGCCATGGGCCCAAACGTTGGGTCAGGACACCCTTGGCTATTCCTCCGTGTTCATCTATAAGCAGGTGAAACGGCTTAGTCACGTCTGCTAGGCCCAAAGCGGGTGCTGACAGGAGGGCCTGTTTTAAAGTCTCAAAAGCCCTTTGATGTTCCTCAGTCCAGAGGAAGTTAGGCTGCCCTTTCGTGGCCCCATACAGAGGTCAGGCTATCTCAGCGCACCCAGGAATCCAGAGTCTGCAGAAACCGGCTGATCCTAGAAATTCCCGCACTTGTCTGGCGTTCCTAGGGGTAGGGATTCTTAGGACCATCTCTTTTCTCACTGTGACAGCCATCACTTACCTCCCTTGAGGATATAGCCCAGGTACTGTACTTCTTTACAGATCTGGGCCTTTTTGGCAGAGGCCCGGTATCCTGGGTCCCCCAGGGTTTGCAGCAACTTCTCAGTGCTGGTCAAGCAGGTGTCTCGACTCTCAGCCGCAATAAGCAGATCATCCACGTACTGCGAAAGAGTCAGTTGGGGGTTTGGGGAGCGGAACTCACCCAAGTCCTCGTGTAAAGCTTTGTCGAAGATGGTGGGAGAGTTCTTGAACCCCTGGGGGAGTCTGGTCCATGTTAGCTGTCCGTTGATTCCTTTGTCAGGGTCGTGCCACTCGAAAGCGAAGAGGTCTTGGCTCTTGGGAGTCAGTGGGAGGCTGAAAAAGGCATCTTTTAGGTCCAGGACCGTGTACCAGATGTGGCTAGGCGGAATAGAGCTCAACAGGGTGTAGGGGTTAGGCACTATCGGGTGGATGTCCATTACCCGCTTATTGGCCCCTCTCAGATCCTGTACAGGCCTGTAATCGTGAGAATTTGGCTTACGGACAGGTAATAAGGGCGTCTTCCAGGCCGACTGACACGGCCTCAGAACTCCTAGGTCTAGTAGGCGTCTGATATGGGGAGTTATGCCCTTTTTGGCTTCCAGGGACATGGGGTACTGGCGGCCCCGGGCCGGGGCTGCCCCAGGCTTCAGTTCCACGAACACTGGGGGCCTACGCTTTGCTAACCCCATGCCTCCAGTCTCAGCCCGCGCTGACGGGAACTGCTGGAGCCAAGGCTGGACCCCTGCATCTGGTGTCAGCGGCACCTCATGCAGGCGATATCCGTCCATCAGCCCCAAGGTGAGCACGTGTATTGGCTGCCCAGCCTGGTCCAATACCCTAGTCCCTTCGGCCGAAAAATGGATTTGAGCT
This sequence comes from Crocuta crocuta, assembly GCF_008692635.1. NCBI lineage: Eukaryota > Metazoa > Chordata > Mammalia > Carnivora > Hyaenidae > Crocuta > Crocuta crocuta. The sequence goes on from NW_027530018.1 coordinate 18,609, forward strand.
CCCAGCTTGGTCAGTAGGTCGCAGCCTAGCAAGGGGTATGGGCAGTCTGGGATGACCATAAAGGAGTGGGGTACCCGGCCCACACCAAGATCAACCGTTCTTCGGGTAGTCCATGGATACTGCTTCGTCCCTGTGGCTTCCTGGACCCATGATGTCTTGTTTGACAGGGGGCCAGCTGGTCAGCTGGTTGCTGGAGCACAGAATGTTGAGCCCCAGTGTCCACTAAGAACTCGGTGGACTTCCCTTCCACTTTTAGGGTTACCCTGGGTTCAGGGAGGGGTGCTAAACCCCGTCTCCCCTAATCGCTGTCCTCTCCCATTACTAGAATGGGAGCTTTGGACTTTCTCTTGGGGCATTCTTTAACCCAGTGTCCTTTTTCTTTGCAGTAGGTGCACTTGGCACTGGGACAATTATTGGCCCAGTGTCCCTCTTCTTTGCAGTAGGCACACTGATTTTTGCCTAATCGGGGGCGCCCTCTGAGCCGCTGGGAGTTCTCCTTACCTTCTTCTCCTGAAGCCAACTGCCCGAGGCGTCTTTCCGGTCCTCCGGTTCTGCAGTTGCCGTGAGTAGGGTCTCGGCCAAGCCCTGGTTTTGTCTCCTCTCAGCTCTCATCTGTTTGTCCTCTGCACTGTCCCTGTTGCTGTGTACCCTCTCTGCCACAGCCACTAGATCTTGGAGGCTCTTTTCTCCTAGACGTTCTAATTTCTGAAGTTTTCTCCGAATGTCGGGAGCAGACTGGTTGATAAAAGCCATGGTCACCGCAGCTAGGTTTGCTGGGGCCTCAGGGTCCATAGGGGCGCACGGGCGGAATGCCTCCATTATTCTCGCAAGGAATGCTGCGGGGCTTTCCTCGGGTCCCTGACGGACATTGTATACCTTAGCCATGTTAGCAGGCTTGCGAGCCGCAGCCTTGAGACCTGCCAACAGAGTCGGGCGGTAGACTGAGACTCTCCTCACCTTCAGCCGAGTTGTAGTCCCAATCCGGCCGTGCCAGGGGAAACCCAGCATCAATTTGAGCCTGATAGCCCTTGTAAAAAGGAGGTTGCAACCTGTGAAGGAGAGACAAAGGTAGAGGATGCATTCATAGCCTGAATCTGTTCATGAAGGGTTTGGACATCAATGCTAAAATTAGAATAATTCAAAATACCAAGNGGAATGCCTCCATTATTCTCGCAAGGAATGCTGCGGGGCTTTCCTCGGGTCCCTGACGGACATTGTATACCTTAGCCATGTTAGCAGGCTTGCGAGCCGCAGCCTTGAGACCTGCCAACAGAGTCGGGCGGTAGACTGAGACTCTCCTCACCTTCAGCCGAGTTGTAGTCCCAATCCGGCCGTGCCAGGGGAAACCCAGCGTCAATTCGAGCCTGGTCAGTGGTGGGAACTCCAGTGGGCCCAGGAACCAATTTCCTGGCTTCTCACTGGATTCTTTCCCGCTCCTCAGTAGTGAACAGAACCTGCAACAATTGCTGGCAATCATCCCAGTGGCTGATGAGTGAACGAAACAGTTTCTAATAGGTCAATAAGGGCACGGGGATTCTCCGAGAACGGAGCATTCTGGGACGTCCAGTTGTACAGATCGCTTGTGGCGAAGGGCCAGTAATGGTGGTGCTGGTTACCCCCATCATGGGGGGGGGGCGTGGCTCTCAGGGGCAGGAGGGTAGAGCCAGGTCNCTGCTGGGCCCTGTGGAGGGGTTAGATAAGGAGGGAGAAAAATTAATTCTTCCTCTGTTCCACTCTGTAAGATAGGGTAGAGCGGCGCAGAGGGTTTAGTTTCCTTTTTCGGCTTCTCCGAAGCTCGGGAGGGTGTTTTCAGCTACCGCCAGGACCTCAGGTCTCTGTGGAGGCAAGAAACCTTTAATCCAAGGGGGTGGGTCATCAACCAGATCGGCCCAAACCACGATGTATGGGACTTGGTCTGGATGCCCCGTTTGGGGTTGGAAAACCCAGTCCTTGACCTTCTGAATGGTATCGCGGTCGAAGGTCCCCTCTGGTGGCCATCCTACGTTGAGAGCTGGCCATTCTGAGCTGCAGTAGCTTCGGAATGGACCTTTCCTGACAATCACCAAGAGGTTATGAGCTCGTTTTTTAACCTCTCCAAAATGGGCTAGCATTAAGTCTAGGGGTTTGGATGAAGTCTATCCCATAGCGTCAGTCTCAGTCACAAGGTGATGAACACCAACAGAGAAAATCGGCAACCAGGGAGAGACACAGACACAGAAGGCTAGTCAACCGAAAAGTGAGACGCCGGCCTCAAGCCAGTTCGCGGTAGCAACTCGCTCTGCCTTTTACTGAGTTCTACCGAAGTGAGGGGCAGTCCTTACCCCCTTTACCGAGTTCCTTCGAAGTCAGGGGCACCGAGTCCCCTCCACAGATGGGGGCCTGGAACGTCTTCACAGGATCCCCCGTGGCCATGGCCCTTTGGCGCATCCGCCCCAACCGTTATCGGCCACCTCCAGAAACAACTTTACCCGGGATCACCAGAACACAGAACATAGAACTGACTAGACAAACAGAGACAAACAGTTTCTTACCGGTCGATTGACCCTTCGGATTGCGGATCCTGGGGGTCTTGGGGTTCCTGGCCAATGCACCAAATGTTATGCCTGAATCGCGAGTCCCCAGAGACCTCCAAGGAGCCAGCACCGGTGCAAGTACAAAAGGGTCTTTATTACAAGCTCGAGCAGGGGCTCACCTGTCTCCTGGTGCAGTGGCAGCGAAGTGGAGCCCCGAACAGTGGCGAGCAGGGTTTTTATGGGGTAAGGGCGGGGGTGTTGCCGTGCACACGTTGTACGTTTTGCATCATTACATAAGCACCAATCACAATTGTACAGCACCCATAGTAACAGTTTTGACCATTCAGTATCTGCGAGGCGTCCATTACGCTTAGCGGGACCCAATCATGACCTTTGAGAATCTTTTGAAAATGACCAATTATGAGGTGGGCTCAGAGAATCTACTTGGGGCTCCTGCAAGTGGTGATTGATTGGCAAGTTTGTACAAAGTAACTACCTGCAGCTCCCAGCCCTGACTCGTCTCCAAGACCACAGGAATGTTACACGTTTCTTTTGATTGGCAGATCCGAGGGCGGTCCGAGGGCGGCTTCAGCTGAGGCTTTGCCTGGAACTGGGCTACGGAGGACTCAATTTCAGGCTCCTCAATTTAACAAGTCAGCTTATAGCCCGGCAGGTGGCGCGTTCAGTCCGGGAGACAGGTTTCAGGCCGTTTCCTTCCAGGCTGCTCTGGGACTGTCCTTGGTGTCTCTGGGACATGTCACCGGAGAGCCTGTGAGTGATGTGAATTCCAGGCCCTTTGTGAAGGGAGGCGGGCGCCCACTGCTCAGGCACCTGATGTCCTCGTCCAGATGGCCCCAGAGTGGGGCTCCTGAGGTCCCCGCGGTGTCTGCGCTCCGGGAAGACAAAGGCCCCTTGGTTCCTCCTGGGGGCCCCAGGGGTCCAGGCGGGATGGCTGCCGCTGGGCCGGCTTGGGCCTGCAGGGCGCCGGCTGATTTACGTGCCTGTCCCCCCTCACCTCCTCAGTGGCAGAGACGGAGGCGTCAGCCACCTGACGGCATTCAGAGCCGCAGCCAGGCTCCCTCTACTGGAATCCAGGGTCTCCCCGAGCTGGTGGCCCCTGCGTCCCCTGATAGCTGGAGGCGGTTGTGCTCCACGACGCACGTGTTTGAGATGCACGCCCCCCCTCACCCGTGCAGGGTCCGGTTACCTTCCTCCCTCTCTGGCTCCATTGTGTGGGTCTCTAAAAGCCCCATTTCCCCCCTTAATTTGGTCGTCATGATTTTTACCTTTATTGATTTTCTCCGAGGAAACCAATCACTTGGGTTTAAAACAGTCGTTCTGAGAAAATTTCCAATTAGGATTAAGGTTTACCTTCACGTTGGAACTCGGGATCAGGCTGTCGTCTTCTCTGCTGCTCGCGGGTGTAAAAGTGAGCAGAAAGCAGGGGTGCAGGGCTGGGGCACTTGTGGGGGCTGCCGGACAGGGCACATGACTTGCACTTACATTCAAGTTCCCGGAAGTTTACTTGTGTTATAAACGTGTCCTAAAAATTTCACAGGACATTTTTATCCTAACAAACACATACATTACTTAGTCACAGTGCAGATTTAATTGCACATCTTTTATTTGCTTAAAGCAGACGAGCATACCTCCCCCTCCCCCTCACCTCTCCTTCCCCTCTTCTTTCTCCCTCACCTCTCCCTCACCTCTCCTCTCTCCCTCACCTCTCCCTCACCTCACCCCACCCTCACCTTGCCCTCACCACTCCTTCACTTCGCCCTCACCTCACTGACATTGCTCCCAAACCTTCTGGACCTGTGGGGTCGTCTCTGGCCCCCTGGAACTTGGACATCAAGGCCAGGAGGGTCCATGTCTCCACCCTCCCCTCACGTGGAACCTGCACTATTGAGCTGCTGGGCTGAAAGAACATTCCAGGGGAGGCAGCAGGCAGCCAAGATGGGTTGGTGTGTCACACGAGTTTGTCCCTTGCTCAGGGTTCTGGGGAAGCCTCCCTGATGGGCACCCCGGGATTGTGCCCACCTCCCCAGGGGGCCGCGTCCGTCTTGAGCTCCGCGTTTGGCCGTCTCTGCCTGTCTGGGTGGTGGGCGTGGGCGGGAGCGCCTCTCCCGGCAGCTGTGGGGCAGATGGGCTGGGCTGCGCAGGCCACTCGGAGAGAGGCGGTGGGTCGTGGGGGTCCCGGGAGCGGCCCAGCCTCGTGTTCACTCCTCCTCAAGACCCCGCAGCTCCTCAGGAAGACTGCACAGCCACCGCCCTGGGCTTGTCAGGAATGTGGCTGGCAGGGGGTCCGAGCCCAGGCGGCTTGTGGGACTCGGGGAGCAGGGTCCAGAACCGAGTCATCCGCGGAGAGGCAGGGCAAGACGAGCACGAGTCG
>NW_027530018.1:23781-29421 GCF_008692635.1 Crocuta crocuta
CAGCAGGAGGTGGAGAAATGTGGCGGCTGGGGACGCCCGGGTCAGGCCCCCGGGGCTTGGCCAGAGGTCAGAGCTGGCTGATTTCTCGTGGCTGCTGTCCAAGCCTTGCCCTGATGTTGGCGTCAGTAGTGGACCTTGAAACTCCAGAACTGGGGGTGTTCGCTGGGGGCGCTGCCGAGTGGGGGGTGAGTGCGGGCTGAAGGAGGCGAGCAGGCCACGCCGCTGCCTCACTTGTTCCCCACGAGGGCCCGTGACAGGTGTTCGCACCCCCGTGCTCATAGCAACGCCGTTCCCGTAGTTAAGAGTGACGGCAGCCCCACTGTGCGCCGATGGGCGAACGGATGGGCAAAACCAGCCCATTCATACAATGCGACGTGGTTCTGCTTTCAAAAGGTGGGAGAGCCTCACACCCGCTGCAGCGTGGACGAGGGAGGAGGACACGATGCTGGGTGAAACAACCCAGTCACAGAAACGTAAGGACCGTGTGACTCACTTCTGTGATGCGCTCCCGCTGTCAGACTCGCGGAGACAGCGTAGGTGGCGGGCGTCAGGCTGGCGCAGGGGGAGCTGGCGTCCGGGGGCGCCTGAGGAGGTGGAACGTCCTCCCTGGTCCTCGGAAGCAGCATCAAGCTGTGCTGTCGCTCCCCTCCCCATCTTGAGACCCCGAAGGGGACAGAGAGGCCCCGGCACAAGGCCCCAGTGAAGGGTCCCAGCTCCACCCTCCTGACCAGCGTCACGCTGCCGGGGAGGGTGGCTGGCCCGCTGGCACCGTGCTCACCACACAGGACCTCACACCGCCCAGGCCTGGGCGGCCCCGTTCCACCCGCTGACCAGACCCCGGGGTGTCCCTCGGCCTCAGACTGCCCCAGACACGGAGACGGTGACCCTTGGTCACGGGACACACGGGTCTCTGTGGCAGTCGTGGGGGCGGCACACCCACCATGCCTCTCGAAGTGTAGTTCTCAGAGCCAAGCCCGCAGTTCGGCCGCGTCTGATTTTTCTTTTTAAGTTTTATGATTTCTTTTGAGAGAGAGAGAAAGAGGGAGGGAGCGAGGATCCCAAGCTGGCTCTGCACTGAGTGTGGAGCCCACGCAACCGTGAGATCAGGACCTGAGCTGAGATCGAGAGTCAGGTGCTTAACCCTGACCCCCCACCCCCACCCCCGCCTCGCCTGATTACGTGAATCGTCACAAACTGTTGTGCTTGAGCTTCCCTCCAACAGCTAACCGAGGGGCGTGCAGTGATGGCGGTCTTCTTGAGGAGGCGGCCCTCCTGCTTGGCCATTTTGAAAATGCCCCCATCACACGCCCTGCACACACACGCACACGTGTGTACACGCAACATGCACAGTTCTCTGCCATACAATTTAGTATCCAAACTGTGACAATTTAGAGACTGAAAGGGGCCACTGTGTCCGTTCATGCCATGTCTGGAGGTGCCCACAGGACTGTCCCGGGGCGCGTCCTTCCACCAAGAGGGTCCTTCATGCTCAGGTCCTGACTTTTCCTCAAGACATGTTTCCACCCCTCTCTCTCTTCTTCCAGCCACACCAGCTTTTGCCTGCTGCCTCAGGGCCTTTGCGTGTGCTCTTCCTATGACCTGAGCCACCCTCTCCTCCCCCGGCTCATTTCTACTCATGCTTTAGTCTCTGCTGAAATGCTTCTGCCTGGGACGTACGTTCACAGCCCCTCTGTGTCCATACCTCCTTCAGGGGCTGGCCTGATTTCCATTCTGGCACGTAGCACAATTTGTAATGGCATACTTGTTCACTGTGCCGATTTGTTCAGTGTGGCCCTTGCCCTGTGGACTGTGAGCTCCGTGCGGGTGGGGAGCAGCGGTGCTTCCCACTCGGTGTCCAGCACGCTGTGCCTCTGGTGTTCAGTGGATGACTTTGTTACCGCACCTTTACTTACCGGGGAGAAACCTACGCCCAGAGAGAAGGGGATCAAGGCCCTCTAGTCTGATCAGGTCACATCCTAAGCATCAACAAGTCTCTGTCCTTTGACCCAAAGATGCCTGTGGCTCTTCCAGCCTACGCTTGGACCCCTCGCGGACTGAGCAAGAATCCAGGCTCCTTCCCTGGAGAGCAGTAAATCGGCACTGATTTGGGCAGAGCAGCCCCCCTCTGCCAGGTATGTGTGCAGGGGCAGGAAGTGCGGTCCCCACTTCCGCAGGACAGCACGGGGGCAGCACGCCCCCACCCAGGCCTGGCTCTGGGGGTGGGATCTGGGGCTCAGTCCCAGCCCAGCGCGCTGGGTGGAGGCATGTTCTACTCCCTGGAGGACTGACGTGAACGGCGGTGGCGAGCTCTGATTCAGCGCCCTCAATCCCCGAGGGCTCCTAAACTCCAGGACGTCCCATCCAATGAGCCCGGAGTGGCGGGGGGTTAATGAGCCTGTGGATGAGTTTATCTTGGCAGGAAATGCAAGTGCAGATAATGGCAGCGTGGAAAGAGACCATTAGTGGGAACGCAGAGAGAAGAAAATAAAATCAGCATAGACTCCCCTGCGAAGTCCCTGGAGCCACACACGTGGCCCTGAGGGCACTGGGCCAGATTCTCCGTTGGCGGCAGCAGCGATGACCCGCTTCGAACAAGAAGCAATTTCTGTTTCTATCAACCACATCGACTCTGTCAGTTTGAAAGAGTGAACATTCCTTCCTGCCATTTGCTGGGATTTTGCTAATTCTTTCCTTTTTCTGGCAAGTGTACTAGCTCAGGCCTGGTTCAGAAGCAAGTGACAGGTGTAGCTCACACTGGGCTAAGTGAGAAACGAAGCCTGCGACGTACAGGGCTCACCGTGGGCCTCCGCGGCGGCGGCGCTTCCTCCTCTCGTCTCGGCTGCTCTCCTCTGAGCGGGATTTCCCTGCAGGGCCGGGCGCCGGGGCAGGAGATGACGGTTAGTGTGTGTGACCACAGAGCCTGTGACCACAGAGCCCGCCAGCCTGTCGTGCTGGTCTCGCCGCAGAAGAGTTGGTGACTCCGGCCTCCGGGGAGCCTCGGACGCTCTTGTGTGGGCAGAACTGCGTCTCTATAACTTCTGCACGAAGTGTCCTTTCGTGGTGCTCCCGAGTCCTGCGTGGAGAGAAGTCTGCAGAAGCACGAACTCAGATATAATTTCCCAACCCTGCGCCCTGACCTGGGCTTTCCGTGAGCTGCTCAAATGAACACATTTTCCTGGATTTGCAGATTAGGGTGCTGGGGGGCGTCAGGGAGGTAGCTGCTGGGAACGGCTGTTAGAAGTGATTTCTCCAAACATGGTAACGTCAGACTAGGCTCTCGCTCACTGTACAGACTTTGCTTATAAATGCTGGAGAGGAGCACCTGTCCCCCCGGATGCCTCGGAGACCCCCTTCTTCCCTGCATGGTCCAGACTTGGCAACCCAGGTTCCGTGATTATGGAGTGCCCGAAGTGATTCCCTCCAGGGGCCCCCGCGATTTCTCATCCACGTGTGAAAACACCCACATGGTGCCCCCTGGCCTGCAGCGCCCCATGTGGCATAGCCCCCGCCTGCCGTCAGTGCCCATCACCCCTCCCAGTTCTGCCTCAGCCCCTCCGACACTCCTGCTATTCCTTGAACATGCCAAGCTCACGTCTACCCCAGGGCCTTTGCACTTGCTATTTCACTTGCCTAAACACAGTTCCCACAGACCCCACCCTTTCGGTCTCCATTCAAGTGTCACCTCCTCCGAAAAGCCTTCCCTGACCACCTGTCTAATGCATCGTCCTTCACCAAGTCACACTCACACCACCCTTTTCCTCAGCATACTTGTCACTGTCTGAAATTATGTGCCAGTTTGTTTAGAGAATAGTTTCTGAGTCCACCAATTCTGGAACTGGATGCCTTCTCTGAATGTCAGTATCCCCACTTCCCACGTGGCCTTGGGAAAGTAACTTGGTTTCATTTTGCCTTTCTCAGTTTTTCATTTATAAGTGGGGGATAAGGAGACCGTCTGCCTCAGGTGTTAATGGCATCAGGTGAGTGATTTAACCCACGTGAGGTGTTTAGAATAGTGCAGGTGCAGATGGAGGCTGTGACAGTGTTTACTTGTATGAGTGCTTCATCTGTGACGTCCCCTGGTGCTCCCACCGCCATCGTCCCCATCACTGTCACTGCCATCACCGCCATCACTGTCACCGCCATCGTCCCCATCACTGTCATCGCCATCATCACTGCCATCGTCCCCATCACTGTCACCGCCATCATCCCCATCACTGTCATCGCCATCATTACTGCCATCGTCCCCATCACTGTCGTCACCATCATCACCGTCATCGTCTCCATCACTGTCACCACCGTCATCCCCATCACTGTCATCGCCATCATTACTGCCATCGTCCCCATCACTGTCACCGCCATCATCACCATCACTGTCACTGCCATCGTCCCCATCACTGTCACCGCCATCATCGCATCACTGTCACCATCACCATCATCGTCCCCATCACTGTCACCGCCATCATCACAGTCACTGTCACCATCATCACCATCATCGTCCCCATCACTGTCACTACCATCATCACAGTCACCGTCACCATCATCACCATCATCATCGTCCCCATCACTGTTTCCTAACGGGGCTGTAAACTGAGGGAGCTCAGTCTGCCCAGGGTCTGGGCCGGTGGGTGGCATGGGGTAGGTGTGGAAGTATTTGTGGAATGAATGTGCAGTTCCTGAGTGAACACGTGTGCAAACGCTCCAGATGCAGTGGGGTTCTGCTGCGAGGCCGACAGTCCATGGAAGAGACCACTGACCGCTGGAGTCTGGCTGATAAAGGATCAAAAATAAAAGCCAGCCTCCGCCCACCCCGGATGCTCTTCCAGCTTTGCCTGCTCTCCTGGCGCCTGAGTCACCCGGGACTCCGTGTTGCCTCATTGATAAGTGTCCGGGCAGATTCAGTGATGGATTTTGCATCAATTCCATCCTGCCCTGGGAGCAGGCCTGGGCAGAAAAGCTCTCTAAATAGAGACACCTAATGGCGGCTGTGTGGCCCTGGGCAAAGGGAGGTGGTGGGAGAGAGCTTCCTTTTCACTAGCGGAGGCCCAAGAGGCCAGGGAGGAGGTGTGGGCCCAGCCTGCTCTGCGCCCAGACTCCCCGCAGCCTGGCTCACAAAGCTGCCTGCGGGCTCTGCTGGGAAGAGGCTTGCGAGTGGGTTCCGGGTGAGGAGTCTGAGCTCAAAAGGAGGACGAGAAGCTCAGCCCCTGCCTGGCAGCACCTGCCTGGAGGCCGGGGCGCAGAGGCCACCCTCCTGCCGTGCCTGGCAGATGGAGCAAATCAGATGATTTGCTCATGAAATTCAGCACTCCGGGTCGCGGTGGGAATTCGGGTTCTGTAACATGAAAATATTCTAATCGAGAAAAAAGAAAATAAGAGAAATAGCTCTCTTTCATGTTGCCATCAAAATCCATCATTTATGAGATGGTCCTTTTTATCCAGACACTTAGCTTGTTAAGTATCCCACACGCCAAACCCCAAGGTGGCTCCTTCCTCCGCAGATCTCCTGTCAGATGGAAACCACGCATGCTCCCCGGGGTTTCACGCGTCCTCGGGGGGCCGGCCTCCTGCAGCTCCAACTCCCCGTCCCCACACATCGCTCTTCCAGCCATTTGTCCTGCTTCTGTCTGCGCAGGGAAGTCCAGA
>NW_027530018.1:29457-59639 GCF_008692635.1 Crocuta crocuta
CCTTTTTTACAAAACAAGGGGGGGGGGGGGGGGCGGCCCATGATCCCCCAGTGCGTTCCCGCAGCAGGGGACCCCTGCCCCACCTGCTGCCGGTCGATCATGCTCATTATCAGAAATGCCCCCACTTACCCTCTGACGAATGGGCTCACATGGGATCTCTTTCTCTACTCCGTCAGCACTGACTTTGCAACTTTCCAGGGAAGAATTGGTTCTGGGGAATAACTGAGTCACTCATTTGCGTTTGACTCTGGTGACTCACAGCTCAGGTTTGGAGCGCCGTTTCATTAGTCTCGTGCCGTTTTTGCCGCCTCTGAAGCAGCTACAATCGGCCAGTCTGGATGGTGGTGAAGGGGGGTTGGGCAGCCCGCCGACCCTGGTGATAAGGTCAGAGGGTCTGGGAGCGCAGGGGGCCTGGCCCTCTTCCTGGGGGGGCATGGGAGGCGGGGGCCACCCCCGTGCCCCCCACACCTGCAGGGCGGGGCTGTGCCATGACGAGGCTGCACGGAGCTCCCCACGCTCCCTGAGGGCTGGGCCCCCCTGAGAGGTCTGAGGCTGAACACCTGGTGGGCGTCACAGACAAGGTGGGGGTCTGGAGCGTCACCGCATGGCCCGGTGGCCAAGGTGATCACAGAGCAGTGGGACCTCGATGGTCATGAACACGGGGGCCCAGCATCAGGCTCCACCCCACGCGCCCTCACGTGTTCACTCTGCACAAGCCCCTCCCGCTGGAGGACGAAGCTTCAGAGGGAGACCATGTGACGGGGCAGGCTGGCCGCGCAGCCTCACTGTCCTCCGGCCTGGTGGCCCGACCCTGGGCACTGCACCCACAACCAGCGCGGACGGTCCACTTCCCGCCTGGGGCGCCCCGTCTCCTCCCTGGCCCCGGGCCTGCCGGCAGGGACAGCCTCCTGCCCTAAGTCCCCGGCATGTCCGTGCTCCTGGTGGGCTCCCTGTGCCCCCTCCCCAGCCCCGAGAACAGCCTTTCTTCAGCGGTGCCCGCGGTCCGCCTGCGCTGATTCTCTGCCCTCAGGACCCCGACTGGAGCCCCAGAGAAAGTGTGAACCACTGGAGATGGGGCTTCTCGCCCTGGAGGAACCGGGGCTCAGGGCGGGCAAGTTCCTCTGTGCACCTGACGTGTGGCCTGGGCTCACACCCGCCCCGCCCCCATCCCCTCCTCTTCTAGAAGGGGGTTCCCAGTTGTCTGAGAGGTAACGCTGTGACTGCCAGATGCTCGTGGCAAGAGAGGCCATACTCAGGAGGGTGAGCCGACATGAAGAAGCGTCTGCAGGGAGAGAGTCCCAAAGCTTAGAGGACGTAAGCTCCCAGTAACACCGTGGAAAGTATGAAACATGGAGCAAAGATTTAGGGGACGATCTGCCCTGAAAGACTCTTGCCCCCCTGCCAGGCTGAGTCTGACGCACGCGGTCTGCAGGCCGCACCAGGAGACACGGGTCCCTGGCTTACGCGGGGGCCCAGCCTGGACAGCAGCGGGACCCCCAGCTGTGGCCCAGCAGGGAGGTCTTCAGGGGGTTGGGGCAGAGCCCTCGACAGCAGCCTGTCACCAGCAGGGTTGGTAGGAGACGCGCGGCCTTGGGGGGTGTGCGCGTCTGAGGGCGAACATCCTGCGAGTGCGCAGGTGGGGACGGTCACCGTCACGGTGCTTTTCCTCACGTCCTCGTGTTCGCTCGGAGCGCTGAGCAGCCTTGTAAAGTCATAGCTATTTTTAGGAAGGACAGTGTCCTTGCACAAATACAAGGATGCTTTTAGAGTCAAAGCAAAACATGATCTACTGGGGACGGCGGCCTGTGCTTCCCCTCTGCCATTAAATTACTTGGCCTGACAGCGTGTCCAAGTATTGAATTATTAAATACAGAAATGTTGGCACCATTTAAGTGCAGTTCCTGTAAGCTCAGTGTGGGAAGAAAGGTCACGGAGGAAACTCTCTGTAGAAAGACGAAAGGAAGCCTGGAACAGAGACCCCGGTGTCCCGCTGCGGCAGGGGGAGGCGGGGAAGGCGGAGGCGGGAGGGCACCCCCAGAGAGGGTGCAGGGCACGGCAGGGCGGAGAGGCCAGTCCCCGGGACTCGGCGGAGCTTCCAGGCTGGACGTGGGTTCTCACTGGAGGTTTGCCGACGAGGGGGCGCTGCTCACGGCAGGAAGTGAAAATAATCACCTGCCCCAGAGAGCGAGTTCTGAGTTTGCAGCAGCCGCACGGCCCAGGAAGATACGTGCGCAGATGTCACCACGTCCACGCTGACCAGGGGCGTCTCCCTAGCATGCGGCCCTGTCTGCACTGACTAGGAATGTTGTTCTCATTCTCCAGGGGGGTTTGTAGCTGCCTGGGATTATTTCCTCATTACCCCTGTGCTTTACACTGACATCACATGTTTCCATTGTCCACTGTGTGTCCGCACTGGCCTGGCCTAATTCTCCAGGTGTGTCTACACTGAACACGGATGTTTCCTCACTCTCTCAGTGTGTCTAAACTGAGAAGGCTCCCTTCTCTAGTTACCCTGCTGTGTCTACACTGACCTGCTGGTCTCCCCACCCCCCTGCCGTGTCTACACTGACCTGCTGGTCTCCCCACCCCCCTGCTGTGTCTACGCTGACCTGCTTGTCTCGCCTCTACTGCTGTGTCTGCTCTGAGCCTGCGGGGGCTCCCTAGTCCCCTGGGCCTGACGGGCCACCTGAGCTCCTCCAAGGTTTGCCGGCAAGACAGCCAGGAGCTAGTGCTCAGCGCCCCCCAGGCCGGCCCAGGGCTCTCAGCCAGGAGCACTGGCTCCAGTGTGGACGCATCAGTTCAGGACTGTTTCCCTGCCTGGGAATCTGCTTCAGACAAATTGTTCTGTCAGCCAGTTAACAAGCCCCACCCCCACCCTCGCCCTGGGACGGGTGCGGCCTTCCTGGCCTCCCCCCGGGGTGGGGACCACTGAGCACAGGGCTGACCGGGCCAGAGCCCCCTCCCCAGTGGAGGCTGCGTGGCAGGGAGAGAGGGGCTCTCTTCCCGGGCCCCAAGGACAGGTCCCGTGTCCCAGGAGGGAGCGGCGGTGCCCGCGGCCGGTGACCCAGATGCCGAGCCCGATGGAAGGGAGGTGAGGTGGGGTCTGNGCACCCCAGCAGGACCGAAGCTGTCGGCCACCGGGGCCCCTAGAGCCCCTCGGACGCCTCTTTGAAACCCACTACCGTGTGGGGGTCACCCCGGGGAATTTGTTGAAACAGAAGCTCTGATTCGGCCGAGGTGGAAGAGGCAGGCCCTCAGATTTTACATTTCTGCAGATCCAGCCACTCTGTTCCCTGAGTTCTTCCTGGGGTTTCCCCCCGGCCACAGAGCCGTGGCTCTTCCCGGGCCAGCTTCCTGCAGAAAGTCGCTGCTCAGCCTGTGGAGGGTCACCCTGAACTTGGCCAGCCTGGCTCCAAGCTTCTATCATCAGAGAGGCTGTGACAGTTCACCCCAGCCAGTAACCGGGAGGTGGGGGACAGGCTGGTGTTGATCCCAAGTAGCGTCTCCTCTGGACTTCCGGGAGGTGACCTACACTGGCACAGGACAAGGACACTCACTCTGACAATTGCCCTTCGGCCTCCTGAGTAAATAGCGGCTGGCTCGACCTGGCCTCTCTTTGACACTTGCCAGTCTTCCTATGAAAGAGGTCAGGGGCCTTTGGCGGGCTGTTATACTTGACTGGCTTTTAAATAACAGGGCTGTTTGGAGAGGTTTTCACGTTATCTAAGAAAATAAAAAAAAAAAAAAAAAAAAAATCATCCTTTTAAAGTAACTACTTTTCTAAAGAGCAGTTTCAGGTCTCCCACAAAGTTGAAAGGAAGATACAGAAATTCCCCCATAAAAACACACAGCCTCCCCGTCACCAACATGCACACAGGAGGGACGTCGGTTACGACCAACCCTACACCGCACACCCACGGCTCACCGTACCGCTTGCTGGCCCGTGGTGTTGGACGTTCCGTGGGCTCGGACACGCGTGACAGAACGTGTGTGTCATGGCGGCGTCTCTCAGAGCACACCCACTGCCCCCTGCCCCGTCGGCTGGCAGCCACTGAGCCTTCCCTGTCCTGGCTTTGCCTTGTCCAGATGTCACATGGTGGGAGTCACGCAGCCCGTGGCCTTTCCAGAGTGGCCGCTCGCACGTAGGGGTACGCAGGTAACGTTCCTCCGCGTCTCTTCAGGGCTTGGGCTCAGTTCCTTTGCTTTGCTTTGCTTTGCTTTGCTTTTCCTCTCCTCTCCTCCCCTCCCCACCCCTCCCCTCTCCTCCTTCCAGCTTTACTGAGTTATAGTTGACTTAAAAACATCGGCGTGACGCTGGTGTGCAGCATGTGGATTTAAAACACGTAGATCATGGAAGAGCTCACAGCTCCATTGTATCACATAATCATCATTTCTTTTTTGTGGTGAGAACATCAAAGATCTCTTTTAGTGATTTTGAAGTATTATTAACTATAATCACCATGTCCTACGTGAGAACCCCAGAATTTATGTGTCTTGTAATTGGACGAGCAATAACTCCCTATTTCTCCAGCCACTGAGGCCCTGGTAGGCACCGTTCTATTCTGTGCTTCTAGGCCTTTGGATTTTTTTACACTCTACACATGTACTTGTCTTTCTTTGCTTGGCTCTTGCACATAGCATGACGCCCTCCATCCGTGTTGCTGCAAACGGCAGGACATCCTTCTTGTGCCGGAATAACATTCCATTGTGTATACACCACGTCGTCTTTATCCACTCGTCTGCTGATGCACACTTAGGTCGTTTCCAGATCTTGGGTGTTGTGAATAATGTTGCATTGAACATAGGAGTGCAGACATCTCTATGATAATCTGTTTCATTTCCTGTGGAAATATGCCCCAAAGCAGAGCTGCTGGGTGGTAGGGTAGTTCTATTTTTAGCTTTTAGGGGAGCCTCCACACTGTTTTCCAGAGCACCTACCCCAGTTTGCATTCCCACCCGCCGTGCTCAAGGGTCCCTTCTCCACATCATTACCAACACCTGCTGTTTCTCTTGTTTTTGCCGATGGCCATTCTAACGGGTGCGAGGTGACATCACCTTGTGGGGTGATGTCACCTTGTGGGTTCAGTGTATGTTTTCCTGATGCTGAGCTGCTTCTCATACGTTTGTTTGCATCTGCGTGTCCTCTGTGGAGAAATGTCCGTTCAGGTTCTCTGCCTGTTTCTTAACTAGATTACGTATGTGGTTGTTATTTATTGAGTTGTATGTTCTCTATCTGTATTTTGGTTATTTAACCCCATATTCAGTACATGGTTTGCAACTACTTCCTCTCATTCTGTGAATTGCCTTGTCATTTTGTTGCTAGGTTTCTTCTGATGCACAGGAACTTTTTTTTTTTTAATGTTTTATTTATTTCTAAGAGAGAGAGAAAGCATGAGCAGGGGAGGGTCAGAGAGAGGGAGACACAGAATCTGAAACAGGCCCCAGGCTCTGAGTTGTCAGCACAGAGCCCGACGCGGGGCTTGAACTCATGAGCTGTGAGATCAAGACCTGAGCCAAAGTCGGCTGTTTAACAGACTGAGCCCCCCAGGCGCCCTGCCCAGGAACGTTTAGTTGGATGTAGAACCCCTTGCTTACTTTGGGTTTTGTTGCTTATACTTTTGGTGTCCTATCCATGAAATTATCACCAAGGCCATTGCCAGCAAGCTTTTCCCCTGTGTGCTCTACTAGGAGTTTTATGGCTTCAGGTTTTATGTTAAAGTCTTTAATCCATTTCAAGTTAATTTTTGCGAGTGGTGTAAGATAGGGGTCCAATTTCAGAAACTGGTCGTGTCAGTGTTCTGGACCTTGGCCTTTCTAATAAAAGTGTAGTGGTGTCTCATTGTAATTTCCGTTTCCCCGATGGCATATGATGTAGAGCATCTTCTCATGTGCTTATCTGCCAACTGAATGTCTCCTTTGGTGAGGTATCTGTTCAAGTCTTTGGCCCATTTTTTTAAAAAAAAAATTTTGTTTATTTTGGAGAGACAGAGCATGAGCAGGGGATGGGTAGAGAGAGAGGGAGACACAGAATCTGAAACAGGCTCCAGGCTCTGAGTTGTCAGCACAGAACCTGACGCGGGGCTCGAACCCACGAACCGTGAGATCATGACCTGAGCCGAAGTCGGGCGCCCAACTCTCGGGGCCGCCCTGGCGCTTCTTTGCCCCATTTTTAAATTCGGTTGTTGTTCCCTCATTACTGTGTTTTAAGAGTGTCAGTGTTTTGGGTAACAGTGTTCTATCAGATGTGGTTTGTCTTCCAATCTCTTGGCAGTGACTGTCACAGAGCACAGGTTTCTAATTTTAATCAAGTCCAGCTTATCAGGTTTTCCCTTCACGGGTCTTGTCTTTGGAGTCCCTGCTGACAATTGGTCGTCCTGCCCAGGTCGCCTGGGTTCTCTCCCAAGTGTTCTAGAAACTTGAGTGTTCCACGCAGCAGGCCTGTGATGCATGTTGAGTTGACTCCTGTGAATCGTGTGAGGGCTTTGTCAGGACTCAGCTGGTTTCTCTGTGAGGACGTCCAGCTGTCCCGGCACTGTGTGCTGAAAAGACTTTGTTCCGTCGTTCGCTCTTCTGCCAGAGACCGGTGACTGCGTCCTTGGCTGTGTCCCTGGGCTCTGCCCCACTGAGCCGCCATCTGTTCTCACCAGCCCCACGCCGTGTCCACACTAGAGCTGGACGTCACGAGCCATCGGTCCTGTTGTTTATTAACGTTGTGTTGACTATTCTGGACGTTGGCGTCTCTATATAATGCCTACAGTCAGCTTGTTAATATTCATAAAATCACTTGCTGGGATTTCACTGGGAAGGCGTCGAATCCATACATCAACGTGGGAAGAACTGACCTCTTGGCGATGTTGAGCCTCCCTGGTCGTGGCATGGAGTATCTGTCTAGTTCTTTGATTTCATTGATCAGTTTTGTAGTTTTGTTCTTATAGATCTTGTCATATTTTGTTAGATTTATACCTAAATATTCCACTTTTCTGGGTGCTAATGTAAACAGTATGGTGTTTCAAATTCACCTTGTTAAAAGTGAGCCATTTTAATGAAAAGTGTAAAAGGAAAGTTAGCACAAGCTATCGTGTAGGTGTGGGGTGCAAGCGTGACGGCGGGTTTCACTTGGAGGGCGACGCAGACGTGGGCATCTGCTCCTCCCAACCTCGGCCACTGTCAGGCGCGCTGGCCACACTCCGGGCNTCCCTCCTTCTCTCCTCCTCCTCCCTCCCCCACTCCTGTCCATCTCCCCTCCCCCCCCAGGCCGTCTCCATCTTTAACTATTGTTGTTGTCTCTCCCCTCTGCCTCTTGCCCTGAGAAGCCACCCAGTGGTGCAGGTAAGACCCCACCGACCAGTGGGCCACCGCAGGGAGGGAGGGAGGAGGGAGAGAGATGAGGGAGGGGGTCTAGAAGCTTCTGTTTGGAAATGATGCACATAACTCCCCCCCAACACACACACACACTTGGCCACAGCAGGGTCGCTGGTGCGCCTGAGTCGGGCAGAGCTGGGACCCGGAACCCTGTCCCAGGGATGAGATGCTGATAAAAACAGTAGGACCCGTCCCATCCGCTTCCTAAAAGAGTGTGTCCCTGATCGTCTGTGGGAACGACCTGTTTATCTTCCTTCTACCGAAGTTTAAGTCACACATCACAAGTGCCCAGCGCAGCAGATTTTCACAAAGGGGCGCCGGTGACCTCAAGGCNGGCTGGGACCCGGAACCCTGTCCCAGGGATGAGATGCTGATAAAAAAGTAGGACCCGTCCCATCCGCTTCCTAAAAGAGTGTGTCCCTGATCGTCTGTGGGAACGACCTGTTTATCTTCCTTCTACCGAAGTTTAAGTCACACATCACAAGTGCCCAGCGCAGCAGATTTTCACAAAGGGGCGCCGGTGACCTCGAGGCAGAAGCGAGGCTGCCAGCGGACAGGACCCCGCGGCCTCCCCTCCGGCACCAGCAGGGGCGGCACCACCGTGTGTCCCCACAACAGCAAGCGGAAGCAGTGGGTGAGAAACGTCCAAACGCCTTCGAGCGGCTGGGCCGGCGGTTCCGGAGGAGGCGGCGCCGGGTGAGGGCCGGGTGGGCTCCGGTTACAAACACCCGGGGGCTCTTTGCACGTGCTCGTTGCTGGTGACTCAGGCTGTGTTTACACCGCTTCACGTCCGCCCTTACTCCCAGTTGTCGCTCCTCCAGAGAAGCCGGTTAGAAGGCGAGGGCGAGGAGAGGCATCACCGTCCCCGCGTGGGCACTTCCAGGGGCACCGGCGAGTCCCCTCAGACGGAGCAGATGCTACCCGTCCCGCCTTCCCTCCTCCGTGGATTCTGGGTGGTTTCTATGGCATGTGCTCTCACGTGGCTTTGGACCCTTCTCTTTCCGGCCACCCCCCTCAACCTCTGCGCTGGGGCTCCTGCCAGGGATGTGGCCTCAGGAAAAGCCGCCCCAGGGCCAGCTGCACGTGGTCCCAGGGGGAGCGGAGCGCCGTGTCCCCTAAGTCCTTCTGCCGCGTGGCCTGGGGTCTGCAGCGGGGCGGCCCCAGGTCTCTTGTGGCCGCAGGAAAAGCCAGGTTCCAGGGCGGGTGGTGAATTCAGACAGTGTGATCGGAGCCTGGACAGAAACGCGCAGCAGGACTCGGCCCACTGAGGTGAGCGGAGCAGAGCGAGGGCGCCTCCTTCGTGTCTCCAAGCGGATTTGCCGTCAGCGGCCTCGAGACACAGAAACTGGCAGCAGAGGTGGGGGAGGGCAGGGGCCGCCGTGGGGGCGGGGCGGGGACAGCTCTGTGGGTGGGGAGGGGTCTGGGGAGGGACGTGCTGTGCGGGGACCGGGGAGGGCGGACACGTGCCGGTGCAGGAAGGGGCCTGCTCCTCGCGGGTCCGGCTCAGACGCTGCGGTCGCCGGCGCGGCTGCTGTGCTGTGGGAGCGCTTGTGGCTCCTGGCTCGTGGTCCACGTCCTTCCCACGCACGGCCGAGCTGCAGGCTGCCGTCCTCGTCCGAGACATGGCCCTGGGCCGCGGCCACTGGAGAAGCCGTCCTTGGCGGGTCGCTGAGAGGTGCCATCCTCGCACTGTCATTCAGGAGGTGAGGAGACCTGGGGAACTAGCCCCACGGGTGTGACAGCCCCTGCGCAGGGACAGTGGCGGGAGACTCAGCTGGAGGGGGTGCGATCAAAATGACGGTTTCTTCTTTGGCAGCTACAGCCCTTGAACACGCTGCCTGCAGCGTCGTCCAC
Organism: Crocuta crocuta; assembly: GCF_008692635.1. Classification (NCBI taxonomy): domain Eukaryota; kingdom Metazoa; phylum Chordata; class Mammalia; order Carnivora; family Hyaenidae; genus Crocuta; species Crocuta crocuta. The sequence continues at coordinate 38,674 of NW_027530018.1, forward strand.
GGAGGGTGACAGGAGACGCACCAGGACCCTTCACGCCCCGAGGGACGACAGCCTGTCCAGGGGCCCGAGAGGCATGGTGAGCCTGGGGACGGGCCCTCAGAGGCTGCTGGGGGTGCGTCCCTGGCGGGAGAGGATGCACGGGTGGCTCAGTGTCGGGAGCCCAGTGTCCACACCACACGGACGGCACCGCCGGGAAAGCCACATGCTCCTCTCCGTTGGGGCAGAAAAGGCATCTCACAAGACGCCGCCTTCTGTCATGCTGGACACGCTTGAGCGTGGGATGCAGGGAGACTTCCTGAGCGTAGGACAGGCCACGTGTGGACCCGCAGCCGACACCTGCTCGGGGGAGGGAGCGAGAGGTCTCCCCCGGGATCGGGACAAGACCTGCTGGCGCTGCCTCTCAGCAGAGTCCCGGGGGTTCTGGCCAGAGCGAGCGATCGCCCCGGAGAGAAGTAACAGGCCTGGAACCCGGAAGGAAGAGCCGAGCTCCGTGTTCACAGCGGCGCGGTCTCACGCGTAGGAAGCTCTAGTCTCCCGCACAACACACGACCGTCAGCGCTGACGGCTTCAGGAAGGCGGCGGGACACAAATCACGCAGAAATCGTGCAGAAATCAACTCACCTTTCAGATGAAGGGCACAATTCCCTTTAAAATGGCAGGGGGTTTGTAAAGACCCAAACAAGGGAATCCCTTGTGGTCCAGCCATTCCACTCCCAGCGGTCTACGAGGTACTTGTATTCCGTGCATGGGCGCCGCGGGGTAGAAGTGACCCCCGTGTGGCCTCCCCGGCATCGGCCCCCCGGGGACCCCACAGCCACCTGGGCCTGCTCGTGCGCTCGGCTCTGCGGTGGGGCCCCTTCCCTGACTCCGTCTCTCCCGGGGGGGCCGCCCCTGCCCCTGGAAAGCAGCCAGGCCCCAGGCCTTGGGATCGGGCACTTTGCAAAATTAAAGCCGTCTGCAGACCAGAGGCTTTTCACTCAAGCAGGAGTCTCATAATTGCTCATCTTGGGATCGGAACAAATATTCCTTCACGAGAGCCTGTGGATGGGACGTTAAGGCCAAGAAATTATTGCATTTCTGGGCTCCTTTTGCCAAAGGCACGAAGCCCCATTTCTTATTAGTTTTCCGCGGGAAGATTTATTTCTGCTCTTGCCCTTTACTGCGGGTCTCAGTGGAACCAGGGCAGTTTGAGGAGAGAGTGGGAGTCCCCACCTCCGGGCCGTGCGGTTCTTCAACATCGCGCAGCAACGCAGAGCCTGGACCAAAGTCCCGGGCTCAGGTGGCAGAGGGCCGTCAGGAGGCAGGACGAGGCACCCAGGCGGGGCGGTGAGACCCGGAGCGTGTGCCCCCCCCAAGGGGACCCTCACGGTTGCCAGGTGGACAGAGTCCAGCGTTGACGAGCCCTCGACCGTTTGAGAGCATCCAGGTGTCCACGTCGTCAGGTGAGACCTCAGATGTCTCCAGGGGACCCTGGTGCAGGACACCCTCTGTTGTCCCTGATCCACGCTCTAGCCTGTCCACCCTGTTCCCTCCCCGCCTTGACCTGCGGGCCGTGTGGGCGGGGCTCCCGGCCTCCTGCCTTGTGTTCAGGCCCCACCAGCGGGAGCCCCTGACTGGGGGTGGGGAGAGTTGTGTGTGTACGCTGACCTGCTCCGTATGGGGGCTGCAGGAGACCCCATCTCCTCCAGCAGCACCTGGAGCACTGAGGGACGGCCGTGACTCCAGGGACACAGGCAGGTGAGAAGATCAGCATTCAAGTCCATCATGAGCTTCTGGAAGAACCTTTCCTGAGGCCCCCCAACACCTAGAGCCCTGAGCCCACACCTCCCCAGCGCTGCCCCCTGTGGTGGAGGAGGCACCACATGGGTGTCTGCAGGACCACCTTCCAGGAAACGAGGTGAGTCCTATGACCAGAGAAGACATACAAGCTCAAGAATTCTGCCACAAGACAGGAAGCAAGGAGCAGGGGTATGTACACAAGGACTGAGCAAGCCCAGATCCAACAGGATCAGCTAAGAGCATCTCTTACCCGAAGGGAATCACAAAGACAGGCTGTGTCCGCCACTCTGTACGCCAGAACGGCAACGCCAAAGTCCAAGGAACATGAAGAATCCAGGAACACATCATCACTGAAAGGCAACAATAATCTTCCAGTAACCAAACACAAAGGCTGAAGTTTGTGACCTAGATGATAAGCAAAGAAAACACACAGACAATTCAACAAAAATTAGAAAAGCCGTACATGAACAAAATGAGAAATTTAACAGAGAAATTGTAAGAAATCTTTAAAAATCATAAAACTTTCAAATTCTGGGACTAAAGAATTCAATGAGTGGGATGAAAAGTGTAATAGAGGACACCCACAGCAGAAGGTATATAAAATGTAAGAATCAGTGAGCCACAGGGTAGGAACTGTGAAATGACCCAATCAGAGAATCACAAAGAATGAAAAAACATTATAAAAGCCTAGAAGATCCGTGCAACTCCATCAAAAGTACAAATATCAGAAAAATTACATTCTGGAAAGAGAAAAGGAGCAGGGACTTTATTTTAAGAAATAATGGCTGAAACTTCCCAAAACCTGGGGAGACACTTGGGCACCCAAGTTCAACAAGCCGACAGACCACCCTACTACCTCAGTGCCAAAAGGCCCTCCCAAAAACACATTTCATTGTAACAAAACTGTCGAAAATCAAAGAATTGTAAAACCATCCAGAGAAGAAAAAATTGTAATGTACAAAGGAACCTTCACTGGGCAGTCAGTGGATTTCCTGGCAGAAATCCTACAGGCCAGGAGAGAGTGGGATGATATTCAATGTGTTGTAGGAAAAAAAACTGCCTGCCAAGAGAACTTTACGAGACTTTTCCAACAAAAGCTGAGGAAGTTCATCACACTAGACCCTCCTTACAGAAAATGCTGGAAAGAGTTGCTCTTCCAGTGGAGGTGGGACATGACATGGAATAGGAGTTAGATTGCAGTGGAGTATTAGCCACTTTGTTATAATATAAAGGTCAAGGGGAAAGAACATTAAAATTTAGCTATTACAATTTGTTAAAGAATATACAATATAAAGGAGAAAAATAGTGACATCGAAAATATAAAAGTGGGGAAAAGAGTGAGGATTTTGTACGTGAAGTCGCTATAAACTTCAAATGGACTGTTTTATCTGAGATTCTCATGTAAGCCTCATGGTAGCCACAAACCCAAATTCCAAAGTAGATGCACACAACAGTGAAAGGAAGAGTGTACACCACAGAAAAGCGAGTTACAAAAATGGGCAGAAACAGAGCAGGGAAGATGGAAATACAAAAGACCAGAAAACAATTTGGTAACAAGGACTTCCTATTGCCACTGTTACCAGTAATCACACTAAATACACATGGATTGAATTCTCCAATAAAAACACACACTGGCAGAATGGATTTTTTAGAAGACCCAACTATATGCTGGCTGTAAGAGACTTGCTTCATCTTTAAGGACACACGTGGGCTCAAAGTGAACGGACAGAAAATGCTATTTTATGCAAGAGGAAACCAAAAGAAAGCAGGGGAAAATATCAGAGAAAATAGATTTAAGCCAAAAACAGTAACAAGACAAAGGAGGTTATTACATAATGATAAAGGAAGCAGTTCATCAAGAATATAAGAATCATAAACATATACACCCATCAAAGCACCTAAATATATTAAGCAAATACTAACAGACCTGAAAGGAAAAATAACAATATAATACCACTAGGGGACTTCAATATCCCACTTTCAGCAGTGGATAGATCATCCAGACAGAAAATCAACAAGGAGACGCTAGACTTGAACCATACATTAGACCAAATGGACCTAACAGACATTATAGAACATTCTATCTACAGCACCAGAATGCACATTGTTCTCAAGTACACAGAGAACATTCTCCAGGACAGATCATACTGCAAAACAAATCTTAACAAATTTAAGAAGACAAATTATATCAAGTATCTTTTTTCACTGAAGTGGTAGGAAACTGGAAATGAACACGAAGAGTAAGGCTGGAAAATCTACAAACATGTAAACTAAACATCATATTCCTGAACAACCAATGAGTTGAAGAAGAAATCAAAATTAAAAAAATATCTGCAAACAAATGAAAGTGGAAACATACCAAAACCAAGGGGTGCTGCAAAAGCAGTTCTGAGAGGGAAGTTTATAGTAATTAGTGCATGTGTTAAAATTAAAGGATCTTAAATAAACAATATAACTTTACACTTCAAGGAACTAGAAAAATAAGAACAAACTAAGCCCAAAGTCAGCATAGGGAAGGAAGTAAATTCTCCAAGATTAAAGCTGAAATAAATGAAATAGAGACCAGAAAAGCAATAGACAAGATCAGTGACACTAAGAACTGGGTTTCTGAAAAGATAAACTTGACAAACCTTTACGTAGACAAAGAAAAAAAGAAGGCTCAAAATCAGAAATGAAAGAAAAGCTATTGCAACTGATACAACGGAAATACAAAAGATCATAAGAGACTATTATCAAGTCTGGGTCAGGAAGAAAGTTTGAATAGGCTGATAATGAGTAAGGAGATTGAATCAGCAACCAAAAACCTCTCAGCACAGAACCCCCAGGACCCAGGTGGCTTCACTGCTGAAGCCCACCAAACATTTCCAGAATTAATGCTGGTCCTCCTCCAAGATATTCCAAAAAAACTGAAGAGGGGACGTTTTCAAACTTATTTTACAAGGCAAACATCACCCTGATAGTTGACAAAATATTAGTAAATTAAATTCAACACATAAGACGGGTTATGGCACCATGAGCAACAGAGATTTATCCGTGAGATGCAGTGTTAACATACACTAATTGATAAATGTGAGACTAAAAGAAAAAATTCCTAACATTTCAACTGATGCAGAATAAGCATTCAGCAACTATACATTTGATGATAAAAACTGTTAAGTCATGTGCAGGAGGAACATCCTTCAACATAATAAACATAGTAAACAGCAAGCCTGCCGCTTTCCGTATTGGCACAGAGAAGAATCAGGCACAAACACGTCAGCTCTAAAAGAGAAAGGGAGCAGGGGACGACAGCTTAGAATGACTGGTGCCCCAACAACTCTGAAGTCCCGTATTTATTGAGAATATGAAAATCAATCCCAGGATTGTTTTTAGTGATCAGAATATGATTTTATGGGAAAAACAGAACTTGCTCAGGCAGGTATGCTATGGTGGATCAGGCATATACAGTAAGTTTCATCTGAACACGTGGTCTCTGAGGAAGTGGAGAAGTCAACACAAAGGAAGTAGGTGGCATCCCGCCCACGGCGGGCCAGGGGGGCCTGGCTCCCGTGTCATAAATCAACCACTTTCCCAGAGAGACATTACAATGGGTATTTTTTTAGAGCTGTATTAATCATTTATTAATCATTATATAGTTTTGTGTACTGTTTTCCTCCATAACCACATTTTATGGGTCACATTGTTCCGAGGGGTCGCCACACAAGCCCACAGCTAACAGCAAACCCGGAGGAAGCACTTCCCGCCTTTCACCAGTAAGGTCAGGAACAAGACCAGAGTTCACACTCTTCCTGCTCCTAGTCAACCCACGGCTCTAGAAGTTCCAGCCAGAGAAATCAGGCAAGACAAAGAAAGAAAATGCATACAGATCAGAAAGGAAGAAGTAAAATGGTCATTCTCTGTATATGATAGGATGTTGTACATAGAAAATCTGGAGACTTCACTAAAAAAGCCGTTAGAACTAATCAATGAAGTTAGTAAAGTTTTAGGATACAAAATCAACACACAGAAATCAGTGTGTCCCTATACATGAACAATGGAACATCTAATAAAGAAAACTGTATCATTCACAACAGCAATTTTTTAACAATAAAAATAGGACTAAATTTAACCAAGCAGGTGAAAGATCTGCACATTGAAAACTACAGGGCTTGATGAAAGAAACTGAAGACGGGACAGAGATGCCCCATGTTCATAGATGGGAAGAACTAACATTGTTAAAATGGCCACACTACACAAAGCCATCTACAGATTTAAGGTAACCCCTGTCAGAATTCCAATGATATTTTTCACAGAAACACAAAAATCCTAAAATTTGTATGGAACTCTTCTCAAAGAATGACTCAAATAGAACAGTCTTTTTTTTTTTTTTTTAAGTTTATTTACTAATTTTTGAGAGAAGGACAGAGCAAGTGGAGGAGGGACAGAGAGAGAATCCCAGGCAAGTTCCACACTGTCAGCACAGAGCCCATTGTGGGGCTTGAACTTACAAATCATGAGATCATGACCTGAGCTGAAAACAATAGTTGGATGCTTAACCGACTGAGCACCCAGGTGCCCCCATACAGAAAAATCTTGATTTAAAAAAGAACAAATCCATAGGCATTACACTGCCTGGTTTCAGACTATACTACAAAACCATGCAATTAAAACCATAGGATACTGGCATAAAAAGAGATACAAAGACCAATGGAACAGGATACAGAGCCCTGAAATAAACTCAACCTATATGATCAACTACTCTTTGACAAGGGGCACAAAAATACCTAATAGAGGATGGTCTTCAGTAAATGGTGCTGGGAAAACTGGACAGCTGTTTGCTGAGAAATGAAATTGAACCTCTGTCTTACACCACTCAATTCTCAAAAATTAACTCAAAGTACATTAAGGACTTAAACATAAAGCCTGATGCCAAAGAACTCCCGGAAGAAAACAGAAGATGCTCTCCGAGGCTGATCTTGGCAACGGTTTTTGGATAGGACAGCTAAAGCACAAACAAAAGCAAAAAACCCGCAGGACGGTGTCCAACCAGCCAGCTTCTGCACTGCAAAGGAACAATAAAAAACAAAAAGGCAATCTATGGAACGAGGGAAAAATATCTGCAAACCAATGGGCAAAAGGTTAAAGTTGAAAATATATAAAGAACATACAACTCAGTAATAACCCCAAAAAATCGATTACAAAACAGAGGAACTGACAGACATTGTTTCCAAAGATATTCAAAAGGTCAGCAGGTACACGGCCCTAATAATCAGGGAAATACAGATCACGATCAGAGTGAGCACCTGACAGCTGTCACCAGACGGCAAGGGAGAAGCGATGGCAAGGACAGGCTCACAAGGGACCCGTGTGCACGGTGGTGGGAACGTTCAGCCCCTCTGGAAAATAGGGAGGCCACTTTTTAAAAAGAACAACTGGGGTACCTGGGTGGTTCAGTCGGCTAAGCACCCGACTTCAGCTCAGGTCATGACCTCACAGTTCATGAGTTCGAGCCCCGTGTCGGGCTCTGTGCTGACAGCTCAGAGCCTGGAGCTGCTTCAGAGTCTGTCTCCCTCTTTCTCTGCCCCTCCCCCACTTGTGCTCAGTCTCTGTCTCTCAAAAATAAATGTTAAAAATTTTTTTTAAAGTAGAACAACTATATGACATTTCTGGGTACACACGTGAAGGAAAGGCTAATGAAAAGATATCTGCACCCCCATTATTATAATTAGTATTATTATTCACAGTAGCCAAGATACGGAAACAACTGAAATGTTCACCAACCAATGAGTGGATAAGAAGGTGTGGTGTGGACACATAATGGAATATTCGGCCACAAGAAAGAAGGAAATCCTGACATTTGTACCGGAGGGTTGGACCACAAGGAGTTATATTAAGTGAAATAAATCAGAGAAAGACAAATACTGTATACTTCCATATGCAGAATATTAAGAAGTCAAACTTGTAAAAACAGAACAAATTGTGGTTGCGGGGGGGGGGAGGATTGGGGAGATGTTAAGGGCAGACGCTTGTAACTAGGAGACAGCAGCTCTGGAGGCCTGATGCACAGGGGGTGTTTACAGCCAACAGCGCTGTGTTATAAACGTCAAAGGTGCTGAGACTAGATCTCAATTGTCCTCACTGAGAAAAGAATTTGTGACGTGACAGATGTATAATTAATGCTATAGTGGTAATCATGTTGTAGTACATAAACATCAAGTCAGTATGCTAAAGCTTAATGTTCACATGTCAATTATATCCCAAAAAATTTTTGTAAGAACCCGAAACATCTAATGTTGACGTAGACATACCTGGAGATCTGTGGAGTGATAGTAGATCAGTGTTGAAACACCTAGGGAATCAAGAAGACATCCCTGGTCAGTGTAGACACCCCTGGTAAGTTAGGAAAACGTACCATTTTTGGTAGACACACCTGAGGAATTCGTGAATGCATCTGAGGAATTAGGAGGACGCCAAAGGTCAGGACAGTCACACCTGTGAAATTAACGAGACATTTCCAGTGTAGGGACGACAGAGAAAACAGGGAGATGCCAGGGCAGTACAGATAAGCCCCCGTTTTAATGACATATCCTAGGTCAGTGGACACACAGCTTAGGAATTGGTGACAAGTCCCAGGTCAGAGCAGACATACTTGGGGAAGGAGGGTGACATCCCAAGTCCTAATGGAAACATGTAGGAATTGGGAGTTTATCAGGTCAGTGTGGACCCCAGTAGGCTACACGGGGATGTCAGAGAAAGCATGGCTAGGAGTTTTCAGAGGTGGTGGAGTTTAGGGCAGACCCGCGTGGTGAGTGAAGAGGGCAGTCCAGGTCAGGGTGGAAGCACCTAGGGTGTCCCACAGAGACCCTGGGCCGGCGCAGACGCAGCCGGGGAATGAAGGGGATGGCCAGGGTTCTGAAAGACACATCTGGGAAAGGGGCAGCACATCCCAGGTCATTGTAGACACAGCTGGGGAATTAGTGACCTGTTCCAGATCAGAGAAGGCACAACTGATGGGGAGGGAGGCCTCCCAGGTCAAAGACCCCCCCCTGGTTAGCAGGGAGACCCCAGGGTAGAGACAGCTGGGGAATTAGAATTTCTGGGTCAATAAAGACACACCTGGGTTATGAGTGAGATGTCCCAGGTCGAGGTATAGATAACCGGTGTCCGCACAATTAGGGAAACCTCCCAGGTCTGTGTAGACAAACCTGGGGAGTTAGTTGGGGAGATCCCCCAAATCAAAGTACCCACACCTGGGTTATGTGGCAGAGACACTAGGTGAGATGAGGGACACCTCAGGAATTCTGGACACATCCCAGGACAATGCAGACGCATCTGGGGTAGGGAGACCATCAAGTTCAAGGAAACACACTTGGGGAACTAGATTTTTTTTCTAGTTCACAGCAAACACACTGAGGTTATTAAGGTGGCTTTCCAGGTCAGTGTAGACACACACAGGGAGTGGGGGATATGAAACCATTTATCGCAGACACTCCTGCGGAAGTAGACACGTCCTACCTCAGTGTGGACGCACCTGGAAGAGGGAGAGATCCATGTTCACAGTAGACACACCTGGACAGGGCAATCCCAGGTAAGACTGGACACATCTGGGGAATACGGATACATCCCAGAAGAGGCGAGACGTCACAGATCAGTGTACACACGCAGGGAGTTCGGGATAGATCCAAGACTGCGGCAGACAGAACTAAGACTTATAAAGACACTCCAGGTTAAAAAGACACAACTTGGAAAACAGACATCCCGGTATGATTCAGACACAGCTGAGCAATATGAACAGGTCTAAACGCACCCAGTGAAGTCGGGGACACCCCAGGTCAGGACACACAGCAGAAGTAGACCACCCAGGTCACTGTATACACACCTTCCTTCTCCCAGAAAGCTCCCAGGTCTTAGGCTGGTTTCTTAGGCTGACTCCCGGGAACTCAGGGGAAGTGTCAGGCCAACGGCAATAATGAGACATCCTAGACCACGTTCTCCACGCTGGGGAAACTAGGAAGAGCTCCCTGGTCAGGGCAAGACACACCTAGGGAATTCAGATGACGTGCAGCGAGTAAAGACGCACTTGGGGCACTACTGGGATTTCAAAGCCACTAGGGAAACTCCTGCACACGTAGGGAGAAAACGCCAGCCAGTGCAGACTGGGGATTTACAGACACAGCACGGATCAGAGTACAGACACTTGGGCATTAAAGGAGATACGCCCACACAGTGTAGACACACCACTGTCTGCACCTCTAACGTAGTGTACACACAATTAGACATCCCAAGTCAGCGTATACACACTTGGACAATAATATAGGAAATACCAAAGGTGAATGTAACTAGGGAGACATCCAAGTTCCTGCCTGACGCACCTTAGCTATTCTGGAGAAATCGCCCACATCAGGCTCTGTGCTGACAGCTCTGAGCCTGGAGCCTGTCTTCAGATTCTGTGTCTCCGTCTCTCTGACCCTCCCCTGCTCATGCTGTCTCTCTCTCTCAAAAATAAATAAAACATTAAAAAAAATTTTTTTTTAAAAGAAAAAAAATTTTTAAAAAAGAAAAAAGGGGGTAAAAAGTCATCCAAGTTCAGGGTAGACACCTCTAAGGAATTAGGACATCCTAGGTCAGAGCCAAAAATCCTGCACAACGGGGCAACATCAAAGGTCACTGTCGTACACTGGTGGAATTCGGGAGCTGTAAACACAACATGATAGTCATCACAGGTCCGAGTAGGCACCCCTGGGGAATGAGGACTATCCTGGGTCAGTATAGACACACCTGGTGAGCTGGGGCGCTCCCAGGGCAGTTTAGACACAGCTTGGGTGTTACAGGACATCACAGGCCAGAGGAGACCTGCCTGAGTTACTACGGACACACGTCAGGAACTGGACACCCAAGTCACAGCAGACAGGACGGAACACCAGGGACATCCTGTACCGGTGCAGCCCTGGCCGCACCTGCTGGGACAGGGAGGGCCCCTGCTCTCCCCCATGGGGTCAGCGGAGTGCTCGGCGGTGCCACGCAGTGGTCCCTCCCATCCCAGTGGCACCCCAGCAGGCACCCTGCACACGCACCCCTGCGCCACTGCCTCCTGGAGGAGGACTTGCTTGAGGCGGGTTATGAGGGAGACTGGGAGCTGGCCCAGGACGCCCGTGTGCTGACTTCACAGCAGGCACGGCCTCCAGGCCACCCCTGCCAGACGCCAGGTGGACACATCTGATTGCTTTAAAGAGAGACAAAGGAGCGATTTTTGGCTTTTAGGGCCCACCTGCTTTGCACATGCAGTGAAACTACAGCCAGCATCTGCCAGACCAAACCAACCCTGGGGCAGGAAAGAGCCCAGGCCACTGGGGTCCCGCTGTTTCTAAGACCCAGGCTCCCTCTTTGCAGCTGAGTGACGTCACCAGACACCTGTGCCCCTCTGCAGTCCCGCCCCCTCTGCTGGCTGGGACGCCCTGCAGGCACCTGTCCACAACAGCCACCCAAGGGCCTTGTGCACACCAGCCTCCCTGTCTTTTCTGTGAAGCCTGAAGTCCCCACGTGGTGGAAAGCCTCCCCCACAGGCATCTGGTCGGTGGGGGGGGCCTGACTTCCCAGGTGCAGGGGGTGGGCAGGTAATTACAGTCAGAAACCCAGTCGCCTGCTGAGCAGACAGGATGTGGGGCCTCTGACCCTGTGTTTGAACCAGCTCACCTCGCACCAGCCGTGCTCTCCTTTCAGGGAGGCGGTTATCATCACCCCCATTTGCAGGCAGGAACCCGCAGGTGCAGCCGGGCTCAGGAACGCGTCCCCATCTCCCCTCTAGGGGTGGCAGCCCTGGGGTCAAGCCCAGGCAGCCTGGCCAGAGCCCAGGGCCCTGACGGTGCCTCAGCGGCCTCCCTGTGACCTGGGGCTGCCTGCCCAGCTAGGGGACCAGGGCCCTCTGCACAGGGACCACCCGCTCCTCTCCCTGGGGAGCCCCAAGCCCCCACCGAACCCACCTGGAGCCTCAGACCCATGTCCTGGACGCTGGGGGGGTGGCGGTGCTCGGACAGCACCCCCAGGGCAGCCTCCCGTGGGGAACAGACCAGGCCCTGCTCAGGGTGCTGCAGGGCAGGGCCCCCCCACCCAGGAGGGGGGCGTGAGGGTACGGCCTGGCCCTCGTCCCTGAGCGGTGGATAACTAGGCACAGACAGCAGGACGGCACCGCTCTGCAGGGCAAGCAGCCCAGCCAGGCTGTGGGAGCGCCGCCCCCGGGAGCTAGGGGGTCGGGGGGGGNGCTGGGGAATTAGTGACCTGTTCCAGATCAGAGAAGGCACAACTGATGGGGAGGGAGGCCTCCCAGGTCAAAGACCCCCCCCTGGTTAGCAGGGAGACCCCAGGGTAGAGACAGCTGGGGAATTAGAATTTCTGGGTCAATAAAGACACACCTGGGTTATGAGTGAGATGTCCCAGGTCGAGGTATAGATAACCGGTGTCCGCACAATTAGGGAAACCTCCCAGGTCTGTGTAGACAAACCTGGGGAGTTAGTTGGGGAGATCCCCCAAATCAAAGTACCCACACCTGGGTTATGTGGCAGAGACACTAGGTGAGATGAGGGACACCTCAGGAATTCTGGACACATCCCAGGACAATGCAGACGCATCTGGGGTAGGGAGACCATCAAGTTCAAGGAAACACACTTGGGGAACTAGATTTTTTTTCTAGTTCACAGCAAACACACTGAGGTTATTAAGGTGGCTTTCCAGGTCAGTGTAGACACACACAGGGAGTGGGGGATATGAAACCATTTATCGCAGACACTCCTGCGGAAGTAGACACGTCCTACCTCAGTGTGGACGCACCTGGAAGAGGGAGAGATCCATGTTCACAGTAGACACACCTGGACAGGGCAATCCCAGGTAAGACTGGACACATCTGGGGAATACGGATACATCCCAGAAGAGGCGAGACGTCACAGATCAGTGTACACACGCAGGGAGTTCGGGATAGATCCAAGACTGCGGCAGACAGAACTAAGACTTATAAAGACACTCCAGGTTAAAAAGACACAACTTGGAAAACAGACATCCCGGTATGATTCAGACACAGCTGAGCAATATGAACAGGTCTAAACGCACCCAGTGAAGTCGGGGACACCCCAGGTCAGGACACACAGCAGAAGTAGACCACCCAGGTCACTGTATACACACCTTCCTTCTCCCAGAAAGCTCCCAGGTCTTAGGCTGGTTTCTTAGGCTGACTCCCGGGAACTCAGGGGAAGTGTCAGGCCAACGGCAATAATGAGACATCCTAGACCACGTTCTCCACGCTGGGGAAACTAGGAAGAGCTCCCTGGTCAGGGCAAGACACACCTAGGGAATTCAGATGACGTGCAGCGAGTAAAGACGCACTTGGGGCACTACTGGGATTTCAAAGCCACTAGGGAAACTCCTGCACACGTAGGGAGAAAACGCCAGCCAGTGCAGACTGGGGATTTACAGACACAGCACGGATCAGAGTACAGACACTTGGGCATTAAAGGAGATACGCCCACACAGTGTAGACACACCACTGTCTGCACCTCTAACGTAGTGTACACACAATTAGACATCCCAAGTCAGCGTATACACACTTGGACAATAATATAGGAAATACCAAAGGTGAATGTAACTAGGGAGACATCCAAGTTCCTGCCTGACGCACCTTAGCTATTCTGGAGAAATCGCCCACATCAGGCTCTGTGCTGACAGCTCTGAGCCTGGAGCCTGTCTTCAGATTCTGTGTCTCCGTCTCTCTGACCCTCCCCTGCTCATGCTGTCTCTCTCTCTCAAAAATAAATAAAACATTAAAAAAAATTTTTTTTTAAAAGAAAAAAAATTTTTAAAAAAGAAAAAAGGGGGTAAAAAGTCATCCAAGTTCAGGGTAGACACCTCTAAGGAATTAGGACATCCTAGGTCAGAGCCAAAAATCCTGCACAACGGGGCAACATCAAAGGTCACTGTCGTACACTGGTGGAATTCGGGAGCTGTAAACACAACATGATAGTCATCACAGGTCCGAGTAGGCACCCCTGGGGAATGAGGACTATCCTGGGTCAGTATAGACACACCTGGTGAGCTGGGGCGCTCCCAGGGCAGTTTAGACACAGCTTGGGTGTTACAGGACATCACAGGCCAGAGGAGACCTGCCTGAGTTACTACGGACACACGTCAGGAACTGGACACCCAAGTCACAGCAGACAGGACGGAACACCAGGGACATCCTGTACCGGTGCAGCCCTGGCCGCACCTGCTGGGACAGGGAGGGCCCCTGCTCTCCCCCATGGGGTCAGCGGAGTGCTCGGCGGTGCCACGCAGTGGTCCCTCCCATCCCAGTGGCACCCCAGCAGGCACCCTGCACACGCACCCCTGCGCCACTGCCTCCTGGAGGAGGACTTGCTTGAGGCGGGTTATGAGGGAGACTGGGAGCTGGCCCAGGACGCCCGTGTGCTGACTTCACAGCAGGCACGGCCTCCAGGCCACCCCTGCCAGACGCCAGGTGGACACATCTGATTGCTTTAAAGAGAGACAAAGGAGCGATTTTTGGCTTTTAGGGCCCACCTGCTTTGCACATGCAGTGAAACTACAGCCAGCATCTGCCAGACCAAACCAACCCTGGGGCAGGAAAGAGCCCAGGCCACTGGGGTCCCGCTGTTTCTAAGACCCAGGCTCCCTCTTTGCAGCTGAGTGACGTCACCAGACACCTGTGCCCCTCTGCAGTCCCGCCCCCTCTGCTGGCTGGGACGCCCTGCAGGCACCTGTCCACAACAGCCACCCAAGGGCCTTGTGCACACCAGCCTCCCTGTCTTTTCTGTGAAGCCTGAAGTCCCCACGTGGTGGAAAGCCTCCCCCACAGGCATCTGGTCGGTGGGGGGGGCCTGACTTCCCAGGTGCAGGGGGTGGGCAGGTAATTACAGTCAGAAACCCAGTCGCCTGCTGAGCAGACAGGATGTGGGGCCTCTGACCCTGTGTTTGAACCAGCTCACCTCGCACCAGCCGTGCTCTCCTTTCAGGGAGGCGGTTATCATCACCCCCATTTGCAGGCAGGAACCCGCAGGTGCAGCCGGGCTCAGGAACGCGTCCCCATCTCCCCTCTAGGGGTGGCAGCCCTGGGGTCAAGCCCAGGCAGCCTGGCCAGAGCCCAGGGCCCTGACGGTGCCTCAGCGGCCTCCCTGTGACCTGGGGCTGCCTGCCCAGCTAGGGGACCAGGGCCCTCTGCACAGGGACCACCCGCTCCTCTCCCTGGGGAGCCCCAAGCCCCCACCGAACCCACCTGGAGCCTCAGACCCATGTCCTGGACGCTGGGGGGGTGGCGGTGCTCGGACAGCACCCCCAGGGCAGCCTCCCGTGGGGAACAGACCAGGCCCTGCTCAGGGTGCTGCAGGGCAGGGCCCCCCCACCCAGGAGGGGGGCGTGAGGGTACGGCCTGGCCCTCGTCCCTGAGCGGTGGATAACTAGGCACAGACAGCAGGACGGCACCGCTCTGCAGGGCAAGCAGCCCAGCCAGGCTGTGGGAGCGCCGCCCCCGGGAGCTAGGGGGTCGGGGGGGGGGCCTCTGTGCCACTGTCCCCTCCCGAGTCCTGCCTCCCTCTCCTCCTCGGGGTCAGGCAGGCGCTGCTCCTTCCTGTGAAGACCCCAGACGTGCACAGCGGGGGGCCCGCACCGGGGGGGCTCCCGGTGCCCAGGACCCGCCCGGGGAGTCAGGGCCTCCAGAGCCTGAGAGACTTGCTCTGCTCCCCTCCCTTGGCCTCTCCGAGAAGATCAGAAACTTGACTTTCATTTGAGAAATTAATATTCATTAAAAATCTAATAATATGGATTTATGGTTGCATTAGAGGAGAAATTAAGGGAATAAATAATCCAAAATCCTTAAATGCATTGTCCTTAAGCAGAAATATGTCTGGCTTGGTTTTCATGCTTCTGCTGAATTATTTAAATTAATTTTACTGAATTGTTAGGAAAAATTCTTAACAATCTTAGCAACATTTTTTATTAATATTAAATTTTTATGCAAAATATAAGAATTTAATGTTCTGCTGAAAGTTTAGTAAACTCTGGGCAAATCTCAGTTTTAAACAGCTTTTGAATGCAAATCTCAGTTTTTAAGCAGCAAAGCTCTGCCGTAAATCACCAAATCTGACAGAGGGCAGAAGACAAATGTCTCTTCCCCACCTGAGGGTCCCTGAGAGGTGCAGGTGTCCCGGCCCGGGTGGGGGTGTCTGCAGCCTGCGTGCCTGCAGNAGGAATAAATAATCCATAAGTATTTAAAATATGTTGTCCTTAGGCAGAAATACGCCCAGCTTGATTTTCATGCTTCCTGGTGAACTATTTAAATTAAAATTCTTAGCCACCTGGGGATCTCTGTGCAAAGCACAAGTGCAGCGACCCCCCGGACCCCCCAACAGGGCGGAGGCTGTGAGGGCAGCACTGGGCAGGGGGCAGTAGGGAGACATGNGGCTCCAGCCAGAGCAGCTCCGTCCCAGGTGGCCCAGGGCTCAGAGGCCCCGCGGGGGGAGGGCGGGGGGGCCCCCTCACCTTCCTTAGGCAGGGGTGGGGGCGGGGCTGCTCCTGGTAACCTCGGGGCAGGAAAATACCTGCTTCTCTAGCCTGGAGACACGCTGGGCTGGCCGAGCCCCACCAAGTGGCAGGGGAGTGAAGTCCATGAAAGCTGCTGCCTCCTGGGCACAGGTGGGCCTCCCTGAGGGGGCTGGCAGGTGACACAGTGGCCTCTGACCGCGGGGAGGACAGCGCATGGGCAGGTCAGGGCCCCTCTGCGGCTGGGCAACGCCCACTGGGCTCCCTTGGTAGGAAGTGTGCTCAGGCAGGCAAGGGGGTGCGGGCGCGGCCTTTCCCAGGTCTGCTGCGTCCCCGAGCCTGCAGTCCGTCCCCCTCCCCCCGCACCGTGTAAGAGGTTCGTCTGAGATGGGACCACCGGCTGAATCGGGTCCAGACCTGCCACCGTGTGGACCTGCTGTGACCTGCGGACCCCACCTGGGGTGCGGAAATCAGCCCCTGATGGTCCAGCGCAGAGGGATTCTGCCTACCGACCCCTAAGAACATGCTCAGCCAAGGAGGGGAAGGGCGCTTGCATGGGGACCTCCCAGCTGTTCGGGCTGGATGGGTGTCTTGCGGGGTCATGGCGGGTGGCCTGGGCCTCCGACGTCATCATCCGTCAGAGCTGCGTGGCACACGTCGTGTCCCAGATCTCCATGTCTGTCCTCATCCGTTATCCTCACGTCACGCGTGTCGTGTCCTGGATCCCCACGTGTGACGTCACCTGTCATAGTACAGGGCGCACCATCCCATCCTGTATTAGCCCGTCAATGTCGTCTGACACAGCTGCACACCCCAAGTCCCGTCACGGAGCCGCAGGTGTGACATCACCTGTTGTATCTGTGCATTTCACGTCACGTCCAGGAGCTGCAGGTCTCACCTTGCCTGCAGAACTGCCCAGCACAGGTCACATCCTGGATCCGCACCTGTGCCGTCACCCGTCAGAGCCGTGCGGCACACGTCACATCCTAGAGCCACAGGTCACACGTCCTGTCCTGGATTCCCACTCTGATGCCATATGTTATACCTGCAGGTCTGGCACCTCACATCCGGTATTATCCGTCCGATGTCATCAGAGGCGCCGTCACACCTCCCATGTCACCCTGCCTACGTGCTCTCTCAGAGCCGCGCAGCCCACCTCACGTCCCGGATCCCCACACCGGACACGTCTCTTATATCCACACATCACAGATGTCACATCCTGGACTTGCAGGGCACACGTCCTGTTCGAGTCCTACGTGGGAGGGTCACCACCTGTTACGTTCGCATGTCACATCCGACCACACATTGGTGGCCGCCATCTATCAAAGCTGCATGGCGCTAGTCCTCCGGCCCCGCTAACCGCATCCACAGCCCCAACGGCTCCTCCTCTAGAGACCCACACCCTCCTGAGTCCTGGGCTCCACCCGGGCGTGGGCACTGCTGGCAGGAGGCCACACGCACCCCTGGCCAGGCCAGCCCGCAGACATGGGGCACAGGGCCCGGAGAGAGCCCCCAGCCGCCCACCAGCCCACACCCGCCAGCTCGCCTTTCCCTGTGGACTCTGGGCCCTGAGCGCACAGACCCTCTGAGGCCTTGTCAAAACACATGGTGCAGGCCTCAGCCTTGCTGGACAGGACTCCCTCAGGACCTGGGCTCCGGTAGCCACCGTGGGGACCCTGGGTTGGGGGAAGGGGGTCCTGGTAAGTGAGTGCTCCTGGACCACACCGACATGTGCAATAGACCACACTGAGTCCATGACATGACAGCCTGCTTGAGGGTGCCCTTCCCCAGGAATCCTCGTGACCCAGCGACTGCGGCCACCCCAGCCCCCAGTCCGCTCTGGGGCTGAGTCCTGACCCACACGCAGTCCCTTCTGTACAGGTTGCTCCCTAGGTGGGGTCTCAGCTGGGGTCCAGGCAGCCTGGGGACAAACAGCTCCGCTGTGTCCTCAGGAAGGGCTCAGGCCGGAGTCTCAGCTTCTCCGTGAGCTCCTGCTTTCTCAGGACAGGAGCTCATCCAGCCAGGAGGGAGGGTGGGAAGAGCCAGTGTCCGGTGTCCTGCCCTATGACTGCCCAGTGCCCAGGCCTCTCTAGTGATGGTCCCTGATGGGAACCAACGCAGACCTGCTGCCCGGCCCGGCCCGGCCAGTCGGAGCCCCTGGACACTCGTGATTGGCTCGGAGTATGCATATGACTCAGTCCAATCAGAGCCCTGGGGGCTGTGTGGGCCGTCCCACAGGGAGCCTCTTCTGTGGGATCTGAACCTGGCCAGGCAGCCTGGGGATGGGACGGCCACCTGCATGGGTGCCCCTTATGTAAANCGCCCAGGCCTCTCTAGTGACGGTCCCTGATGGGAACCAACGCAGACCTGCTGCCCGGCCCGGCCAGTCGAAGCCCCTGGACACTCGTGATTGGCTCGGAGTATGCATATGACTCAGTCCAATCAGAGCCCTGGGGGCTGTGTGGGCCGTCCCACAGGGAGCCTCTTCTGTGGGATCTGAACCTGGCCAGGCAGCCTGGGGATGGGACGGCCACCTGCATGGGTGCCCCTTATGTAAAGACAGACCTGGGCTGCGTTTATATTAGTTAGTACGGGGGGAAGGGGGCTGTCATTACATAAACTAATGCAGAGATTGTCGTTACATAAACTAATACAGGGGCTGCTGTTAGACAAATAGAGGGATTGTTACATTAACTGCTGCAGGGGCTGCCTTTACATAAACTGATAGCAGGGATTGTCCTGATAGAAACTAAAACAGGGGCTATTGTTATATAAATAGAGAGGCTGTCGTTACATAACCTAATATAGCGATTGTTGTTATGTGAGCTAATACAGGTGCTGCTTTTATGTAAACTAATACAAGCATTATCGTTAATAAACTAATACAGGGGCTGCCATATATACACCAATACAAGCAACGTCATATAAATCACTACAGGGACTGTCATTATATAAACTAATACAGGAGCTGTCCTCATAAAAACGAATACAGGGGGTGCCTTTATGTAAACATAGGTACTATTCTTAACTAGTACAGCAGCGACCTTCAGGGAGGACCTGGCGTTATATAAACCAATACAAAGATGAAACCATAAAACAGAGAAAACTGGATCTTGACATTGCTTTTCTAAGTCCCGGATCTAACTTTTCCTGATTCTGTTCAGTTAGATGAGTCAGTAAATCCCTACTTTCTTTAGGCTAGTTTGCACTGGGTTCTCTGTCTCGTGCACCTGGAGGGGATGGAATGATACATCCCAGTCATCCCGGGACGGCCTCTATGTCCCCGTGTCCCACCCACAGCCCGCCACCTGGGCCAGCTCACAGCGCAGAGGGAAGCGCGGTGGAGGGAGCAGCCCTAGGGTCGGTGGCCTCAGGAGCCCTGCCAGGTTGACCGCACGTCCTCGTGAGAGGTGCCCGGCACTCAGCAGCTCTCAGACTCGGCCCTGAGCCGCGCTCAGCCTTGGGCTCTGTGACGAGCTCAGACCGTCCTGCTCAGTATGCAAAAGGCAGGGCCAGACAGGTTCCCGCTGAAAGTGCTGGGGACGAACCGTCGCCTACTCTGAGAGAGACGCAGCCCTCCTACTGCGGAAAGCTCGAGTTAGAGGGAAGCAGGCCAAGGGCATGACTGGCCCTGCGTGGGGGCGGGGTGGGGAGGGGAGACGGGCACAGGCTGTCCAGGCGTGGAGAAGGTTCCGCAGCAAACACAGGCACTGCCTGGGAGGACTGGTCGAGGCTCGCCAGACACCCTGAGCACACACTCCACACTCCAGCCTCCATCAGGGCAATCGGTACTCCCCTCCCGGCAGAGCTGGACACTCCCCTGGGGACCCGGGGCCCCCCGTCGTGACCTCGGCTCTCTCGCAGCTTTTACCCTGGGCCCAACGGATGCGTCCGTCCTGCTCCAGCCCCAGCCGGGCGCCCCTGGCAGGCACGGGCACACGTACCGCAGCTCCAGGAGCACAGCCAGGCTCAGCCTCTTTTCACACGGGGAGACCTGGCCACCGTGCAAACAGGCGGCTGGGGTCCAGGCCCGAGGCTGGCTCGGACCCACACACCTAGTCTGCTTAGTGCTGGCTGGGGTCAGGGAAGGAGCTGCCACGGTGGCGTGACGCTCCCAAGAGGCCGCTCTCTGAAGGCCTAGCGTGGAGGGCAGCTCTGCAGGAGGCACACGCGGCTTCCTGTCGACACAGAAGCCGTCCCTCGTGCCCTTTTGTTCTTTTCTTTAACGTAGTAACTGAATAACCACTAAGAGCTCCGTGCCCCGCTGGGCAGCCATCTGTGCATAAGAGAGGCTCTGTGACTATGGTCCAAGCTCTCCCTCGCTCTGTGACAGCAGCACTTGACAAGATGTTCTTCTCACCCAAGGACTAGGCAGACAGCGAGCGATACGGCCGGGGCAGGGACTGTCCATCAGACTATTTTCCCCTGTAGCACCTACATTCCATTTTATTGTCCATCCAACCAGCCGCTGAGTAAGTTAGTGAGCACATACTGTACACCAGGCTCTGGGCGAGGTGCAGGCCGTGATCACACTGCAGCCCCGCAGAGAGTCGTGGAAATAGACTGAATAGTCAGAATTCCTGGTTTTAGGCAACAGGGTGGCAGCAAAACAATTCCAGCGATGCCTGGGTGGCTCAGTCAGTTAAGCATCTGACTTCTTCTCAGGTCGTGAT
>NW_027530019.1:0-131691 GCF_008692635.1 Crocuta crocuta
CAGAAAAAGCATTTGACAAAATACAACATTCCTTCTTAATAAAGATCCTCGACAATGTTGGGATAGAAGGAACTTACTTAAACATCATAAAAGCCATCTATGAGAAACCCTCAGCTAACATCATCCTCAATGGGGAAAAACTGAGAGCTTACCCTCTGAGATCAGGAACACTACAGGGATGTCCACTCTCACCACTGTTGTCTAACATAGTGCTGGAAATCCTAGCATGAGCCATCAGACAACAAAAGCAAATCAAAGGCATCAAAATCGACAAAGAATAAGTCAAACTTTCACTTTTCACAGACGACATGATACTCTGCATAGAGAACCCGACAGACTCTACCAGAAGCCTACTAGAACTGATCCAAGAATTCAGCAATGTTGCAGGGTACAAAATCAACGTACAGAAATCGGTTGCATTTTTATACACCAACAATGAAGCAACAGAAAGAGAAATCAAGAAACTGATCCCATTCACAATTGCACAAAAAACCATAAAGGTACTCATGCTCATGGATTGGAAGAATAAGTATAGTCTGTATGATGAAAACTATAGAAAACTTATGAAGGAAATTGAAGAAGACACAAAGAAATGGAAAAACATTCCATGCTCATGGATAGGAAGAATAAATATAGTTAAGATGTCATTACTACCTAAAGCACTCTACACATTCAATGCAATTCCAATCAAAATTGCACCAGCATACTTCTCAAAACTAGAACAAACTATCCAAAAATTTGTATGGAACCACAAAAGACCCCGAATAGCCAAAGTAATACTGAAAAATAAAACCAAAACGGGAGGTATCACCATCCCAGACTTTAGCCTCTACTACAAAGCTGTCGTCATCAAGACAGTATGGTATTGGCACAAAAACAGACACATAGACCAATGGAACAGAATTGAGAACTCAGAAGTGGACCCAAAAGTATACAGCCAACTGATCTTTGACAAAGCAGGAAAGAATATCCAATGGAAAAAAGACAGCCTTTTTAACAGATGGTGTTGGGAGAATTGGACAGCAACATGCAGAAGAATGAAACTAGATCATTTTCTCACACCATGCACAAAAATAAACTCAAAATGGATAAAGGACCTGAACGTGAGACAGGAAACTATCAACACCCTAGAGGAGAAAGCAGGAAACAGCCTCCTTGACCTCCACCGCAGCAACTTCTTACTTGACACATCCCCAAAAGCAAGGGAATCAAGAGCAAAAATAAATGATTGGGACCTCATCAAGATTAAAAGCTTCTGCACAGCCAAGGAAACAACCCAGAAAATTAATAGGCAACCAACGGAATGGGAAAAGATAGTTGCAAATGACATATCAGATAAAGGGTTAATATCCAGAATCTATAAGGAACTCACCAAACTACACGCCCGAAAAACAAACAACCCAGTGAAGAAATGGGCAGAAGATATGAACAGACACTTCTCCAAAGAGGACATCCAGATGGCCAACAGACACATGAAACGATGCTCAGCATCCCTCCTCATCAGGGAAATACAAATCAAAACCACACTGAGATACCACCTCACGCCAGTCAGAGTGGCTAAAATGAGCAAATCAGAGAACTCTAGATGCTGGCGAGGATGTGGAGAAACGGGCACCCTCCTACACTGTTGGTGGGAATGTAAACTGGTACAGCCCCTCTGGAAAACAGTGTGGAGGTTCCTCAGGAAACTAACAATAGAACTCCCCTATGACCCAGCAATAGCACTGCTAGGAATTTACCCAAGGGATACAGGAGTGCTGATGCACAGGAGCACATGTACCCCAATGTTCATAGCAGCACTCTCCACAATAGCCAAAACATGGAAAGAGCCTAAGTGTCCATCAACTGATGAATGGATCAAAAAGATGTGGTTTATCTATACGATGGAATACTACATGGCAATGAGAAAAAATAAAATCTGGCCATGTGTAGCAACATGGATGGACCTTGAGGGTGTTATGCTGAGCGAAATAAGTCAGGCAGAAAAGGACAAATACCATATGTTTGCACATATAGGAGGATTAGGAGGAACTTAATGGAGGACCAAGGGGGAGAAGAATGGGAGAAATAGTGGGGGTGAGGGAGAGAGGCAAACCATGAAAGACTCTTGAATACTGAGAACAAACTGAGGACTGATGGGTGTGGGGGTGGAAGGGGGAGATGGGCATGGAGGAGGGCACTTGTGGGGATGAGCACTGGGTGTTATATGGAAACCAAGTTGACAATAAACTATTTGTAAAAAAAAAAAAAAAGGATGAGTGGGAAGAAGACAGGTGGAAAAATAACAAATGGGAATGAATAGTGGTGAAGGAAGAGAATGAGCACAAGGCATACATTTGTGGGAGACAATGCCTGAGTTGGAGCAGGATGGTGGTGAGGGCACAGTTCTATGTTCATAGCCCATATACCCATTTTTCCAGGGCTGAGATGTATTCAATGTGCCAATTAATCTCTTAATAATTCATTTTAGATAATATTTTAATTTCCATTTGCTCCTGTAACAAATCAAAACAAACTTAGCAGTATAAAACAACACAAATTTATTTTACTCTTGGAGATAAGAAGTTCTAAAACCAAAATGTTGGTAGGGTTGTGTTCCTTTGAGATGCTCTAGAGGAGAATCAATTTCTTTGCCTTTTTCAGCTTCTACTTGCTGCGTGCATTCTTTTTTTCATGAACCCTTCTTCACCTTGTTCTGTCCTCTGCTTCCATCATCACATATTGTGTCACTCTGACCTTCATACCTCTCTTTTAAGGACCCTTTTGATCACATTGGGTACACCTGTTGGTTCAAAACCTTAGGAGCTTCCCAGGTGTAATCTGAAACTGGCCCCTGTACATGGAGGACAGGGAGAGATTTAAGAAAGAGGATGGTCATTACAGATTTGTAGGTGGCAGTTTTAATAAGCAAAAAACTTACATAGGAGCCTTGTTTGGGGAAGCTTCAAGGTGACTAGATCTCTGCACCTACCTGACAAATGTTAAAAGCTTATATGGAAGCCTTAACTATGTTTAGTCACATAATATCATCCAGATGTTTTAATACCACATCACTATCTCAAGGCTATGTTTTGGGGGCAGCTTCTTTGGGGAAGGCAAGCAGAATGTATATTCCAAGGACAGGGGATGAGGTGAGAAGCCTCCAATTGCCAGGGCCCAGCTCACAGGTCAAAAGTCTCAGTGACCTTCCCCAACAATGCCTGGATGATCCAAAATACTCTCCTTATCTCAAGATTCTCAAAGTTCCTTTGCCATGTAAGGTAATATACTCATAACTTTGGGGGATTAGGACAGCTATGGGGCTTTTCTATTCTGTTTCCTACAGATTTTATAGGAGCTAATTATTTTAGGTCACAGAAGATAGAGGTTGACATCTACAGAGTGTGCAACCCAAATGGTATCTTTCTGGCTACTCAAAATAGTTGCCTTTATGTGACTCATTATATCATCACCTTTTATTTATCTGTCAGTGTCATGAGCTGTGGCTCATAAAATAATCCCAAATTCTTCATGTCTTCACTGGTAAGATTTTTATGCCATGTCACATCAGGAATATTTAAAGAGCTCCTATTGCTTTCTTTCCCTTCACTGCCAAACTTTTGAAAAGAGGAATCAACACTCACCATATCAATTTCCTTAACTCCCATTCACACTTCCACCCATGAAAAACTAATACCTCTCTGGTCTCCAGTTTCCTCACCTGGTCCAGATCTTAGTATTGAGATGTTCCTCTCTAGCTTTCAACTCTGTGACTTCAGGCTACTTCTTCTTTTTAATATATAGTCAGGTGTGGGCTGGTTCCCCTCAAGTCTCTTAGCCCCTCCTCAATTATATTTCTCCAAGGATCTCAAGCCAAGCTGTCAGTCTAATCAGTGTGTTGTGACAAGCTTTAGTTTAGAATTCAGCAGAAACTTTTTTGGCATTGTAGAATTCCATTAAGAAACAATTCGAGCTGGGAATGAAGGCTACGCCTGCATCCCTGGGAGGCTTCTTTCCCAATGCTGGGCTGTATACTGATGCCCTTCAGGATACAGGTCACTTTATACTAAGAAAGCAAAAATACCACCATCTCAGGATGATCTACAGAGCTCGAAATCCCAGCACAGATATGTGCAAGGTAGCCTGGCTTCTGAAGAACCAAGTTACTAACAGCTTTCACTTTTAGTTATGTATTTATTTTTCATATAATCAGTTACCTCATTTGGGCTAAAGAAAAACAACACATCACCTAATCAGGAAAGAGCATTTTTCCTTTGAGAAGAGTTCAGTATTCTATTAAATATTTTAAATTGCTTTATAAAATATATCAAGTCAGGATTTTCTGTAATTTCATTTATAGTAATCACTGAAGGACATTGACAATGGTTGATTAGGCTCCAGAAGCTTTTCCTGATTATTTTCAGAAGGACCTGATTATCTTCCTGCTTCTAAGGGATGTGGTCTGAAGGAAATGCTCCTAAAATGACGTGTGAGCAGGAAAGGGTTGCCTGAGATCTTCTGTTAACTTGTAGAAAGTGAATAGCTAATACAACTTTCTTTCTTTGTTCATTCAGTATATCTACTGAGGCCTTGTATCTTGCTAAGGTCTGTGCTTGGGCAGTAAATATAGTTATGAATTAGAGACAGCTCGATTTTTATGGATCTTCTAATCTAGTAGAATAGAGAGATATGTAATTATCACATACACAAAGACTAACAAAATGTCATGGATGCTATGGAAGCATCTGCATAGTATACAATGAGGGTAAAATAGGGATGGATTCATGATTTTTTAAAAAGTTTATTTATTTTTGAGAGAGACAGAGACAGAGTGTGAGTGGAGGAGGGGCAGAGAGTGATGGGGAGACACAGAATCCCTAACAGGCTCCAGGCTCTGAGCTGTCAACACATAGCCCAATGCGGGGCTTGAACTCATGAACTGCCTGCCAGATCAGGACATGAGTAGAAATCAGACGCTTAACTGATTGAGCCACCCAGCCGCCCCATCCATGATTTTATTATCAGGAAATGGGGAACATTACTTGCTTTCCTTATAAGGTCTTATGCTGAGTAGCAGACATACAAATGAAAATGTATTCTGAGGGAGGCTTTGCATTATCCATACACTGAATGAACAGCACCCTAAATATTTGTGGAGTTTCCACTGTAAGCCAAGTTGGTCAAGAATGTATTTTACTGAAAAAATCAGATAAAATGGGAGACCACTTATAGAAAGCTCAAGAGAGGAGGAGATTCTTCTTGCCCAAAGAATAGAAAATAGGAAAATAAGAAAGTTTTGAGAACTTAATGGAGTTTACTGTAATATTAATATTTATCTGGTAGGGTCTAAATGTATTTCTATTCTCTGGTCTATTCTTGCAGAATATGTGACTTAAAAATATCTAGGCTTTATCGATCCATAGGGAAAAGCTTAAACTCTCAAGTGGTTCTTGGATTTCTTGAGGAAGAAAATATATTATTTTTTCTAAAAGTTATTTCATACTAAAGCAACACTTGATGATTTCATAATGGAAAATACTAATAACAGTAGAAATATGCAAAAAGAATAGGCATAGGAAGTTCATAGAGGAAGAACTATGAATGAATTATACAAATATAAAAAAGTATTCAGCATTACTTATGAAAACATGCAAATCAAAACAAGGAGATACCTACCTGATTGCCAACATTTAGACATTTGATAATATCCAGTATTAAAGACTGAAGACACTATCAACTTCATATATTGTTGATGAGAGTAAAATGGGTGCAACTATTTTACAGAACAATTGAATGCTACCTGACAAAACTGAAAATATATAAATATCCCTTGACCTGGTAGTTTTACATCAAGAAATTTATCCTAAGATAATTGGTCAAAGATGTTATGTACAAAGATGTTTCTATAGCTTTTCTCCTAATAGCAATATCAAAATATATCTATCAAGTGGAGCTTAGTTAAGTAAATTATGGTTGACTTAAATGATGGAGCATTATATCACTGTAAGTAGAAAGATGTAAATACATTGTGCTAACATAAAAATATCTCTTATTAAAAAGCATCTGTATGGCTCAGTTGGTTAAGCATCTGACTCTTGATTTCAGCTCAGATTGTGATCTCATAGTTTGTGAGTTTGAGCCCCACATTAGGCTCTGTGCTGACAGTGAGGAGCCTGCTTGGGATTTGCTCTCTGCCCTTCCCTGACTTGTGCTCTCTCTCTCTCTCTCTCTTTCTCATAAATAAATAAACTAGAAAAAAAGCTGATGCAGATAAGTGTGTATGATGCTTGTAAATAGATTTTTTAAATGGCTACACAGGAAACTGTTAACAGTGGTTCTCTAGGGAATGGAATTGGGAGGATTGGAGTAAGAAGATTTAATTTTTACTGTTGGAAACTGTTTCACTTGCTTCCCTATGTATAACTTTTTAAAATTGAAAGCAAAAACTAGTTTAAATAGTATGCAGAAGAGTTTAGAGATGGAATGCTATTGTCTGAAGGCTGTTTGTAGTCTTGAAATAGAAATTTCTCAACTTAGTCATCCTGAGCTCCAGTAGTACTTCTGGTTCTTTTTCTGGAGCCTCCAGTGAACCCAGCAGAGTTCACCAATGTTTCCTTGACTCTGTATTGGTTTCTGCACGTTAGATAAAATAGCCACTTTTTCTAGTTTTGTCAGATGTCTCAGGGAGGAGATAGATTTTGTCAATCAGCCTGGCCTAAGTTTCTTGTTGCTAAGAGTGACTGTCTTTGTTTTTAATGGCTTCCAGTAGTGTGCTAAGACCCATTAGTGTCCCAGAGTGGGGAGGACTGTAGTCAGCACCTAGATGCAGGATGAATAGGGGCTGGATTCTCAGGTGACATCTGGGAAAGTATTCAACTCCAGGGAGAAGTTGGGAGATGGGTGTTCTTACCTGCTTTCTCTGCACTGAGCCTGTATGTATAGCTGTGGAGAGTGTTCTCGTGCCTATTTAAAAACTGCTTCTCATGCCACCTGGGTGGCTCAGTTGGTTAAATGTCCATGTCTTGATTTTGACTGAAGTCACCATTTTGCCTTTTGTGAGATCAGGCCCCACGGTGGGCTCTGAGCTGGCAGCATGGAGTCTTTTTGGGATTCTATCTCTCACTCTCTCTCTGCCCCTTCCTATTTGCCTCTCTCCCGCTCTCTGTCAAAATAAATAATAAATACTTAAAAAAATAAGAACTGCGTTTCTGTTTGCTATAGTCTTGTGGGATTCATAAATGCAAACCCCATTGGATAGCAAA
This sequence comes from Crocuta crocuta, assembly GCF_008692635.1. Lineage (NCBI taxonomy): Eukaryota > Metazoa > Chordata > Mammalia > Carnivora > Hyaenidae > Crocuta > Crocuta crocuta. The sequence goes on from NW_027530019.1 coordinate 7,242, forward strand.
GATACATAATTTGAGAACCTGCTTGTTCCCATATTACATTCCCCTTGAATGGCAACTGTAAAAGTTGGGATGGTAAATGGGCAGACAAGTTCCTTCCAAGGAGATGTTGGTGATCTAATTTCACTGGTAGAGTGAGTTGGAGAAAGAAGTCAGAGGAATTGCCTACCAGCTCCTCTGGGTTTTGGGGAGGATGGCAGCCAGTGCTGCTAGATGTGTGTTAATTAGAAACTGAACCCTGCTTGGGCAAGAGAGGTTTTTATTTTATAAAATATTTATTTATTCATTTGTTTATTTTTGGAGAAAGAGGGAGAGAGAGCAAGTGGGAAGAGGCAGAGAGAGAGGGAGAGATAGAATCCCAAGTAGGCTCTGTATGTAAAATATGCAGTAGCTTGTAAAGTATGCAGTCAAACTCCTTCCAGGGAGAGACTGGGAGATGAGATTTTTGCCTGCTTCTTCTTGCTGTGCCCTGGGGGGATAGGCAAGATGCTTGTGCACCTGTTAAGAACTGCTTCTTTGTTTGCTATAGTCTTGTGGGATTCATGAAGGCAAGCCCTTTGGACTTTCAGAACTAGGTGATTTGGAGACCCCATTGCTTCCATGGAGCCTTAAAATTTGGAGTACCAGTTTTATGGTCTAAACCCTTAGCTCCTCAGGGAGAAACTGGGAGCTAGGGTTCCCTCCTTACCATTTGGTACTAGCTGGGAGTGATGTTTATGAAGAGAGTGCCTTTGCCTTTCCTACCTATTGGATCATGAATATAGCCTTAGGGAACTCAGTGAATCCACAAAGTGTAATAACATTTGTATCATAGGAGTCTCAGGATATGAAGAGAGATAAAAAGGAGAAGGCTTAGAGCAAATTATAGCTGAAAACTTCTCTAATCTGAGGAAGGATTATAGGCACTCAAATCCAGGAGGCACAGAAAACTCCCATAAAAATCAACAAAAGCAGGCCAACACCAAGATATATCTTAGTAAAATTTGCAAAATACAAAGATAAGGAGAGAGTCCTGAAAGCAGCAAGGGGAAAAAAAAATCCTTAACCTACAAGGGCGACAAAGTTATCAACAGATCTGTCCATGGAAACTTGGCAAGCTGTAAGAGAGTGGCATGATATATTCAACATGCTAAGTGGTAAAAATGTGCAGGCAAGGCTGTCATTCAGGACAGAGAGAGAGATAAAGAGTTTCCCAGAGTAACAAAAACTAACGGAGTTTGTGACCACTAAACAACCCATGCAATAAATATTAAAGAAGACTGAGTGGGAAAGAAAGACCAAAAGCAACAAAGGCCAGAAAAAAACAGAGAAAATCTACAGAAACAATGACTTTAAGATAATAAAATGACACAAAATTTATATTTATCAATAGTCAGTCTGAATGAAAATGGACTTAATGCTCTTATCAAAAGACGTAGAGTATCAAAATGGGTAAAAAACCAAGACTATCTGTATTTTACCAATAAGAGACTCATTTCAGACCTAAGGACACCTGCAGATTGAAAGTGAGGAGATGGGGGACCATTTATGCCAACAGACATCAAAAGAAAGCCAGAGTAGCCATACTTCTGTCAGATAAACTAGATTTTTAAACCAAAGACTGTAGCAAGAAATGAAGGACACTATATCATAATAAAGGGGTCTATAAAGAAGACCCCAAGAAGATCTAACAATTGTAAATTTTATGCCTCCAACTTGGAAGCATGTAAATACATAACCAATTAATAACAAACATAAAGAAACATGAATTGATAACAATACAGTTATATATATAATGGAATATTACTCAGCCATCAAAAAGAATATCTTGACATTGCAATGATATGGATGCAGCTGCAGCGTATTATGCTAAGTGAAATAAGTCAGAGAAAGACAAATACAATATGATTTCCCTCAAATGTGGAATTTAAAAAACAAAACAGATGAGCATAGGGGAAGGGAAAAAGAAAGAGAAAGTGGCAAACCATAAAAGACTCTTAAATATAGAGAACAAACTGATGGTTACTTGAGGAGAGGTGGGTGGGGGATGGTCTAAATAGGTGTGGGTCTTAAGGAGGGCACTTGTGATAAGCACTGGGTAAGTAATGAATCACTAAATTCTACTCCTGAAACCAATATTACATAATATGTTAACTAGAATAAATAAAATAAATAAAAACTTGAACAAATATAAGGTAAAATACAAAGGTATGGGGTTTATTTTTGGGGTAATAAATATATTCTAAAATTGATGGTGGTGAATGTTACATAACTCTGTGATTATACAAAAGGCTGTTGAATTGTATACTTTAAATGGGTGAATTGTATGAATAATACCTCACCAAAGCTGTTAAAAAAAGTTAAGGAAAACCTATGGAGAACTGGAATAACTATGTGATTACTGTGTTTTCTAAAATGATTATCTATATAGTTGTTCTCTTTTTGTCCTTCTTGCCTGCCTTTCTTTTTCATTCATTTATTAACAAATATTTATTGAATGTCCATTATATCAAGCACTATGTTAAATGTTGGCTATATAGTTGTAAAGGAAAAAGATGTAGGCCTTGCCCATATGGGGTTTATAATCTATTGGGAGAGAAAGGTATTAAATAAATATTCACATAAATACATGTCTGATTACATATTGTACTCTGTACTATGAAGGAAAAGGCCAGGAGACTGTGAGAGATGTAGGGGAGATACAATTCAGATCTCTGAGTTATTAAAGACTCCTTGTGAAATTATTTAAATTGAATTCTGAAAGATAAGCAGGAGTTAGCCGAATGAAGGTTGGGAGGAAGAGCATTCTAGGTAGTTGGAACTGCCTGTGTAAAGGCTCTCAGGTGTGAACTGCTTTGGTGCTCTTAAGGAAGGGCAAGCAGGTTAGAGCCTGGTGAGTAAGAGAGATGTCATATATTTCACATTTTATGAGGAGAAAGAGCAAAAATGCCTCAAGAGTTTTGAGTCATATCAAAGACTTTTTAGTTGGGGCGCCTGGGTGGCTTAGTTGGTTAGGCATCCGACTTTCGCTTAGGTCATGATCTCGCCGTTCGTGGGTTCGAGCCCCGCATCGGGCTCTGTGCTGACTGCCAGCTCAGAGCCTGGAGCCTGTTTCAGAGTCTGTGTCTCCCGCCCTCTGCCCCTCCCCTGCTCACGCTGTCTCTCTCTCTCTCTCCTAGAAATAAATATATTAAAATAAAAACAAAAAAACAACAACAAAAAAACAAAGACTTTTTAGTTTATGGAAGAAATGGTAACCATTGAGAACTTTAAAGTGGAATGCTGTCATGATATTTGCAATGAAAATATATTGTTTTGTTTGATGAACTGAGAATGGCTCAAAGGGCTGCATAAGTGACTATGCAATGATGAGTATGGAGCAACTGTAGTGGTTCAGGCAAGATATCGTGATGACTAGTAGTATCTTGGTAATGATAACAAGAGAATTTGAGAGATATTTTGAGGATGTATTTTGAGATATATTTTGATTTCACTAAGACTTGATGATACATTAGACACAGGTGATGATATAGGTATCAAGGCTGAGTCAGATTTATTATTTGAAGAGCCAGTACCGTTAACTGCATTGGAGAATAAAGGAGAATAAGCAGATTTGGAATGCTACAAAGAGTATTTTCAGTGCCTGTAGGTGGATCATTATAAATCTTATTCAGTGGGAAGAATTGCTTCTTTCTTGGAACTCACAATAAAAACAGACCCTCCTGACATTTCATAAATAACACAGATAAATGGTACACTAGCTGCAGATGTTCAGGATGAGTCTGTTGAAGTACATCACGTACTATATCATGTACTAAAGTAATTACACTTAGTTATGTTTGTTTTAATGTCTCTTTTTTTGTTGTTGTTGGGTTGAGCTCCTTGATGACTATATCTATTTCTTACTCATATTTTGAGATCTTAATGCACAGTGTGAATTTTGGTAAGAAACACTGACAAACTGAATGAATGAATGTTGAATGGAAAGGATACATAGCAAAGTGTTAAAACTAGCACATTGAGCTGGAAAAAGAAAAGGAGAGAGAAATTATGGGCAATAATGACTCAAAGATGCAGGGAAGACATGGGATTAAAATCAGAGACTGAAAGAATGATGGACAAAAGAAGGGATAACTTTTCTTTTTGGAGATAGAAAGTAGGAGTGAAGACTGCTTCAGATGCAAAGAGGCAAGGATATGGATGTCACTGGAGCTGAGTAATTCTGTAAAGGAAGGCTGATAGGTTGAATATTAAAGTTGTTCAAGAGTACAATAGGACTTTTAGATAGAGAGGATAATTGAAAGAGCACAGCCACCAATGAATGGAAGGGTTAGTAGGCTTACTAAGGCTCATAGAATGAAAGGGCCTTTATGATAGATACTATCTGGCTTTCACATCCATGTTTCACTGATTTCAGCTTCCTAAATATTTCATATTCTCTTCTGCTTCAGGCACTTGTACATGCTATTCCCTCCGCCTGGAATTTCCTTCTTCATCTAGGTTTTTGTTTTTTTTTTTTTTTAAAGAGAATTCTTATTTATTATTCAGGATCTACCTCACATCTTATTCACTCGAAACTTGTCTGATTTCCAAGCATAGTTCTCTTCCCCTTTGTGAGACCCCACATGCCCTGAATTTACCTCTATCACAGCACTTATCAAATTCTATTGCACTGTCTGTGTACACCTGTTTTCTTTGGTAACTCTAAGTTCTTTGACGACATGAACTCTGTCTGCTCTCAGCACCTTATTTCATACAAGGCATCCAGGAGGTGCTCACTGAGTGTATGCTCAATGAATAAATTATAGAAATCTCTCTTGAATAGTTAATATTCATGGGACACTTCCAAACTTAGCCGAGATGAGGATTAATTCTGTGCTTGAGCATCTCCTTAAACTGTCACTTTGGTGCAAGACCCTTGTGATATGACCCTATCATTTGGGTACAATCCTTATGAAAAAAGTGATTTTTATATTTCAAGAGAAAGAGGGGCTAATAAAGAAAAAGAAATTTTCGTGTAAAAGAGCCAAGAACTGCAAATAGATTGATCTTGTTAAATTATTTCAAAAGGGAAAACACACACACACAAATATACCATCAGACTTTTCCTACATGCAGAGTAATTGGTACGTGGGAGGATACCAGAAAAGAATATTCATCTTCAGAATTTCATGTACTCTTAAGATTGTCTGTGACTTTGAAGGATAAAGTGGTATGATTTTGAACTATTCTATGCTTCATATAAATAGCCTTGTTGCATAGAAATCCTGTAATAGGATTTTACTAGTGTCTCCAAAGGTTGATAAATGTGTTAAAAAATGATTTGTGGCTGTACGGAAATTGGTAGTGCTTAACTGTGGGAGGCAGCACGAATAGTGGAGAGGTCTCCCAGCTCAGCCTCTAACTAGATTTGTAATCTTGGGCAGAACTCTGAGCCTAAGTTTCACCATCTATATGTAATAAAGGGTTAGGAATAGCGGTTCTCTAAGAGAATCCATCCAATAGAAACATTCAGTGACTATTCATTGTCTGTTGGATGTGTGTGTGTGTGTGTTTCTGTAAGGGAAAACAGTGGTCTCTGTAAGGCTCAAAGGGTTAAGTTTTTGTAAAAATAGAAGAGTCATAACTTATCAATTCAAAACCCAGGTATTTAAATTCCCAATAATGTGAACATGAGGCAGTCCTCAGAAGAATATCTATTTATATGAATACCTAAACATGAAGAGGAATAAAACTGAATAGAGGGCTCTAGGGTTAGACAGATGCGGTTTGAATCTTGGTTCTGCTACTTTTTGTGCCATTTTGGGAAAATTATTTAACCTCTTTAAATTAATTCTTCATCTGTAAATAATAGTTTCTGCCTCTGTAGGGACTCAAAAGGCTTAAATGTGACATAATATTTAAAACTATTAGCACACACGTAAAATATTTAGCACAATGTTTAGCCTATTGTAAGCCCTAAATAATAATAATAATAATAATAATAATAAATACTTGACTTTGGTATTGTATATGTAAAAATGGTTTTAACTGGTCTGTTTTGTCAAAATTTGGGCCAGGAGGGAGTCTCTGGAGGTATATGAAGAAAGAGCCACTAGGGAGTCATTATTGATCTTCTCGGAGACTAAGAGTAATTCAAGTTTTGCATTATTTTAGATGAGGAAATAATGTCTGAGATTGGTTTTGACATACCCAAATTTATACACATAAACTCCCAGCCAAAATTCAATAGAAAAGAATACCATAGTAGGATGTTGTATGAGGCCACTAATGTCATCTTTAATGACACCATAATACCTATAAGAAGCTTTCTGTATGGCTGAATTATACATCTGAGTAACACTGAGAGTGAACCTTGGACCTGGGCTGATTTCTATACATGCTCAGTGTGGGAATCTTTAGCTCAGGAACAGCATCTGCCAAGAAGTTTCTAGACTGTGTTATTTTTAGAAGTGGGATCCTGAAAGACCCCACCGATTTGATACTTTATGACTGTAGCTACATGAGAAAAATGTTTTTGACCTATATGAGCATCAGAATTGCTTGGGAAAAATTTTAAAATATCCAGTTAACTTGGTCTTGTTACCAGAGTTTCTAATGTTTAGATCTGGAGAGGGAGGTGTCTTTACATTTATCTCATATTTTTAAAAAATTCCAAATAATAATTTCACACACACATACACACACACACGCACATGCATAAGCACAGATAGATAGATAATAAAATTTAAATAATAGAAATACTATGCTGCTAAAGAAGTCTTTTATAATGCAAATTTGCACTTATAATGCATTCCATTGTTTATATTAGATCTATGAGGGTATGAGTACCCTAAATTTCTACTTACGAAAAATCTCCTCTGGTGATACTGATGCCCATCAGGATTGAGAACTCCTGACATAGGGAGTTAGTGTTAGGATTCAGTGCTTATTTGTAAATTCATTGATTATTATAGATTATTTATAATCACTGTATTGTTGGTATTTAAAATTTATTTTCCCCAGTTGGACAAGGGATTCAAACAAAACACAGAGAATGTATTCTCACGTCTTAAGGGATGCTTATATGGTGTGAAATTCCCCCAACTCGGAGAATAAAATGTCCTTTATGTTTGACAATTGTCAGTGAGTGATTGGCCAAGGGTTGTGATGTGGCATAAAGAAAAGAGCGTTAAGCTTGGAGTCAGGAGGCCACGAGCCCTGGGATCTGGTTCCAGCCTTGTTGCTTAACAAGCCTAGTGACCTTTGCAAGTTATTTTTCCTCCTGTAAATTGAGGGGGATTCAAACTACATTATTTCTAAATGCAGTGTGTCTCAATTCCATGGTTTATTTAATAATACATTTGGTAGTTACAATTGAAAGCTAAATTCTCAATTTTGCATTTCAGAATCAAGCTCTTTAATACTTGAGAGCAAAAGCAGGTGATCAGATTGATCTAGGGTATGTTAAGGCAGCAGGTCAAGACAATAAGCACGTTAATTGTGTAATTCTCAGGATTGGCCATGCTTATGAGTACTCAGGATAAGTTAGATCAGCTGTGAATCTATGCATTGTTAATTTTTGGGGGGGAATCAGAGGGTACTAGAGATAAGGGTAAAGTTGAAAAATAGGTATGATAAGGAAATATGGTGGTAAGAGATGTGCAGTGGAGGACAGGTTTTGGTGAGAAGATGGAATAATGGAATCTGATTTCAGAGGTAGAAAAATTCTTTGTGCTGACCAGGAACATCTGGTGTTGGCTGTGGGATTGGGTTCTGTTGTGGAGGTGAGGCGAAGGTCACTAGTACTGAGGAAGTCAAGGAATTGTGTGATCGCAGCCTAGATAGATTATCTATACCCATATTGGGACCTACCAGAGGGGTGGTAGTGTTAAGAATGGAAAACTACTCAGATGTCAGAATTCTCAGTAAAAGATGAGACCAGGATCAGAGGGTGGTGGATAGCTAGCACAACAGTGTTTATGAGGGAAATAAATAGATAATTTGAGGGACTTTTGCATAAGAGTGGAACAGGAAATTTCTGGACATAACAGTTTATTTAAGAGTGATGCTTATATTATTTTCTCCTTTGGTGGAAGTGTGGGAGAAATAGCAGTTCCTGTTTGAGAGCCCACATTACACTGTGATGCTGTTCTACCTATAGATTTCCCTGTCACTTAGGGGATCTTCCATGGCAGAAAGAAATGGCACCTGAAACATTCAAACACCTTGGTGGCCCTACTTTTAAGGCTTTTTCTTCCCATCTAATTTCCCCAACATTTGATTTTCTTTGGGGCTTAAATATCCTCCCCAATCCTCAAACTTCTTTTGAAGCATAGTAGATATATGGTTCCTCAGCCCTAATAGAAGCTGATTCCCTTGAATGGAAAATTCAGCAAATCATTGCAGTAATTCCTATTGATTTCTCCTGCTCTAACAGCTGGATCAATGTGAGGAGTGAATGTCATTATTTCTGTGCTGTCTACAATCCTGGATGTATTTACAGAGAGGCCAGTGGTAAAGGCTCTGAAGTTTTACTTAGAATAGTTGTGAAATAATCTGTTGCACTTCTGCAAAACTCAGGGAAGAAATCAAGTTATACCTGTTTGTGGCCAAGGCATTGCCAAAGATCAGGAAGTCTGGGATCTTTGATTTTGCTCTGAAATCCAGAAATAGAGACTTTCAGTTTTTGCCTCTTCATGCTATAGAATTGTGGGACAAACTCTTAGAAATCAAGATCTGCTTAATTGAACTGCTTATCTGTGAATATGTAGAATTAATACCTATACTGTTTCTGAAATATAACCATTTATCTTAGATTTAGATAGAAGTAAATATAAACAAACTGTATAGTTTTATAGCAAATAATGAACTATAAAAATAAAAAAAAATTTAGACCTTAGTTTAATACCATTATTTTACAACTGAATAAACAGAGTCCAGAGAAGTAAAGAGATTTTCCCTAAGTTACCATCCAGTCAGAGGAGTATTGAGCCTAGGACCCTTGTATGCCACTCTTCTTTGTTTGCTTAACGATGTTCAGCGGGGGAATATGTATGTAAGTGGGAACAGTGTGTAGTTTGAAGACCAAACAGCACTTTGTCCCATGTTGGTATTTGATCTGTTTTGAATTTTAGATAATATTGAGAGAAAAATAAAAAAATTTGAAAGACACTAAGTTTTTCTGGGAAGGCTTCAAACCAATTTTGGTAAGAAAAAGGTGAATCTGAAAGTGGTTGTGGTATATGCAGAGAATGGGGTTGGCGTGGGGTCCAAGACAAGTTGGATGTTGGTAGGTCAACTAGGAGGCCCTAGTTTGGGAGGCAAAACAAATATAGCCCTGTAAGGCCCAGGAAATGTTGGAAGATGAAACCTAGATAAAGCTAAACTGAAGGAATGGATCCACTATGATGAAGGAACTATTTGGGATTGGGGCTTCCAGACAAAGTGTCTTGGTTTTCTCTGACATGATGATAGTGTAATATGACAGAATTTCCAAATAGTCTTAAAAACTATCAGATGGTGCCTGCTTGCCTGCTTGCTTGCTTTGTTTTCTTCCTCTTCCTTCCTTCCTTTTTTCCTTCCTTCCTTCCTTTTATTTTTCCTTCAGAGAAAATTGCTGGAGAGTTTGGGGAGATAGTAGAGTGGCTAGAGTTAAATTTTTTAGTGTTTTCAAACAGTATCATTGAGATGCTATTTATTTTGCCCAGAGATCCAGAAGAAATGTGTCTATTCAATTTCTTTTCCTCAGGGAAAAGAGTTATTGTCCATAACTCTATACATTTTAACATATTGGAGATATTTATTTATAGTGGGGAAATCATTTTTAAGGCTAATTTGTTTCTTAGTGGCACAATTGGTTGAAAAAGAGAAAAATTCAATTAATCAGAAGAATACACTGATCATATACTGTAGAACAAATGAGCCTATTTTGACTGATTTTTTTTTTCTTGGCGAGTTGTCTGATTTTGGGGCAAGACTGGCTGACTACCTTGGCACAATTCATTCACAGCCATAGGAAAGCCTTTTCAACACAAAGTGAATTAAAATAAATTCTTTTTTTAATGTGACAACTATTAAAATTTTTTAAAGGTTTATTTATTTATTTTGAGAGAGAGAGGGAGGAAGGGTCAGAGAGCGAAGTAGAGAGAGAATCCCAAGCAGGCTCCATCCACACTGTCAACATAGAACTATGTGGGGCTTGAACTCATGAACTGTGACTTCATGGCCTGAGCTGAAGTCAAGAGTCAGATGCTTAACATAAAGAGCCACCCGGGCATGCCAATAAATTCTTACTTTATTTGGAATTGTTAAGGTATAGTATGTTCTGATGAACTGAGAGTTATCACTGAAATTATATACAGCTAAGTTCTTTTGGAAGAAAAATCAGACATTGAAATTCATCCAACACAAATCCAGTGTTGAAAATAACATAACTTTTATAGGTTCAAGTACTGAGTCAATAAATTGAGGTTCTTAGAAGCATGCACCAGAAGCTGGCTATGGCTGACTAGGCAGAAAAAGAGGTCGTTGTCAAGGTAGAATAAGTCAGACAGGGAAAGACAAATATTATATGATTTCACTTACATGTGGAATCTATACAACAAAACAAACGAACAAACAACAGGATCAGACCTGTAAATACAGAGAACAAAATGATGGTTGCTAGAGGGGAGGAAGGTAGGGGACGGGCAAAATGGGTGAAAGGGAGTGGGAGATACAGGCCTCTAGTTATAGAATAAATAAGTCACAGGAATAAGAATTTCAGAGGGAATATAGTCAATGGTATTGTGACAGTGTTGCATGGTAGCTACACTTGTGGTGAGCATAGCATAACATATAACTGCTAAATCACTATGTTGTGCACTTGAAACTACTGTAACATTGTGTGTCAACTATACTTAAATAAAAATAATGAAAAAATGTATTAAGAGGCTATTAGGAAGTTCATAGAATCATTGGTCTCACTGGTGAAACAGGGCTGAGGTTAAATTCTCAGGAACCATGTCCAAAACCATACCTTGGTAGCACCACTGGCATTCTTCACAGCTCCAATGATACGTATGCACCAGTAACTTGGTCTTGCAATTGTTCCCAACTCCAAATCTGGGCACCTTTTTTGTCCCTGCAGAAACAGAATATGAATCACTTCTGAATCTTAGTCTCACATGGAGTCCAGAGCACATGTCCTTGTGTTAGCTTCTAAGGAATTTGGAGTAGTAATTTTTCTAGGTTCTACCTTGATATGAGATATAACATAGAAACATAGCAAAGTGTTTAAAATGTTCTAGGTCTCTCACAAAGAAATGGAAAAACATTCCATGCTCATGGATAGGAAGAATAAATATAGTTAAGATGTCATNGTTCTAGGTCTCTAGAAGGCATTATAAATACCTACTACCCTTTGTATCTTTGGGAAGATAATGTAATTTCATTAGGCCTCAGTTTTCCATCTGTAGAATGGAGTTAGTTATTCTTCCTCATTTCCATTAAAAAATCTGGCATATAAGCAAATAGTGTCCAAATATATATCCAGGTACTTTTTGTACTTCTGGGAATTCATGATTAGCCATGACAGGTTTGATTTTCTTTATTTTTTAAATTATTTTTTAATTTTTATTTTTGAGAGAGAGGGGGGGAGGGGCAGAGAGAGAGGGAGACAGAATCTGAGGCAGGCTCCAGGCTCTGAGTTGTCAGCACAGAGCCAAATATGGGGCTCGAACTCTCTGCAAGAACATGACCCGAGCAGAAGTCGGATGCCAACCGACTGAGCCACCCAGGTGCCCCAGGTTTGATTTTCATATTGTCTCCCAAGCTTTCTGGAAGGTAGTAATGACATTGTTGTGGAAATTTACAAACTTATTCGGTGCCCTATTTATGACTACATTTCCCACTGTAAAGGACTTCCCTACCAGAACAAAGAATTGATAAGCCATGGCAAAATAGGTTGTCTTCCCCAACTGAAGGTTCAGTAGATATGTGTCCTACTTCCTGAGTATTAGAAATGAAAGTTATGGCTCAGCACATTACAGAGCTATTTGCAGTAGCTTCTCCCACAGTGACTTAAGATAATTTTGGTCCTCGATGTGGAGAAATGTAATCAGTAAGGCTTTGACTGTTTCTTAACTTGATTGAGCATTTACTAATTTGCTAGAAACTGTACTAAGTGCTTCCCATACATTATCTTATTAAATTCTTACTATAATTTTGTGATGCATATGCCTTATCATCCCCATCCTATAGATCAGGAAACTGAGTCTCAGAGAAAGAAGTTATTATTCCAAAGCAACAAGAATATAAGTGACAGAGCCAGGGCTCGACTTGAAGTCTATCTGAAACTATAATTAAGTGCTCTTAACTATTGTTTATGGTGTACTCTGAAGCCCTTAGAACTCCGTTCACAAAAAGAGCATCAATGAAGCCCTCCAAATCATGTTTGGTTTCAGTGAAACCATAACCCCAGTCGATCTAGCATCTGTAATTTTATTCTAAGGGTCACCTTTACTTCTCGTTTGACCTTTCCCTGTGAACTTGATTCAGACTTATATGTGTTCTCCTTTCTCCAAACTTTTCTGTTTTTGTTTTTTATTTTTAGCTTGTTTTCCTAACCCAGTTTGGTTCATATCTTAAAGATATTTTTTCTCACACTTTATTAATTTCTGACCAAGTGAATGCAGAACCTTCTTTAGTAATGAGAAATGCTGTCTATTTCATCAGTTTCAATGACACCATCCTACCTCTTCCTTCATCTTATTTCTGCATTCCCTAAAGCACATTTTATACCTTTTGATTCTAATTTTTTCTATTCTCTCACCTTTGGAGAGGAAATACTATCCATTCCAAAGGCTTCAATGATCCCTAATGCTAAAGACTTCCAAATCAAGAATTTTGGCTCCAACCTCTTTCTCAACTTCTATTTCTATGTCTCTAGTTGCTGGTAGATACCTGTCTTCATGGTCACTCACAGCATGACTAAAATAAAGCTCTTCATATTTTCTTTCTTTTCTGCCTCCTTCTTCCCTTTAAATTTATTACCAGCTACTTTTATCCAATATTAGAACCACTACTGTACCTTTTGGTATCTTAGGAACAGATATTTTGAATTTGGGTAGTTCAGTATTTTTCATAGAAGGATCATAAACTCTTGTCTATTAATATCTAATTCCATACCCTTCTCTGAAATTCAGTAAACTAGAGGTTCACAATCAAAAGTGAAGTTTATCTCAAAACAAATGAACATTGTGGATGAGAAAAGAGAGGAAAACCAAGAAACAGACTCTTACCTATAAAGAATAAACTGATGCTGGGTTACCAGAGGGGAGGTGAATGGGAGGGTATGAGTTAAATAGGTGTTGGGGATTAAGGAGTACACTGTTGTTATGAGCACCAGGTGTTGTATGGAAGTGTTGCATCATTAAATTCTACACCTGAAACTAATATTACACTGCATGTTAACCAACTGGAGTTTAAACAAAAACTTGGAAGAATAAAAGAAAAATGGAGTTTGTCTTGAACACTGAGAAGTATGTAAAATCAGAAGAGTAAAGCCAAACAAACACATTAGAGTGGAAAATAAACAGATAACTGGAAAGCTAGAACATTGTTATTTTTTAAAATGTGCTGCTGATATGAGCTCCCTGAACTGACCTCCGGCCAGTGGATTTAGTTCACCCTTATTATCTCATGTGATTAAAGAAGCAACCTCTTCGGTTTCCCTGATTCTAATTCTCTCATTCTAACACATCTTTCTTTTCTTTTCTTTTTTAAGTTTGTTTGTTTATTTTGAAAGACACAGAGCAAGTGAGCAGGGGAGGAGCAGAGAGAGAGGGAGACAGAGAGTCCCAAGCAGGTTCTGTAATGTTAGTGCAGAGCCCGGTGCAGGGCTCAAATACACAAACTGTGAGATCATGGCCTGAGCTGAAATCAAATTAGAAGCTTAACCAACTGAGCCACCCAGGCACCCCTCCAACACATCTTTCATCCCAACAGTAAATAGGATATATTTTGGGGGGGGGGGGGGATAGCACTGGGGGTTATATCAACTTGCAAGTTATAAAAGCTACTGGATTGATAGTTAAGTTTTAAATGGATTTGTCATCCACCTTGGCAGATTCAAAAGCATATTTTATGACTTGCTTTAAAATAAGGTTCAATTTAAGTCCTCCATTATATGCTAAGAGACTTGTCTTTTTGAATTATTTAGGTCTTGCTAACAACCTCATGACATATTATCCCTTAGCTGTGATGGATTGAGATAGGATAGATCTGCTTTTAGTGCCAAAGAATCCTCAAGACACTACTTCAAATCTAGTTCATAAATTATTGTCTCCTCTTTGAGTCCATCATATTATTAATTACAATCAGGAATAATTTAAGTGTCTACTCTGAAATCATGAGCTGTTTCTTTAGTGTTGAGAAATTATGACAAGTTATCAAATAATGACATCATATGGGGATATAATACCCAAGGTAATATAAGTATTTGGGGACACATTTGCGATGCTTAGAGCAGGCCAAATCTCTTAAGGTGTCAGCAAAGTGTGGAAAAAGAGGTGTTCTGTCATCATTATAAGTAAAAACTACCATGGGATGCCAAAAACTTATGTGTAACATAAATGTCTTCTGATCTTCTCATGTGATGACAAAATAGGCTCAGATTTATATTTATATTGTATATCTGTAATATATATTATATAATGTATAATATAAGTAATCATTATAATTATTTATAATTAATATAAACCTGCATTTATATTAGTTCCTAAATCAAAATGACTTTTGAAACTGCTGACATTAACTTAGCCCCATGAAATATTCCTCCAGATATATTTATGAATCCTAACAGTGTGTCCCACATGTGTCCCCCAAAATAATTTTCAATGTATAAGTGTTATGGATGTTTCTTTGCAGATTTCAATAATTTCTTGGTCAATCAGAGTCTGGTATACGTTGAAATGATCGTGCAAGTTTCCTGAGTGGCTTCCTTCTCTAGAAAGATGCAATCCTACAAAGGCCATGGGCCAAGGAAGTTATCATGGGGAACAATATAGCCACTGCATTGAAAGAAGATACAGGACCAAAAGGATTAAGATTCCCTCTTCTCTCATGTCCTAGGCTTTCCTATTATTCACCACGTGGATAGGTGGTTTACGGGGAAAATGTGTAGACTGGAACCAAGGGATGGTGGTTTCTATATAAGCTCCCTGAGTAGGCAATAGGAAGCCCAGCAGGGTAGGAAAGTGTGTGTCTGTTAATGCAGGGAGAGATGGCTTGATTTTGCTGACTTACACCATTCCATAGCTCCCCTCCTCACATGTACACACACACACACACACACACACACACACACACACCACATTTAGGGAGTAATTCTGATTTTTTTTTTTGGTGTGGATGAATATGTGTAATTTTATTGACAAATGTCAAGATATGCACTTTTTTCCCTTTGCATAGGTGTGAGACTATATTTTTTGGTTGGGAAGCTGGCTCTGGTTTATAATGTATCTAACTATGATTTGGCGGTCTAGATGAGAAATGTCTAAAACATATTTTTTTCTCCCAGAAAAGCCTATCAAGACTAGCTCCACAGAATTAAATTGAGAAAGAAGGGTAATACATTCATTTCAGCAGAAAATTGACTCAGTTGAAAAAGCATGATATATTGACATCTTGGGTCATAAATATGATGGATACTGGGAAGAGAGATTTAATTCTTCCCAAATTTAGAAAAAAAGTCATTGTGGATATTGGTTTGGTGCATATTATTCATTTCCCCTATCATGCCTCAAACATAATTGATTTTGGGGAAAAGACGAAGTAACCATGGATATACAACTATTTACTTTCTGAAAATAAAGTCACCAAACTTTATTGCCATTCAGAGGCAAAGATTGTTCAGACATCCTAGCAGTGAACCAATAGAAAATAAGTGATTTCTCATGGAAAATGCATTCTGAGAGGGTGTTTGGCATGCTTTCCTTATACACTATAGATTGGGTGTACCTCAATTATTCTGGGCGATTTCACTAGCAATGGCTATAGCACCCAACTGACTACAGCAGTTGAAGGACAGAGCAATCAAAGATTTAGTTTAACATTAGTAGACTTGGAAAGTTCAAAGTCAGCATCATGTTCCAGCTTAAACATGGCAGTTCCCACTGTATTGAAGGAACATAATTCAATGAAAATCTGTTGAGTTCCTAGTGTATGCTACACACTATACCAGGCACTGGAGAAATGAAAATGAAAGAGGCATCGTTCTTGCCCTTGAGAAATGTCAGGTCTGATAGAGGAGACAAATACACAAAGTAATGATAACTATAACAGTGTTAACTATTATGATAGCTAATTCCTATATAATGCATACCGCATGCCCAGTGCCATTTAAAGAACTTTATATATTAAACAGTTAACTCAATAAACTAAAATTCAGTGAGATAAGAGAGAAATATAATAATAGGGAAACATATAAAGTACTGTGGAAGCAGAAATGAAGGATCAATTAATTTTATGAGGATGAAAAGATGAAAGAAAGCTATAGAGAGGAGATAATATTTGAGATCAGCCTTGATGAGTGAATGGGAGTTTACCTAGTTGATAGGAGGTGGAATGAAGGTGAGGGTTTTCTAAACAGAATAAAGAGCTTAAACAAAGTCATGAAAGTATGGTGGGTTCAGGACACAGTGGAAATGCCCTCCGATGTTTTAAATGACTGTTATGAAAGCTTAGAGTGAAGTACTGTGAGTGGCTTATGACAGTGGGACTAGGAATGAGTTGGGAGAATAAGGGAGGGAGAATGTATTTCATCCCACAACTCAGTAATATAATAAATTGGATAAATTCTGGGATTCACAACAACATAGAAAGTTAGTTCTTCTCCAACATTAGCCACAGAATAATAGGTTTTTGTCAGAGAAGGACTCCCATTTTAATGCTTCTTTTCTCCTTCCCTCTATCAGGGGGTGATATTTACTCTTTATTTGCAAGAATCAGGTTCTCTTGCAAATCTATTTCCAGAGTTTTACATGCCTGCTTTCTGCAGGTGGATATAGTTGGAAAGACCAAGGTCTTAGAATAGTCTCTCATTTGCATTATATTTGCCTATCTGTATTAGACCACAGAATCCTAATATATGAAGTCCATAATTCTTTCTGACAATAATAGAACAGTGGGCAGGATATCAGATGGTAGCATTTTTCTCTGTGGAATTAGCTTCAGCGAACATGTGTCATATCCTCAGTTTCTCTTAACTGACCTGGGGATGGTGATGTTAACTTATTTATAGTTCCATACATTACTATCTCTTGGAAATAATGAGTTATTCAAATTTTCAGACATGTAAAAAGCACTTTGAGTAATATATCTTTAAAGAAAAATGTTTTTGGTAATTTAGGTGATGTTTTTAAAATCCTATGTTCCAATTCGGATGAAGAGAATCAAGAAGATACGAATAATTGGGAAAACAGCATATTCATTGTTGGATGTCTTAACATTGTAAATTTGTCATTTCCCCACAAATAAGGGTATAAACTAGATTCAGGTATATCTTAAGATTTTAGCAGAAATTTGGAGAACACAGAACACAGAACACAGAGCACTTATTCTGAAACTTGTGTATTAGTGATCTTATATATAGACAATCCTAAAGATTCCACCAAAAAACTGTTAGATCTAATAAATTCAGTAAAGTTTCAGAGCACAAAGTAAACAAGCAAAAATCAGTTGCAGTTCTATACACTAACAATGAACTATCTGAAAGAGAAATAAAGAAAATAAATTCCATTAATAAAAACATCTGAACAATAAAATTCAGCTAGGGAGATGAAAGATATATACACCAACAACTGTAAGATATTGTTGAAATAAATTTGGTTTATGTAGAAATTAAGGAACAAAACAAGCAAACAAAGAAAAAAGATAAACGAAGAAACCCAGTTTCTTAAATACAGAGAACAATGTTGAACAACAATTGTGAGAATAGACATCCCTGTCGTGCTCCTGATTTTAAGGGGAAAGCTCTTAGTTTTTCTCCATTGAGGCTGATATTAACTGTGGGTCTTTTGTATATGGCCTTTATAATGTTGAGGTATGTTCCTTCTATCCCTACTTTCTTGAGGGTTGTTATCAAGAAATGATGCTGTATTTTGGCTAATGTTTTTCTGCATCGATTGAAAGGATCATGTGGTTCTTATCCTTTCTTTTATTAATGTGATGCAGCACGTTGATTGATTTGTGGATATCGAACCACTTCTGCAGCCCGGGAATAAATCCCACTTGATCATGGCAAATAATTCTTTTGATGTATTTTTGGATTTGATTTGCTACTGTCTTGTTGATAATGTTTGCATCCATGTTTATCAGGGAAATTGGTCTGTCATTCTCTTTTTTAGTGGAGTCTTTGTCAGGCTTTAGAATCAAGGTAATCCTGCCCTTATAGCACGGGTTGGAAGTTTTCCTTCCAATTATATTTTTTCAAACAGCTTCAAAAGAAAGTGTACTAACTCTTCTTTGAGTGTTTGGTAGAATTTCCTTGGAAAGTCATCTGACCCTTGATTCTTGTTTGTTGGGAAATTTTGATTACTGATTCAATTTATTTCCTGGTTGTGGGTCTGTTTTAATTTTCTATTTATTCCTTTTTCAGTTTTGCTAGTTTATATGTTTCTAGGAATTTATCCATTGATTCCAGATTACCCAATTTGTTTCCATATAATTTCTCATAATATTCTCTTATTGTTTTGATCAATTTGGCTACAGGTTTATCAATTTGTTAATTTTTTCAAAGAACCAGCTACTAGTTTCTTTAATCTGGTGTGTGTGTATGTGTGTGTGTGTGTGTGTGTATTTTATTTATTTATTTATTTATTTATTTATTTATTTATTTTTGTTTCAATAGCATTTATTTCTGCCCTAATCTTTTTATTTCTCTTCTTCTGCTGGTTCTGGGCTTTATTTGATGATCTTTTTCCAGCTCTTTTAGGTATAAGGTTAGGTTGTGTATTTGAGACACATTTCTTCCTTCTTTAGGAAGGCTTTGGTTGCTATATACTTCCCTCTTACAACCACTTTTGCTGCATCCCAAAGTTTTTAGACTCTCATGTTTCATTTTCATCGGCTTCCATGTATCTTTAAATTTCTTCTTTAATTTCTTGGTTAACCCATTTATTCTTTAGTAGGATGTTCTTTAACCTCTAAGTATTTGTGTTCTTTTCAAATTTTTTCTTGTGGTTGATTTTGAATTTCATAGTGTTGTGATATGGGAATACACATGGTATGATCTAGATCTTTTTGTACTTGTTGAGGGCTGAGTTGTGATCCAGTGTGTGATCTGTTCTGGAGAATGTTCCATGTGCATTCAAGAAGAATGTGTATTCTGCTGCTTTAGGATGAAATGTTTTGAATATGTCTGTTAGGTTCATCTGGTCCAGTGTGTCATTCAAAGCCATTGTGTCCTTGTTAATTTTTTGCTTAGGTCTGTCCATTGCTGTAAGTGAGGTGTTAAAATCCCCTACTGTTTTTGTATGATTATCAATGAGTTTCTTTATGTTTGTGATTAATTGATTAATCCATTTGGGAACTATCCAGTTGGGGTCATAAATATTTACAATTGTTAGGTCTTGGTGGATAGACCCTTTAATTATGATATAAAGCCATTTATCTCTTGTTGCACTCTCACCACTTGTTCAACAGAGTACGAGAAGTCCTAACTTCAGTAATCAGACAACAAGAAGAAATAAAAGGCATACAAATTGGCAAGGAAGAAGTCAAACGTTCTCTCTTTGCAGACAACATGGTACTCTACATGGAAAACCCAAAATACTCCACCAACAAACTGCTGGAACTGATAAGTGAATTCAGCAAAGTGACAGGATATAAAATCAATGTACAGAAATCTATTGCATTTATATACACCAATAATGAAACAAGAGAAAGAGAGATCAAGGAATCGATCCCACTTACAGTTACACCAAAAGCCATAAGATTTCAAGGAATAAACTTAACCAACAAGGTAAAAGATCTGTACACTGAAAACTATAGGAAGCTCATGTAAGAAATTGAAAAAACACAGAGATGGAAAAACATTCCATGTTCATGGATTAGAAGAACAAATATTGTTAAAATGTTGATGCTACCCAAAATGATCTACACATTTAATGCAATCCCTATCAAAATAACACCAGCATTCTTCACAGAGCTAGGAGAAATAATTCTAAAATTTGTATGGAACAAAAAAAGACCAGAATAGCCAAAGTAATGTTGAAAAAGAAAACCAAACCTGAAGGCATCACAATTCTGGATATTAAGCAGTATTACAAAGCTATAATCACCAAGACAGTATGGTACTGAGACAAAAACAGACATATAGGTCAATGGAACATACAGAACCCAGAAATGGACCCACAAATGTAAGGCCAACTCACTTACTTCTTTTTTTTTATTATATAGTTTATTGTAAAGTTGGTTTCCATGTAACACCCAGTGCTCATCCCCACAAGTGCCCTCCTCCATGCCCATCAGCCCCCTTCCCCTGCCCCTNTGTGAGAAAATGATCTAGTTTCATTCTTCTGCATGCTGCTGTCCACTTCTCCCAGCACCATTAGTTAAAGAGGGTGAGTTGTAACAGCCTTTTTAACAACTCATTTACTTCCTAATGGGAGAAGATGTTTGCAAATGATATATTGGATAAAGTATTAGTATCCAAATCTATAAAGAGCTTATCAAATGCAACACCCAAAACACAAATAATCCAGTGAAGCCATGGGCAAAAGACATGAGCAGATGCTTTTCCAAAGAAGACATCCAGATGGCTAACCAACACGTGAAAAGAAAGATGTTCAGCATCACTCATCATTAGGGAAACACAAATCAAAACCACAATGAGACACCATTTCGCATTTGTCAAAATGGGTAAAATAAACAACTTAGGAAACAATAGGTGTTGGCAAGGATGCAGTGGCGGTGGGAATATAAACTGGTGAAGACACTCTGGAGAACAGTGTGGAATTTCCTCAAATAATTAACAATCAGCTACCCTACAACCCAGAAATTGTACAACTAGGTATTTATCCGAAGGATACAAAAATGCTGATTTGCAAGGATACATACACCCCAATGTTTATAGCCGTGCCGTCAACAATAGCCAAATTGTGGAAAGAGCCCAAATTTCCATTAATTGATGAATGGATAAAGAAGATGTGTATACACACACACACACACACAATGGAATATTACTTGGCGATAGAAAATAATGAAAGCTTGCCATTTGTAACAACATGGACATAACTAAAATGTATTATGTTAAGCAAAATAAGTCAGANATGGAATATTACTTGGTGATAGAAAATAATGAAAGCTTGCCATTTGTACAACATGGACATAACTAAAATGTATTATGTTAAGCAAAATAAGTCAGAGAAAGACAAATATATGATTTTACTCATATGTGGAATTTAAGAAACAAAACATATGAACATAGGTGAAGGGAAGGAAAAATAAGATAAAAATAGAGAGAGAGACAAACCATAAGAACCCTAAATACAGAGAACAAACTGAGGGTAGGTACAACAAAGGTTGCTGGAGGGTAGGTAGGTTGGGGGATGGGCTAAATGGGTGATGGGCATTAAGGAAGAGGGCACTTGCTAAGATGAGCACTGAGTGTTATATGTGAGTGGTGAATCACTAAATTCTACTCCTGAAACCACTATTCCACATATGTTAACTAATTTGGGCTTAAATAAAATTAAAACATAAAATAAATATAGAGAACAAGCTGGTGGTTGGCAAAGGGGAGATGCGTAGGGGGATGGGTGAAATAGGTGAAGGAGATTAAGAACACACTTATTATGATGAACACTGAGAAATGTATAGAACTGTTGAAACATTATATTATACTCCTGAAACTAATACAACCCTGTATGCTAATTATATGGTAAGTAATAACATGGTATCATGACAAATAGTGACTATACTTATTCTGGTAGGCACTGAGTAATGTATAGAATTGTCAAATTACTATCTTGTATACCTGAGATTAGAGTAACAGTGTTTGTCAACTATACATCAATAATAAATAAAAGTAATCTGTTTGTAGTGTTGTTTTTGTCAGTGGGAACCGAGGCTACTTGAGGTCTTCATTAATGGGGAACTGGGTAAGTAAAATATGATGGGTGTATACTTTGGAAAACAATACATCTGTCAAAAGCAATAAAATGTATGTGCATATACTAATACGTTCAGATCTTAAGAATAATATAATATTGAATGAAAATAGGATAATATCTCTAAACACTTACCATTTATTTACATTAAAAATACATATATCCAGAAAACATTATACAGAAGGCACATATACATCTGAAAGGCATCAAACTTACTAGAGTGTACACCAGTAGTTCTCAATCAGGTATGATTTTGTTTCTCAAAGGACATTAGGCAATCTGATGACATTTTTGGTTTGCCACCATTGTGGGGGTGTGTATTAGTTTCTTAAGGTTGCCATAAACCCTAAGATTTATGGCATTTATGGCAAATAAATATGGCATTTTATTTATTTTTGAGAGAGAGATAGAGACAGCATGTGCAGGGGAGGGTCAGAGAGAGAGGGAGACATGGAATCCGAAGATAGGCTCCAGGCTCTGAGCTAGCTGTCAGTATAGAGCCCGACGGGAGGGCTCGAACCCATGAACTGTGAGATCATGACCTGAGCTAAAGTCGGACGCCTAACCAACTGAGCCATCCAGGTGCCCCCGTAGTTAACTTTTTGTGTGTGTGGTGAGAGCACTTAAGATCTACTCTGCTAGCAAATTTCACATATACAGTATTGTTAACTGTAGTCATCATGTCCTATCTTAGATCCTCAGAACTTATTCATATTTTAACTGATAGTTCATATTCTTGAACCAACATTTCTCCATTCCCTCTCCACCCCCATCCCTGGCAACCACAATTCTACTCTCCGGTTCTACGAGCTCACTTTTTTTGATTCGATATATAAGTGAGAGCATATAGTATTTGTCTCTGTGTTTGGCTCATTTCACTTTACATAATGTTCTCCAGGTTCATTTATATTGTTACAAATGGTAGTGTTTCCTTTTTAAAAATTGAAGTGTAGTTGATACATGTCACATTAGTTTCAGGTGTGCAGCATGGTGATTGTCAAATCTATATGTTATGCTATGCTCACCACAAGTGTAGCTACTATTTGTCACTATACAATGTTATCACAATATCATGACCATATTCCCTGTGCTGCACCTTTCATCCATGACTTATTTATTCCATAACTGGAAGCCTGTGTTTCTCAATCTCCTTCATCCATTTTGCCCATTCCCTCACCCTCACCCCTCTGGCAACCATCAGTCTGTCCTTTGTATTTATAGGTCTGTTTCTGCTTTTTTTGTTTGTTTTGGTTTTTAGATTGCACATATAAGTGAAATCAGCGATACTGGCTTTTCTCTGTCTGATTTATTCCACTTAGCATAATACCACTAAGTCCACCCATGTTGTCCTAAATGGCAAGATCTTATCCTTTTTTTGTTGCTGAATAATACTCCTCTCTCTCTCTCCCTGTGTGTGTGTGTGTGTACCACATTTTCTTTATGCATTCATCTATCAATGAACACTTAGGTTGCTAATATATCTTGACTACTGTAAATGCTGCAATAAAAACAGAGATGCATATATCTTTTCAAATCAGTGATTTCATTTTCTTTGGATAAATACCTAGCAGCAGAATTACTAGGTCATATAGTATTGGAATTTTTAGTTTTTTTGAGGAATTCCCATACCGTTTCTGAGGAAGCTGTACCAATTTACATCTCTACCAACAATAGTGAATGAGAGTTTCCTTTTCTCCACATTGTCACCAACACTTGTCACGTCTTTCTATTTTAACCATACTGGAAGGTTTTTAATTGGATTATTTCTTTTTTTTTCATATTGAGTTGTGTAAGTTCCTTATATATTTTGGATACTAACCCTCTACTGAATGTGTCATTTCCAAGTATCTTCTCTTATTCAGTAGGTTTCCTTTTAGTTTTGTTGATTGTTTTCTTTGCTTTTTATTTTGATGTAGTCCCAATAGTTTATTTTTGCTTTCATTTTCTTTGGATAAATACCTAGCAGCAGAATTACTAGGTCATATAGTATTGGAATTTTTAGTTTTTTTGAGGAATTCCCATACCGTTTCTGAGGAAGCTGTACCAATTTACATCTCTACCAACAATAGTTAATGAGAGTTTCCTTTTCTCCACATTGTCACCAACACTTGTCACATCGTTCTATTTTAACCATACTGGAAGGTTTTTAATTGGATTATTTCTTTTTTTTCATATTGAGTTGTGTAAGTTCCTTATATATTTTGGATACTAACCCTCTACTGGTTGTGTCATTTCCAAGTATCTTCTCTTATTCAGTAGGTTTCCTTTTAGTTTTGTTGATTGTTTTCTTTGCTTTTTATTTTGATGTAGTCCCAATAGTTTATTTTTGCTTTCATTTTCTTGCCACTGGAGACTTATCCAGAAAAATGTTGCTATGGCCTCTGTCAGAGACATTACCTATGCTCTCTTCTAGGAGTTTTATGATTTCAGTTCACATTTAGGTCTTTAATCCAATTTGAATTTATTTTTGTGTATGGTGTAAGAAAGTGATCCAGTTTCATTCTTTTGTGTGTAGCTGTCCAGTTTTTTCAACACCATTTGTTGAGGAGACTGTCTTTTTGCCATTATATATTCTTTCCTCCTTTGTCAAAGATTGTTTGGCCATATAATTAGGGGTTTATTTCCTGGCTTTCTATTCTGTTCCGTTGAGCTATGTGTCTCTTTTCATGCCAGTACCATATTCTTTTGATTACTACAGCTTTGTAGTATAACTTGAAGCCTGGAATTGTGATACCTACTGTTTTCTTTTACTTTTCAAGATTACTTTGGATATTAAGGGTCTTTTCTTTCAGGAGTTTTATGGTGTTAAGTCTTACATTTAAGATTTTAATACATTTTGAGTCAATTTTTGTGTATGGTGTAATTTAAGAGTCCAATATCATTACTTGTTTTTTGCATGTGGATATGCAGTTTCCCCAGAACTATTCATTAAAGATACTATCCTTTCTCCATTGGCACACAGTATTCTTGATTCGGAGGGTAAATTTTTATATAATGATAGTAAAATATTCTATCCATTGTTTTCAAGATTTTTCCAACTTTTTTTGTATTTTCTTGTCTCTTTGTCATGACAAGTATAATGAAGTGTTCTCTTCGTAGTATTTTTAATTTGTAATTATTCTTGGGTCCTTTCCTGTCTAACCACAACTTGGATTTCAACATCTTATAGGCGTATATTTATTCATTTTCTTTGAACAATTGTCTTTAATCCTGATCCACATTGCATTTCACATAGCAATTTTTATTTCATTTGCATGATTTATTCCTATTGGCTTGGCATTTCACTACCTGGAAGAACTAAGATCTGCAAATTTGGTTGTACTATTGTGAATTGCCTTTCTAGAGTTCTTACAATATTGCTAAATAAGAAAGGTGTATGTGAAATGTCAGTGTTAATTTTTTTCAATAGAAACACCTATTTATTTATTTTTAAGATATCTTGCTGTAATATAGTTTTTAGTCCACCAAAAAATATTTTTCTCTCTATTCTGCCTATACCCACGGTATATATATTTTTTGTTTGTTTTAAATAATCTTTGCTGTGGAACTTTTTCAGGTATTTCTTTTTAAAACTAAGTACATTAAAACTGTTGCTTCATTTGGTGTCTGTGTTTGTAGTATTCATTTTAAGGACACTGGTATAGGAGTTTTAAAAATAACCATGTTAGTTCTCACATACTCTGTTACCGTATAGTTTGCATTTGTTCAATAAGGTAACACTTCATTTTATTTACCATCAATCTAAATTTCCAATTTAATTTGCCTGTGAGATGGTCTGCTTTAAGATCCATAGTCATTTTCTGAAATTTCCATATTGCCATGGCTGATATTTAGCCAGTGTATGTATATATTGTCATGACCAGTGTCCATTCTATCTGGCTAGTGCTAAGCCATACTGGTTGCTAAATATTTCAAATATAATCTAGACAAATACCGATATACCTTAGGTGTATAGGTGAGTGAGAAAAACCATCAGGAGAAGGCAAGATGAATAGCAAAAACTCAATGATAATAGTATTTAGTGTTTAATGAGTGCTATGTGCCAAACAAGGTACTGTGTGCTTTAACACATATTATCTCCTTGGGTCCTGAAAACAACACTTTATAGTTCCCATTTTATAGAATGATGAAAGCAAGGAAGAGGTGAGAATTACACAATGTCACGTAGCTAGTTAGTGGTGGAGACCAGATTTGAACCCAGCCTATCTGGCCCCCAAGTCTCTTCTCCTAAACTATATGCTATCCTGCCATTTATCAAGCTTAGTTCCTGGTTAAGAAATAAAGGCATAAAGTTAATATTCCCAATCTTTCTTAGATAAATTAAACAGGAAAATTAATTCAACTTTGGCTGGGTGATGAGTCATATTCTAAATTTTTTCAGAAGGCAAAATAAAGGGAGAAGAGCCCTAATCTGACTCTCTTATTCAATCTATTTCTCACTGTCCAGGATATAGCCTGATGCTCCATCCAAACGAATATTTTATATTCCCTATCCACATTCTGTGATTTTCCTCTTATGTGATGCTGCTCATATCTTTGTCTAGAATGCTCTTCTTGGCCTACAGAAGTCCCTAATCCACCCTTTAATGTCCAAGTCAAGAGTCCCTTCCTTCATGAAAAATTTTACATTGCCCAGCTAGAAGCCTTCCTTTCTTTAATTGCAGAAGAATTTTGCTAGTGCCCATCTAAACACACATCATGTTTTCATCAGACCACTGATATATATGCTTAGCTCATAGTCAGTGGGGTTGACAGAACACTACCTGTGTTCAAGTCCCAAGTCTGCTACTTGCTACTATGCAAAGTTCTAGAACTTCCTTAGCTTTCTGTACCTCAGCCTGCTTATCTTTAAAATTGGTACACATCTCACATGTTTCCTGGGTGAATTAAGTAATTTTAACATATTGATATTTAAAGTTCTTAGAATATTGCCTGGCAAACAATAAGTGCTATTTAAGTGTTTTCTATAATTGTCATCACTCTTATTATTATCATTGTTATCATTATAATATTTTTCCTGCAAAATTTTCAGTTCCTTTAGGGGAAGACCCAAGACTGATTTATCTTTATATCCTTTAATTTGCTTAAGACAGTGTTTGGCATGTAGGAAGCATTCAATAAAGTTTTGGTGACTGAATGAAGAGGAACAGAGAATATTTTGCTTAAAAATATGGACCTTTGAACTGGCTTTGAGTTCTGGTGTTATCTTTACCTTGCTGTGTTGCTTTGGGCTACTTAATGCCTCTGACATCAGCTTTTTTATTTATAAAATGGGGAGAATAATGGCATCTAGCTTACAGGGCTGTTATGAAGATTGCATGAGATAATATATATGAAGTACTTGCTCAATAAACTGGTATAGTGGGCATTTAATTCAGTTAGCTCTTGTTTTTTACTGAGTTTTTAGGTGACAGCTAGCATTTACAGGGTAAGTGAATGTCTTTCCATCGGCCTTCTTGGAAGCACTAAATTTGAGCTTACAAAGAAATAAGGGCAAGCCTGCAGCCTGAGAGGCAGGAAGCTGATAAAAAGCAGTAAGCAAAATCTTTGACCCAAAGTTAAGCTTCAGGATTATTTGTAAAGTTTAAGTGTCTTAATTTGTAAATATTATATTTAGAAGAATGAAGTAGTCTGTGTGCTGTGTCTTATGTTTTGTTTTGTTGTGATCTGTTTTCATTTGTTCTGAAATTTGGCTACTTTAAAAATATTAACAATACAGTTTATGCTGAAACACAGGCTGTACTTTACTGAGGTCTTGAGGAAGGAGCACCACCTTGGACCTGAGGGAAAGGGGAATAATATCTCTTAGGCACCTCCTCTTTGCTTTTCATACATCTTATTTTATCTTGACAATTCTTTTTTTTAATGCATTTTGCAGACAAAAAAAGTGAACCTGGCCAAGGTCATAGGGCCAGGACGGGTAGGAGGGATTTGAACACAGTTCTCATTCTCTCTGGTTTACCACATTTCCTGTGGAACTTGCTTCATATGACTTAGGCATTCTTTTTATCTCTCTGCTGCCTACATTTCTTGTCTTATTCTGAAGAATAACTTTAGGACCAGGATGAAGAAAAACAATTTCCTAATTTTCACTTGGCCTCCTGCTGTAATAATGAGGTTGGGAGTTCCTTTCACAGGCCCTCTTCAAGTTCTCTGCCTCTGATCTGCCTTGCTTCCTTCTGTTGACTTGTGACAAATCTCTTGCTTTGGAATATTATAATAATTGTGTTGGAGGTGTGTCACATCCCATAAAGAAATGATTCAAAAACATAATCTGGGTTTATTACTGAAGGCAAAATAATCTGCAAGTTTCCAAATATTGGTGAGTAGACAGGTTGCATGGGAATCATGTAGGAAAAGTTCCTTAAATACGGCATCTTACATCCCCCTCCTGAAGGGATTAATTTAGGAAGTCAATGGTGAGGCTAGAGAATCTAAATTAAAGAAAAAACAACCCTCCCCTGATGATTCTGCCACACAACCAGGAATATGAATTTCTGGTCTAGATAAAACTCATTGACCAGAATTGGGAAGAAACATATTTCCCCACCCTAGATGGGGAAAGAGACCCTTGTCCCTTCTTAGAATATACAGGAAGTTGCCTTACACTGGGAGCCAGAGCATAAGACCTAGAGCCGACAGTGCCTGATACTGGCTAATGCAACAACAGGAAGTATTGTGAAAGGTTCCCTGCATGATCCAGGCTCTGAGTGACATAAAGAGGAATAAATCATGGCTGTGCTTTCAAGGAGTTTGCAATCTCACTGTGGGAATATGCCCAGCCTATGTGATAACACTGGTGATTTGTAAATCATATTAAGTCCAACATTACAAGGTCCAGACAATAGGAGTGGGAGTTCAGAGGAGCAAAAATAATTAAGGTTAAATACTGGAAGCCTTCCTACAGTGAGAACAAAACTGGCTTTGACACTAATACAGTTACATTCTGAGTGCCCCACTTTCAGAGGGAAGTCTTAAGGGGAGAATTGGGAGGTGAAGAAATTTGAAGCTCAATGACTGGGATGTTTAGTCTGGAAAAGTAACAGTTGTCTGTCAGTAATGTAAAGAGGAATTTATCTTTGTTAATTGTGGACCCAGAAGACTGAGATCTCTGGTCTCTAGGTGAACAATTGAAGAAGATTTGGGTTGGCTTTGTAAAAGGGAAAGGTTGTTGTTGGTTTTTTTTTTTAAATAAAATTTATTGTCAAGTTACCTAGCATGCAGTGTATACAGTGTGCCCTTGGCTACGGGAGTAGATTCCCATGATTCATTGCTTACATACAACACCCAGTGTTAATCCCAAGTGCCTGCCTCAGTGCCATAAAGGGAAAGGATTTCTAACCATTAGATATTCATTTGAAGGAAATGTAATAGAGGGAACTCAAAGGTCCAATAGAACTCACCTTAGGCTCCAGTGCTGTGATGCCATGATTTCAAAAAGTAAGTGATCAGAAAGTCAGAGAAGGGAGGGGAATGAAAGGGAGAAAGTGATCAAGAGGCAGAGAGGGAGGTACAGAATATGTGAGAGAAAATGTGAGAAAGAAGAGGATTTGAGAAGGAGCACATTCAGAGAGAGCAAAGAGAACAAGTTTAAGGTGTTTGGACAGCCTTGTAGTAGCCATTGGAGTTTCAAGTGGGGTTGGATCTTGTGTATCCAAATATGGGATTATAGATCAGAGGTGGGGAAGGTGTTGTTCCTTTGACAGAATTTCCTTGAGAGTCAGATTGCATGTTTCTGCTCAATCTTTTCTTATAATGACTGCTGCTCTTTGTGTCAGGAAGAGACATGACTGCTGAATTTAAATTGGCTGTTATAAAAAAAAATCCAGAAAGCACTTACCTAACAGAAGAGAGAATAAGGAGAAATATATACAATGAACTTGCTTTTTCCCTGTCAATGAATAGCATTCTTAAGCAAAACCCGAGGGCATATAAATGTGAAATGTTATTTCTAATGACTAGACATTTATTTTAAACATGATTTTTCTTTTTTAGCAGAAATGGTGAAAGGGTAAAATACATCCTTAAACTGTTGCAAAGTATTCGATTGTGAAAGAACAGTGTGTAAGGCACTGGGAATTAAGTTCTCAGGGAATGGCTTTGGAGACTTTCTTCTTTAATTATAGATTAAAGCAGACCTTGGCAGTGTCCTTTTGGATCAATATGAAATACAGAGCATAAATCAATACTATTACACAGTATAGTGTAGAAATTCTTAAAAAGAAAATGAAAATTACAAATTGTCTTAAAGAAAAAATTATTTTTACTTGACAATAAATCCATTTTGACCAAATTAAAAATTATGCTGTGTGGATGCACCTGTGCTTAGATTTTCTATTTGTTTATCACAATGTGCTCATTTTTCTCTTTGCTAAAATGGCCCAGGATTAGACATCAGTGTCCAAAACCAGTTACACCATTAATTAATGGAAAAACAATTAATTTCCTAGGTCTTAGTTCCTTGTCTTCAAGAGAGTTGGACTAGATTACCTTGAGGAGCCCCAGTTTCTCAACTGTTTTATGACCTTATCAGAAAGACCTTTGAAATTTACTGATTCCAAAGAATTTGAGGAAATGCTAGCATATATGAAAGCATTGAGATTAGAGGAGGAAAATTTGGTAAAGGAGTAAAAGTGTCTATTTGCCTAGAGCAGAGAGGAAAATCTGATATGAAAAAATTGGTAGAGATGTTGAACCTTTTACTTATATTGAATTTCATGCTTGGCCAAAAGTTTCTGGTGCATCATTGTATTTGAGACCTTTGATGAGGAGTTGTCAGTTTGAAAGGCAATTAGAAGCATTACAGATTTTTTATGAGGATGGTATGTTTGAAATGATGCTTGAGCCATTTGGTGATTTTTTAAAAAGTTTATTTATTCATTTTTTGAAAAAGAGATAGAGAGAGTGTGAGTAGGTCAGGGTCAGAGAGATGGGAAAGAGAGGATTCCAAGCAGGTTCTGCACTGTTGGCACAGAGCCTGATGCAGGGCTTAAACCTACGAACTGTGAGATAATGACCAGAGTCAAAATCAAGAGTTGGACCTTCACCCGATTGAGCCTTTCAGGAACTCCAAGGTTTCTTAAAGTAATATTTATAAATCAGTTACAACAGTGCCTGGCATTTGCAAGTATTTGTGTAATAAAACAAAATGGATGATTTTGTAGGAAGAGGGAAGGCTTGTTGGGAAACCGCTGCCAATATCATCTTTGTGCTGGGAGAGGAAACAAAAAGACTTGTTTTCTAAAGCTGCTATAACAACTTGATTTTCTCAGGCTCTCCTTGCTTCCTTTCTCTCTTAATTTTAATCAGGAGACCATACTTGTTTTTCTTTTTAAGTATGTTCTCAACTAGTGCTGATCCATCTAATTATTTTTTCCATTTCTGAATTTATTTTTTAAAAACATAAGAACTATAGGCCACAGAGAAGTGTATCAGACTCCAGAGTTTTTATATTCAAATAAAGCAACTTACCTTGGATAGCTTCAATGAAAAGTATGTATAATTTGCAAAAAGGCTGGATAATAAAGACATTAAACTATTAGTTAAGAGCCCTTGTTTAATTCTTGCTTTGCCATCACATAACTTGGTGTGATATTAGGCAAATCATGTGATTTTTCTGAGCCTTGGTTAACTTATTTGTGAAACAGGAATGATAATACCTTGTCTCCTCTCTCATGAAACTGTTATCAATGTCTTGAACAGTGCTTATCATAGGTAAAATACTTGGTAACTATTTCTCGAATGAATAAATGGATTTAAATTAGATGACATATATGGATATATATACCAATTTATACATAAAAGATATTATTATTTTAATTGATTCCTTATAATAGATACTCCTGACTCTCTGTAGTAAAATAGTATTCTAGGTTTCTACCATTTCATTCTACTCCCTGCCAGTAGTCCAACTTCAGGGTGGTATGAAATGTCAGCTTCGATGCAAAGTTGCCAGCTGGCCTTAAGTGAGGTGATAGTCATGACATACTTTTCTGGGAACAAAAGGAGACAATTTGCTTTGAGAGAAATGTCAGGACAAAGTTAGTAAGTGGACTGTGAGGATGAAATAGAGTTGCGTGGATTTGAATCTTGGTTCAACCATAGTTACTTGCTGTGGGACTTCAGGCAATTCATAAACTTACATGCTTGAAATTTTTCTTTTTAAGAAGAGATAATAATATTAATGCTTATCTTATGACATAAAATACTTAGCAAAATATATGACATCTAGTAAAGATTCAGTAAATGTTACTATATTTTTTGTTATTCAAAGGAATGATAAGTAGTATTACAGACCAAAGGTAATAGAACAAAAGTATCTTAGTGCCTAGGATTTGAAAGAAGTGGACAAGAAAGGGTTGTCCATGAGCATCCAAGACAGGGACATTCTAAATTAGGAGCACATATGTATCTTAGAAGATGCTTAAGTAGCAGGGGAAGAGTTTGGGCTATGTAATTAATGTTCTACTTCTATATCTTGGGTCTTATTAAATTTAACATAGCTTTGATATGGGAAGAACAAAGAGAATGATATTGGCTATGAAACTTTCGGATCCTTTGACACATTGGAATGGTTCAACAGTGAGGTGATTATTAAAAGAAAGTCTGATAAAAGTTAAATTATTTTTATTATTAATTTTATTCCATTTTGGGTATGAATGAAACCTAAAGAATAGCCATATGATATAATTTTAAAGCTCTCTGTGGACTTTGATTTCCAATCTTGCCTCGTCTTACCCCCTTCCCCAGGAATGAATAAATCTCTCTACCTCATGTATAATTAATGCATTTACTCATTCAATTATTATTAATTGACCACATACTGTTTATCTAGGTATATGGGATACATCAGTGAATAAAACTGTCAAAGATATCATCCCCAGGAAAATTAGCATTAAAGTTAAGTTTAAAGTAACATTTTAGGTTCAGTGGGAAGGAGATGAGAAGACAGTTGATAAACAAAATCATAATAAAAAGTAAATTATATAATATGTTACAAGGTGGTAAGTACTATTGAACAGAGAGACATCAGCATTGAGAAAGGGGGATTGAAAATGTAGGGGACAGTTTACAGTTTTAAGTAGGATGTTCAGAGTAGACTTCACTGAGACAGTGGCATTATAGTTTAGACTTGAGGTTGTTGAATTAGCTATTTGTATGCATGAAAGAAAAACATTTTAGGTGAAGGGTACAGGTAATGCAAAGACCTTAGTGGTGAAACATGCCTAGTATGTTTGAGGTAGACTGAAGAGACCAGAGTAGCTAGAACAGAATCAGTGACGAGGAGCATATGGGGTGAGGTCAAACAGGCAAAGGGAGAATGTACAGGTCACGGAGAGCCTTGTAAAGATTATAAGGATTTTGGCTTTTAATATAACTAAAATTAGGGGGAACATGATTTGATTTAGGTTTCTAAAGGTTCCCTCTAGTTGCTATGTTGTACATAAGTGGTCAGAGAGAAGACCAGAGTGGGTATTCCACTGAGGTTTTATTGAATAGTCCAGGAAAGAGATGATGATGGTTTAAAGGGCATTTGAAGTGGAAATGGTGAGAAGTGGTCATACTTTGGGTATATTTTAAAGGTAGAGCCAATAGGATTTGCTGATATATTAGATGTGAAATGTGAGAGAAAATGAGGAGCCAAGAATAACTTCATGTTGTTTAGCCTGAGCAACTGAGATGCAAAAAGTTGAGGTTGAGGCAGGTTTTAATAGCCAAATAGCAGGAGCTCAGTGTTGGACATGCTGAGTTTGTCCATTAGATATTGTAGTGGGAAGAATTCTAAAAATGTCCTCCTTCCCCAGATTTCCACCTTAACTTTTGGGGTTATGAATATAATGAGATATCTTGCCTATGAATATGTTATGTTACATGCCAACGGAATTTTGCAAATGTAATTAAGGTTGCTTATCAGTAAACCTTAAAATAGGGAGGTTATCACATCAGCTCTTTAAAATCACAGAGTCTTTCTCTGGCTAGTGACAGAATAAGATAGCAGAGGGAAAGTCAGAAAGATTTGAAGGATGGGAATATTTCTACATACTGGTTGGCTTGAAGATAGAGGGAGCCATGTGATAAGGAATGTGGGTGCCCTCTAGAAGCTGAGAGTAGTCCTTAGCTAACAGCCAGCAAGAAAACAGGAATATCTATTCTACAGCTGTAAGGAACTGAATTCTGTCAACAACTTGTATGAGATGGAAGCCCACTTTTCCCCAGAACCTCCAGATAAGAACTCATCCCACCCGAGAACCAGTCCAGTCCACCCAGACTTCTGACCTACAGAAACTGTGAAATAATAAATGACTCTTGTTTTAAATGACTGTTCTTGGTGATTTGTTCTACAGCAATAGGAAAGTAAGGGAGACATATATGTGGAGATGTCAAGTAAGCAGTTGGATATATAAGACTGGAATTCAGGAAAAAGATTTGGATTATAAATAACTGTTTGAATGTCTTTGGCATCAAGAAAGTGTTTAAAAACCATATAACTTTGATGATCACCAAAGGAGTGAGTCAAGATGGAATAGAGACTTCGGCCAAAGAGTAAGCCCAATATGTATTTAAAATTTTTTATTTTTATTATATTGTAGTAAGAACACTTAATATAAGGTCTATTCTCTTAACAGGTTTTTAAGTGTGCAATACTATGTTGTTAACTATAGGCACAATGTTGTATGGGAGATCTCTAGAACTTACATATCTTGCATTACTAAACCTCTAAACCCATTGATCAGGAACTCCCCATTGTCCCCTTTTCCCTCTGACCTTCTAGCAACCACCATTTTGCTTTATGCTTCTATGAGTTTGACCATTTAAGATACCTCATATAATTGGAATCATACAGTATCTGTCTGCTGTGGCTGGCTTATATCTTAGCATAGAATCTTCCAGGTTCACCCATGTTGTTACATGTTGCAAGATTTCCTTCTTTACAAAGGCCAAATAACATATTATTGTATGCATATATCACATTTTCTTTATCCATTCATCTATTAACAAACATTATGTGTTTCCACATTTTGACTATTATTAATAGTGCTTCAACAAACATGAGAGTGCTAATATATCTTTAAGATCATGATTTAAATTCTTCTGGATAAATATATAGAAGTGGGATTATTGGATTATATAGTTGTTCTATTTTTAATTTTGGGGGGGACTTCCATTCCCAAAGGGGATACATCATTTCGCATTCCCACCAACAATGCACAAGATTTCCAATTTTCCAACATCCTTACCAACACATCACATGTCTTCTGTTTTTTAAAATAATATTTATCCTATTATGTGTGGAATGATATCTCATTGTGGTTTAGATTTGCATTTCCCTGATGATGAGTGATGTGAACATTTCTTTCATATACATTTTTGCCATTTATGTATGTATTATTTGCATAAATGTCTATTCAAATCCCTAACCCATTTTAAAATCAGGTTATTAGTTGTTGTTGTTGTTGTTGTTTGCTATTAAGTTGAATTCTTTATATGCTTGGAGGTTAACAAAGCTACAGTAATAAAAACAGTATAGTACTGGCATACATGTAAACCTATAGGCAAATTAAATAGAACATAAAGCCCAGAAATAAATTCATGTATATACAACCAACTGACGTTTGACAAGGGTACCAATAATCTACAATGGGGAAAGAATAGTCTTTTCAAAAAATGGTGTTTGCAAAACTGGATATTCACATGGAAAAGAATGAAATTAGACCCTTTACTTATACCATGCACAGAAATCAACTCAAAATGGATCAAAGACTTAAATGTGAGACATGAAACTATAAACCTTCTAGAAGAAAATATAAGGGGAAAGTTTCATAACATTGGTCTTGGCAATGATATCATGGGTATGATATCAAAAGCACAAGCAACAAAAGCAAAAACAAACAGTGGGACTTTGTCAAACTAAAAAGCTTCTGCACAGCAAAAGAATCAATAGAATGAAAAAAACAACCTATGGAATGTGAGAAAACACTTTCAAACCATGTATTTGAAGTCCTTCAATACTGAGTCAAGGGGAACAAGAGGGGGAAAGGAAAAGAGATTGAGAAGGAGGGAGCCGTGAGGTAGGAGGAATATCAAGAGATTATGATGACTTGGAAATCATGTGAAGAAAGTATCAAGGAAGGGTTATGGATTGTGTCAAATGCTAATAAGTCAAGTAAGATGGGGCCTAATAATTGACCACAAAATTTATCAACTTGGAGGTTTTGATGACCCACTCAAGAGTGGTTCTGGTAGAGTAATATAGACAAAGAGGAGCTGCTTGAGGTGGACTTAAAAGAGAGTGGAAAGAGAAGAATTACAGACACAAATTATAGAGTATTTTCTGAGGAGGTTTGCTGAAAAGGGTACAAAGAAATTAGGCAATAACTTGTGGAGTAAGTGAGTCAGTATAGAAGTTTTGTTTATTTTTAAGATGGGAAAAATAGTAGCATGTTTGTGTCCTGTTTGGAAAAATTTAGTGAAGATCAAAAAATTGATGAAGGGAAAATTTATGGAGATGTCCTTGAATAAATGAAAAGAGTGGAATTTACTGCAAAATTGGAGGAAAACGTTTTAGATAGGAACATGTTAATCTGTCTTAATAGGTGGGAAGGCAAAATAGGCAGGGATGATGTTGTCAGGTGGATTGATATGTTAGTTAGAGTCTGTGTATTTCAGTAATCAGAAATGACAAGGTCTAGCATATTACCATGGGAGTCCATAGCTGAGATAGGATAAAGGTCAAGATGATGGAAAAGAGGAGGTTGAGGAGCATAGAGGCCAGATTTTGGAAGGATAATTTATATTGGTGTTGAAATTGTCAAAAATGAAAACAAGAGTACTATTAAGGTTATAGTGAACCAAGTGCTGAAATTAGTGAGGAATGAGGGGAAGTTGGTCTGAGGATTGCTGAATAGGAAGTGATATAATTTGATAAATTGAGATTCAGAGCTGGAGGTTTTTAGGGAAAAGGGAGGGAGAATTAAAGTGGTACTGAAGACCCAGGATGATACATACTGCACCACTAAGTCCAGTGGTGTGATGGATATAGAGAGGAAAAAACAAGTTCCATTGTAAGAGATTCAGGGAAGTAGTAACCTTATGGGAGGTAGGTTTAGTTAGAACAAGATAGTAAAGGGAATTGTCAGGGAGGTAGAGATAGAGGTAGAAAGTAGAAAGGTTTTGTTGGTTTCAGGAGTTGGGGAGGAGTGGTAAGGGGGAAGAAATATGAGGTATCTAGATCCATATGAGGATTGGGATGTAGGCAATGAGGGGGATTCTTATAGTGACTGATATAATCAGGGATAAGGGACTTAATTAGATTAATACTGGGGGATTCAAGCAAATAGCAGCAAGGCCATGAGTGTTGGGGAGTAGGGAATGCCAATTATTAACATATTTTTGTCCATATTAGCATGTTCTGCAGCCAAGTTAAACATGATCTAATTTATGATAAACAAACAACCTCACTTGCACAATAGGAGCCTGTTGGAAATGCCAGCTCCCTGGTGGAAAGTCACTAGTGGCTCAGCTCCCAAGTAAAATGTCAAATACTTGGCCTGATTCTAATTGGTGAAAAAACGGGAGAGCAGAATTTCCTCTGAACTCATTCATCCCCGAGCCAGGTTATCATTGCTTGTGATGTTTAGTCAAGAAGTGATAGGAGAGAAACAGGTCTTGTGGGTGTGAGTGACACTCCACTTCCCAGGGGAAGAGGGTTATCTCCAAGCAGTGACACCCAGCCAAGTATGAGGTACCGCAATGAGCCCAGGTGGATACATTTGTAATTTGTTGGGAAATCTTCTGAATTTAAGTTTCTGGTACCTCAATGAAAATCTTGTAATGACCTTAGAGTAAAAGTTGAATATATAAAACTCTTATGGGTGTGAACTCTCACAAAAGCATTTTAGATGTGACAAATAGTAGAACAATGAGGAGCCTTAAGATCAATAGAGATGACATTCTGGTGGTTTCAAAATTTTACATTTTGCAGGGGAAGCTGTATTATATTTTATTTTTTTATAAATATTATAGGAACCACAATATACATGAAAGAGATAAAAATAAAACTGCATTGGGTGGTTTTTGACATGCTTTTGAATTTCTTTTTGTTCTCTATCATTTTATTAAAACTCATGAGAATCAATGGGAGAAACAAGATATATGTGGCTATGGAACACTTGAAATGTGGCATGCAATTTTAACAAGAATTGATCCAAAAGCCTTGTCTTGACTTGGGTTTAAAAAGCATACTTTGGGGGCACCTGGGTGGCTCAGTCAGTTGGGCATCTGACTTCAGCTCAGGTCATTATCTCACTGTGAGTTCAAGCCCCACATCAGGCTCTGAGCCTGGAGCCTGTTCAGATTCTGCATCTCCTTCTCTCTCCTACCCTCTCCTGCTCATGCTCTGTCTCTCTCTCAAAAATAAATTAGCATTAAAAATTTAAAAAAAAAAGCATACTTTGTGACAAGGTTTTGAATGTAAGTTGTAATCCCAGGGAGTACCAGTAGAGGAATGGAGAATGACACAGGAAGGGGAAAACAGCCAATACACGATGCATTAATATATTAATGTGTAGGTCACCACTATGGACAACTGGGAAGGCACTGTAGAACATACCTCAGAGCTATCCTACCTGAGAAGAGAAGAAACTGGTTCATTTATCTTTCAACCACTATGTAATATTGGTTAAAGTTGCTTCAGGGTGTTAACTCCTTGGAACTTCTTCCCTCTATGTGTATGGAAGAATAAACCTCTTTGGGCAGGGAAAGCCTTCTGGTAGAGAGTTGGAGGTACTTGCAGTAGGAAACCATAAGTGTGCTCTGAATGATGAGTATGAAGGGCAAATAGATGGGGCACCGGTACTATCTGCAATTTCCTTCTTTTGAAAGGTGGAGAAGAGGGTGTCCTGAAGAGGGAGAGAAATGACGGTAGAGCATGACACTGGATCCTTTGTCTCTGACTGCTCATGCTATAAGACATTTCCTCCTCTCAAAAATTGCATGTGTTAACACATATATGAAGTTGTTCAACAAACATTTATTAAGCACCTGTATGTCCTGGACAGTATTTTAGGAACTTGAGATATATCAGTGAACAAAACATTCCTGGTCTTATTATGAATGCATTCTCGTAGAGAAATTAAGGCAACAAATAATAACTGTAAGCAATAAGTGAATTATGTAATAAGTTAGAAGATGATAAGTATTATGAGTTAAGGGTAAGGGAAATAAGGGGTGAAAGAGAGATTGAAAAAGGGAAAAAGAACCAGATTCTGAGTGTAGTTTGAAAGCAGAGCCAACAGGAGTTAGAATGAAGGGGGGTTATAATTTTAAATAGGGTTTATCAAGGGAGACCTCATTGATGGTCACTGTTTATGAGAGGTGAGGGAGGTAGTCATATTAGTATCTGCAGGAAAGTACTTCAAGTAGAGGGAGTAGTCAGCACAAAGGCTTGAAGGAAGGAGCCCATTTTAGCAATAGCAAGGAACCAGACTAGCTGGAACAGAGCAAGTGAAAAGGCAATAAAATATGAGGTAAGAGAGGGACAAGGAAGCTGAAAAATGTGAGGTTTTATAAAACGTTGGGTTTAGTCTGAGTGAGATGGAAACCACTAGAAAGTTTTGATCAGAGGAGTGAGATTATACGACTTAGGTTTAAAAAGGATAACTTCGGTTGTTGCTTAAAAGTAGACTTAAGGGGCCAACGGTGGAAGCAGGAAGACCAATTAGAAGGTTTCATAGTAATCCAGGTAAAAGATGAGGGTGACTTGGACTAGGTGGTAGCAGTGGAGATCATAAGATGTGGACAGATTCTCCACCCATTTTGAGGGTGGTGGCAACTGTTGAAGATAGTTTTGGATGTAGAGTATGAGAGAAAGAAAGGAAGAAAGGAATCAAGTATAATGCCAAAATTTTTGGCTTCAGCAGCTAGAATAGTGCTGTCATTGTTTGAGATGGTGAAGACTACCAGTGGAGTAGGTTTCTGGGAGGAACAACAGGAATTGAATTTTGAGCTCTTTGAGTTTAAGAAGTCAAATAGACACCAAACGGACACCTTGAGTAAGGATTTAGGTGTTAAATCCTGAATCTGCTATTTAGGTGGGTCTGGTATTCTGAAGAGATGTCTAGGCTGGTATGTAAAGTTGAGAGAGATTGATAGACCGATGGTATTTAAAGCCATCAGAGTGAATAAGTTCCCCAAAGAACATGGATAGCCAAGGAAGAGTTCTGGGTCACTACAAAAGTAAGGGGATTGAAATTAGAGGAGGAACCTACAAGGAAACTGAGGAGGGACCTGTGAGGAAGGAAGAAGTCTAGGTGATTGTGGTGTCTTAGAGGCATGAAAGTGATGAAGACTGAGATGACATTGGAATGAACATCATGGAGGTCATTTGTCACCTTGACCAGATAAGTTTCATTGGGGTTATGCAGGAAAGCATCTTATTTGCGTGGTTTTAGCTGAAAACAGAAAGAGGAATTTGTGAAAGCAAACCTAAACAACTCTTATAGGAAGTTTTGTTACAAAGGAGGGCAGGGAATTGAATATAGGATGTCAGGGGAAGTGGGTTTCAAAAATGGTTAGATTTTTAAAGATGTGAGAGATGAAGCAAATTTCTGATAGGGAATATCTACTGGAGTAGGAAAATTGATATGAGAGAATTGCTAAAATGATGTCTGTGACTGGACTTGAGGGGTATCCAGTGGATAGTATCCAGTGGATAAGTGGGAACATTGGCTTTTAAGAGAAATAGTTGAACTTCGGAAATTGCAGGAAGGCACTATGTCTTACATACACTACATATAAGTATAGATATTGTAGATGTACCCATAAAGTACTGAGGATTTCCTTAACAAAGTAGGAATCACTATCATTGGTTTAGAATGATGATTGGGGGCATAGGGTTTAGAGGTGAGAAGAGAGGAGGTATGAATTAATCATATAGATTTATCAGGGTATGACTAAGAATAAAATATGACTGACAACATTAAGAGCCTATTTGAGGTTCATCCTTATGGATCTGAAGTGAGACCAGTTATAGATTGTACTTTTTTCTTTCATTCATATTCATCTGCACAGGCGCAGGCATAGTATAGGCAGCAAGTTGGATTTAATTAGTGTTGTAATTTTGCCACAGTCAATGTGATGAAGTAAGGGAGGAGTAAGAGAAATGAGGGGATACAAGGGAGCGAATTGATTATGATTATTCACCAAAGAATAAGCTGGGTAAGGAGGAGGAGGAGATATCAGTAGGCAAGGGGGAATAAGTTGGCAGGATCAATGAATTGGGAGTCTTATCAGGGATCTTAATATTGATGGAATTTGGGCACCAGAGGGTGTGAGCCAGAAAGGTAGGTGGGGATCAGGGAGTGAGATGCATGAAAATTAGTTAACAGAGGGATTGCAGTTATTGGTAAAGACAAAGTCATTATGGACATGGCCAAGGGAGTGAGTGGCTGAGGTAAAGTGGAGGACAAGGTCACATGTGGAGAGGAACTCTAGGAATTGAAAGGTTCCGATGTTGCAATCATATGTATATTGAAATCTTCATGAATAAAGACCAAAACGGTGTTGTGTAGGAAATAGAATAGTATAAAATGTCTCAATACATGTATGGGGTATTATGTGAGTGGTAGATTATTGTTGCTTTAACTTTATTTCCTACAATTCATGTATTATTTTTATAATCACAAGTAAATAACTAAAAAGGATACATATTTGTTTCAGTTGAAATTCAGTCAGGAAAGCATGAATTCATATAATTTTTTTTTCCGGTATTCATGTGTTGTAAACCACTGGGAAGCCTGCAGGAGTGAAAGTCAGGGGATCAGCCATCAGTTTTCATTCTGCCATACTCCGATTGTCCAGAGTCAGAGTGCTGTCACCTCAGAGGCAGACAACTGCAGGAAATTTCTGCTGACTTCACAGCGTCTTCACATCCCGAGGTGAGTTGAATGGCAGGGGAATGCAGAGCCTCTTGGAAAACTTATTTGTGCAAAGCCCATGAATTTGGTGCCGCTGCTGGAGAAAGAAGAAAATGGCTACTGCCCCCTTTACTCCTTTCAAATCGCATGAAAGCATCTCACTGGCAGAATGTAAACATATCCATCCCTCTGCAAGCAAGGGAATCTGCATATTGTAGTTCTAGGTGCCCAGCCCCTGTGATACAGGGGAGAGCATAGGGTGGAATGGAAATGAATGCTAATTATAGAACAAAACAAAACAAAACAAAACACATTAAATAATATCCAGTCTACCAAATATTGCTTCATAAAGTCAAAATGCATTTCATAGATCAGTTTTTACAGTCCCCTCTTAAGCTTGGGACTATGCCTTCTTAACTTAAATTCTCCCTGTCTTACATTCTACTGAGTCCAAAGGAAAGGACCCTTTCTCTTTCTAGCACCATTTTTGGAGACTGTAGAATCCAGCATCAGTGGAGAGGTTTCTTAAAAACTTTATGTATGTGTGTAAGTGTGTGGATGTGTTCAGTGCAAAAATATGTTTACCCTATAAATATTCCCTAGTCTTAAAGGAGGGAAGGTATTGGGTTTCAGTGGAGGACAGTTACCAATGTATCCGGATAGAGTTTAAAGAGGAACAGCAGAAGAAAGGGAGAGAGCAAACTGAGCCAGCATAGTCAGGGATACCTTTATGTAAAAGATAGTACTTGATCTAGGCCTTCTAGGATAGGGAAGTAGAAAAAAACCCATAAACAGTGTTCTAGTTTTGGCTCAGCACTTGACTAGCTACGTGACTTTTGTTTTCCTTAGAGCTGTTCACAAACATTGCTGCTCTCTTCCTTTTGGCTGGGTAGGAGGATAGTACTTCTCTAGTCTGTTAAAATCAGATGTGGTCTGACTTTCTTGGGCAATGAAATGTGAGTGGAAGAGACTTATATTACTTGTGCGTAGAAGCATCAACTTGCTAGTGACTAATGCCATCTTTCCTTTTCTTTTTTTGGTAATCATGTAGGCATGTCCTAAAATGGATCCTCTGTCAGTCTGAGTTTCTGAGGTATTATGAAGAAATGTGTCAGTCAGGTAGCTTGAGAAAGAAGTACACCTTTGATGGGCTAACCCACTGAGATTTTTGGAGCAATTGTTACAGTGGGGTAATTCTGACCATCCTGACCCTTCGGGTGACCTTGAGCAAGCCCCTTCATGTGTGGAAGCACCAGTGTCCATGGTTAAGATGAAAGACTTAGAATAAATAGATTACTTTAGACAATTTTTCTTTTCCAGCAACAGATTTCCAAAGAAATCGACCAAGAAACCTCAAGTGTAAATGGTTGCAAAGAGTGCTGGGTGTCGTCTAGGTGAAAAATACTGGATAGAGACCAATAACAT
The DNA here is from genome assembly GCF_008692635.1 of Crocuta crocuta. Classification (NCBI taxonomy): domain Eukaryota; kingdom Metazoa; phylum Chordata; class Mammalia; order Carnivora; family Hyaenidae; genus Crocuta; species Crocuta crocuta. Next base: position 50,689 of record NW_027530019.1, read on the forward strand.
TTTGTCCAGCCCCAGCTCATTATAAGTCTCTTGGATGACCCAGAGTATGACAATTCTGGCAGTGTGGTCTTTCTCTCTCCTATAGCAAATTTGACTTATATGAATTTCTGTAGCATAAATGAGTTTTCCTGGGATTTCCACCCCTGGTAAAATGAACATCAAGTTTCTGGCTTACAGAACAATCTGCAGAGGCTGTCCGAAATGGCTTTCTGGTTTCCCCTTGACACACTGTGACAAAGGCAGCTGAGATGACCTACTCCGTGTCAAGAAACGAGGCACGTTTTCTTGACTTCCATTACTCATGCTAGAGTGGACTCAGGTGACCTCAGCTTGGGAGGCACTGGACCATCTTATCAGTGAGCATAATGATGTTTCAGAAGGTGGGAAAATATGTTAAATTAGGCGAGTGTGGCCTTCAGAGATACCACTGTTGTGAACTTTTTCTAAAAGAAGGGGCCTGGATGTCTCCTGACATCTTTTTCTTCCTCTCCTAATCCTCAGTGGTAAAATGATCATTAGATTCAGACAGGTCTGGGTTTGAATCCCAACTCATTTATTGGTTGTCCCTGGGCATATGCTTTAATGACTTTGTGCCTCAGTATAGACTATGGCTATACTATACTGTTATACTTAGCATAACTCCTGTTTGGTGATTGTGGGAACAAAGTAAGTTGCAGTGAGTAAGTTGATGAATACCTTATAGAAATTGGTAGCAGAGTTGAGGCTAGAATTTATACTGAGTGCATCCTTGTATACTGGTTAGTCAACACTACTAATTCTGAGATTCAAGTTGGCATAAACACATAGTAGATCTATCATAACATACATGTGGAATCTTGCATGTTGAGAAAATGGCTTTCCAGAGGAAAGATAAAAGACTAATTCATAATCGATACTGACAAGATTTGAAAAAATAATTAGAGGTTATTGTCCTTAGATCTTGTATTATACATCCATTGTATCTGAGGAAAGACCATTTTTCAGGTCTTGTATTTTATTTAAATCCTGTTGAGATTTGTGCTATTTCCACCACTGGAAATTGTCATTTGTCAAAGTATTTAACACTCACTTGTGGTTTTACACAACACAATGTGTTGAGTATCTCTTGTGCTTAAACTGCTGTGTTAGGATACCATAGATAATTATTTCCTTCAACATTTTATTATAAAAATTTTTAACCTTACAGAAAAATTGAAATAATTTCATAATCAGCAACTGGCTTATATAATCTCACATCTAAGCACATTTATTCTTCTATTTATCCATCAATCTATTTGCTGTCTCACCTAAATACTTGAGCATACATATCAGAAACCACAAAAGGTTTTTGAGCAGGGACACAATAAACTTTAAGCTGCCTGTTATGAAAATGTTTTCTATTAAAATATTGGTGGTGGTATTGGTCCTAGTGGTTATGCACTTCTTACTGCCTCTGTCCATCCTTCTCTTATTTTTAGGAGAATCAGTCATTGATGGATAGGAAGGGCAGAGACTTTCTATAAGGTGGATGGAAGAGATTAGGATTGGGCTAAACTACATAGGCATGCTTTCATACATGTACTGGAAAGATGATGCTAGGGTGTGATCATGTGGCATAGGGCTACTTAATGTTTCTAGGCCTAAGTATAAGAAGAGATTCTCATATTAGAACTTATCTATCTCTGGTATAACATCTACATTTAACTATCACTTAATTAAGGTTTTTAAAAACAGGTACTCTGTACCATCCAACTTAGTACTCATAGTGCCTGGATCAATAAATGTTTAAAATTAAAATGAAATTGAATTAGTTTTCCCTTAGTTTTAATTTATATATGCAGTTTATATATGCAGTTTTTCTTCATCCAGGGTCAACTTCCTTTCTTTTTGGGAGGTTTCAGAGCAAGCCAGTTCATCAGTTAGGCCTTGAGTGGGAGGGTTTGAGCAAGAAACTGTCAGGAACAGGAAGTAGTCACCATCCATTTCTACTGGCAAAGCATTTTCTAAAATCTGCAGATGTTTAGGGTCAAGAAAAATACCAAGGTATAAAGAACATTGGGCAGAAGTCAGAAGTTTTGGATTAATTCAAGAGATGCTATTTACATAGGATGTGATCTTAGGTAGGTCATTATTTTTTCAGGAAATTTATTTCCTTGTTTTAAGATGAAAGTTTTGGGGCATCTGGATGACTTAGTAGGTTGTGTGTCTGACTTTAGCTCAGGTAATGATCTCACAGTTTATGAGTTTGAACCCCACAGTGGGCTCCCTGCTGTTCAGGGTAGAGCCTGCTTCAGATCCTCTGTCCCCCTCTCTCTGGACTTCCCCTATTCATGCTCTCTTTCAAAAATAAATAAGCATTAAAAAAATAAAAGGTTTGAGCTCTAGGTCTCTTTCAGTTTTCACGATTAATCTATAATTCTCATGGGCATTTCCTAATTGTTCATGGAATTAAAGTGTCAGCTTGCTTTTTCATCAAATTAGGTATTCTAGGAATTCATGAATTTATCTGTGATCTTTCTTTTACATTTCCAAGGAGAAAATTACCAAAGTTGCTAGGGCAATTGTTATGTTTTAGTAATCTTAATATGAATTCTTATATTTGTGATACAGCAGCCCTTTATAAAGGAACTCTAATATTATTTAGTTAATTTATTTAATAACTACCAGTCATGCAGCTTTATAATGAGCCTAGAGGCTAATAAATTAATACTAATTATGGCACTATTTTCATTTCTTTATTGACTCTGGCAAACACTAATCATGATTTTGCACTAGGTTAGCATTTGTTTACTTACTTCGCAGATTTTAAGAGGACTAGAGGGACTGGTTAAGTTTCCATACAGAGTTGGTGTTGATAGATTGAATCACCTTTTTTCTTTGCCCCTCAAGTTTTGGAATATAGTTGTGTTTAAAATGTCCTAGAAGTCTGGAAATATTTCATGATTCATTTAAAAGGACTATTAGATGGAAAGAGAAGAGTCCTTAGCTATAGTTGCTGTTCCCAATGGGATCCTGCTGCCATCAATTATATTAGGAAAGAGTGCAAAGTCATGGCGCGTCATTGCTAAAAATATCCCAGACTGTGGATCAACTCCAAGTCACTGCTTATGCTGCAGCTACATTCTCAGGCTTGTTTTGCTGCACCTGAGCCTAGGGAATCCTAAAGCCGGGCATTCAGTCACATATCCCCTTCACCATGCCCCAGCAGACCTTAACCACCCCATACCCACCTACGACACCCTCCCTCCTACGCACATACCACACACAATACCACCCACACAAATACATAAAATACACCATTACCACACACACACACCACTCACACGTACAGCACACATACAGAGGAACTGAGAGATTCCTCCTCAGTAACGCCTCACTGAGCATTTGTGTGTGAAGTAAGAGGCCCATGAGTAAGAGCAGCTAATTAAGGCAACCAAGTTGCTGTCAGGGACACATAGGCTTCCCTCCTTCACCTCCCTCTCCGGCCTCTCTCCCTCCATCTTTCTGTATTTGTTACTTCATGTGCTCTGTTCTCCCAGTCTTCGTCACCACACTGCTCAGAGCCTGACTGGCTTCCCTTTCAGAATTAAAGGGTCTTTGTGCTGTAAAACACTCCAGCACAGCCTGGTGTGAATTATGATGTATTCAGGGGGCAGCCAGAGGCCAACTGGGTTCACTCTCTTTCTGTGATCCTCTCAATGCTGCATCTGGCCACAGCAGTGCTGCCTGACAAACAATTTCGTTTTCCTTGAGTGACTGACACTTCTCCTAGGAGTTTCATCAGCTAAGTCCTTCCCTTGTACTTGAGGGCAATGTTTTTGCCTAGAATAAGTGAAAGTCTTCCCAGAAATTTTAACTCCTTGTCATTTTGATCCAATGCCCTAGTGGTTTAGCATTGTGGGTTTAGGATTCGTTGTGCTGGTGACAGGTGAAAGTTTATATGTCATCTAGGGCATGAAGGCAGTCTACTCTGAATTAATCCATTTATAAGATATCACATGAGGGAAGATGGGGTGAGACTCAGAGCATGTTGAAAAAATTCTTCACTTTTCAATTTAAATATTTCTATACCCTCAAGTCAGGTGGGGAGAGGTGGGCTGAGTTTTAGACAATTGTGTACAGGTTCTGTATAGATGATATATTAGTTTCTTAGGGCTGCCATAAACAATTACTATAAATGGGGTGGCTTAAACCATCAGAAAATTATTCTCCACAGTTGTGGAGGCTAGAATTCCAAAATCAAGGTGTTGGCAGGTCTTTGCCTCTTCTGAAGTCTCTAGGGGAGAAGTCTTTCTGTTCCCTGACTTTCTCTTAGTTTCTGTTGTTCCCAGCAATACTTGGAGTTTCTTGGCTTATCAATGCATTACTCCAATCTCTGCCTCTTTTATCACATGGCATTCATCCTGTACATCTCTGTCTGTGTTTCTGTTCTATCTTTTCATAAGGACACCAGTCATATTGATTTAGGGCCAATCTTAATTGAGTATGACTTCATCATGAACTGAATATATCTGAAAGATCTTATTTCCAAATAAGTTCATATTCATAGGTACTGAGTGTGAGAAATTCAATGTATTTTGAGGGGGAATAATTCAACTCATGACAGATAGGTTGCCAGGTGAAGCTGGCATCCACAGTGTTGGAGCTTCTGTCAAAACTTAGACAAAAACAAGTGCATTTCTTCATATCAAGATTTATTAATCTTGGATCTATGGGCTTATAGCTTTTCATTAAACATGGACAATTTTTGGCCTTTATTTCTTCAGATATTTTTCCGACCACTCTCTCACTTCTCTCTTCAGGGACTCCAGTTACATGTATATTAGGCCACTTCAGTTCTGCAGCTCATTGATGCTCCATTGATTTTTTTCTGTTTGTGTTCTTTCTGTATTTCATTTTGGTTACTCTATTGCTATAGCTTCAACTTTAATAATCTTTTCTTTTATAATATCTCATCTGCTTTTAATCCCATGTAGTATATTTTTCATCTTGGACGTTGTAGTTTTTATCTTTAGAAATTCTATTTGGGTCATTTTTATATTTTCTGTCTTCACTTACCACATTCAATCTATCTTCTAGCTTCTTGAACATATAGAATGGAGTCATAATATCTTTTTTTTTAAAAATTTTTTAATGTTTTATTTATTTCTAGGAGAGAGAGAGAGAGACAGCGTGAGCAGGGGAGGGTCAGAGAGAGAGGGAGTCACAGACTGAAACAGGCTCCAGGCTCTGAGCTGGCAGTCAGCACAGGCCCGACGCGGGGCTCGAACCCACGAACTGCGAGATCATGACCTAAGCGAAAGTCGGACGCTTAACCGGCTAAGCCACCCAGGCGCCCCCATAATATCTTTTAATATCTTTATGTACTAATTTATTACCTATGTCATTTCTCCATTGATTTCAGTTGACTAATTTGTTGTAATTGTTGTTGTCCTGGATTCTATTTTCCTGCTTGCTTGCTTCCTTGACAGTCTTTGATTGGATACCAGACATTGTGAATTTTTAATAGTGTGGTGCTAGATATTTGTGTATATCTATAAATATTCTTGAGGTTTGTTGTAGAATTCAGTTATTTAGAAACAGGGTGATCCTTTCAGGTCTTGCTTTTAAGTTTTGTTAGGTAAGATCTAGTACAGGGTTTCTTAACATTGTCACTATTGAGATTTTGGGTTGGGTAATTCCTTGATTTGGAGGATTTTTCTGTGCATTGTAGTATATATAGCAGTATCATTGGTCTCTATTCACTATATACCAGTAGCATCTCTTCAGTGTGATGACCAAAAATGTCTCCAAACATTGCCAAATGCCCCTTGGGAGTTTAGACTGCCCATAATTAAGAAGTATTAGTCTAGGGCTAATTCCCCTCACCCCCAACCCTGAGGCCAAACTTTTCTGAGCACTTTATCTTGTGCTTTTGGAATCATGAGGTTTTCTATTTTGGGTAGTTGGAACAGGAACTATTCTGGCTCTGTGTGAGACCAAAGTGTTTTTCCCTCTCACCCTCTTAGGTGTTTCATCCTGGCCTCAGGNACTCTATTGCTATAGCTTCAACTTTAATAATCTTTTCTTTTATAATATCTCATCTGCTTTTAATCCCATGTAGTATATTTTTCATCTTGGACGTTGTAGTTTTTATCTTTAGAAATTCTATTTGGGTCATTTTTATATTTTCTGTCTTCACTTACCACATTCAATCTATCTTCTAGCTTCTTGAACATATAGAATGGAGTCATAATATCTTTTTTTTTAATTTTTTTTTAATGTTTTATTTATTTCTAGGAGAGAGAGAGAGAGACAGCGTGAGCAGGGGAGGGTCAGAGAGAGAGGGAGTCACAGACTGAAACAGGCTCCAGGCTCTGAGCTGGCAGTCAGCACAGAGCCCGACGCGGGGCTCGAACCCACGAACCGCAAGATCATGACCTAAGTGAAAGTCGGACGCTTAACCGACTAAGCCACCCAGGCGCCCCCATAATATCTTTTAATATCTTTATGTACTAATTTATTACCTATGTCATTTCTCCATTGATTTCAGTTGACTAATTTGTTGTAATTGTTGTTGTCCTGGATTCTATTTTCCTGCTTGCTTGCTTCCTTGACAGTCTTTGATTGGATACCAGACATTGTGAATTTTTAATAGTGTGGTGCTAGATATTTGTGTATATCTATAAATATTCTTGAGGTTTGTTGTAGAATTCAGTTATTTAGAAACAGGGTGATCCTTTCAGGTCTTGCTTTTAAGTTTTGTTAGGTAAGATCTAGTACAGGGTTTCTTAACATTGTCACTATTGAGATTTTGGGTTGGGTAATTCCTTGATTTGGAGGATTTTTCTGTGCATTGTAGTATATATAGCAGTATCATTGGTCTCTATTCACTATATACCAGTAGCATCTCTTCAGTGTGATGACCAAAAATGTCTCCAAACATTGCCAAATGCCCCTTGGGAGTTTAGACTGCCCATAATTAAGAAGTATTAGTCTAGGGCTAATTCCCCTCACCCCCAACCCTGAGGCCAAACTTTTCTGAGCACTTTATCTTGTGCTTTTGGAATCATGAGGTTTTCTATTTTGGGTAGTTGGAACAGGAACTATTCTGGCTCTGTGTGAGACCAAAGTGTTTTTCCCTCTCACCCTCTTAGGTGTTTCATCCTGGCCTCAGGCAGTTTCTAACTTAAAACTTAAGGAGACCTCCAGAGCACTCTTAAGTCTCTGTCTCTGTTTCTCTGAGAAGGTCTGTCATCTCTAGTATTCTGGTCTGTGACTTTTAGGTGCCTTGGCTTCTCAGCCTTCCACCTCTGTCTCATTAACTCAGAAAGTCATCCTGGACCTGTCTGTGCCCTCTCTTTTTGTATCACAGCTTGGAGACTTTAAATAAAAAAATAAATGTTTATTTGTTTATTGGGGGGGAGGACAGAGAGAGGGAGAGAGAGAATCCCAAGTAGGCTCTGACATGGGGCTGAATATCACAAACAGCAGTGAGATCATGACCTGAGCGGACATTGAGAGTCGAATGCTTAACAGACTGAGCCACCCAGGCATCCCAGAGACGTTCCTGAAGCAGTAAGTTTGAGCAATTATAGAGCTCACCTCACCTGTTTCATTTCTCAGTGTTTATTGTCTTTTCAATGCCTGAGATCTAAGGTTTTGAAAAGATATTTTTTTAATGTAGTTTGCCTTTTTTCATTGTTTTAAGTGGAAAGATAAAGATGGTCTCTGTTACTACATTGTGGATGAAAGCACAAGTTAAAACTATTCCATTTTAACACAGAGACATATACAGAGTGCATATATGTATAATGATATGGGTACACATATATGGAGTATACTTTTCAATGTTTCTTGAGACTCAATTTTGGCTTATTGCTCTTTTTACTTGATAGCTATGTTGTCCAATCTATCTGTGACCATTTAAATTCATATAAATCAAAACTAACAAAATTAAAAATTCAGTTTTCCATTGCACATACACATTTCAAGTGTTCCATAGCCACATATATCTGATGGCTACTGTATTGGACTGGGTCGATACAGAACATTTCTATCATCACAGAAATTTATATTGGGCAATGCTCTTCTAGAGTCTATTTGGAAGAACTAATTCAAACCTATGAGTATAATTATTACTTGTTCTCTAAGAACTCCAAATCTGTATTTTCACTATGGATGTTTTTCAGCATTCCAGATCTGTATAGCCCACACCTGTATGTCTCTACATGGCTTCTTAAACACATTTCTGTCTCAAATTAAACTTACCAGGGTTTTTCTACTCAATTATGCACTGATATTTCCTCTCAGTGAGTGGCAGTATCCACTATCACCCAATTACACAGGCCAAAAAGTAGACATTTGTTCTCATTTAATGTCTCATCCTATCAGCACTGAGTTCTAGCATCTAAAAATCTCTAGTAGCCACATGCTCAACTATAGAGCCTTTTTTTCTGCCTTTGATAAGGCCCTGTCTGCTTTGTGCCTTGATTCCTGTGTAGGTCAGCTACCTGAATTTTTCTCTTTCCAACTTCCTGCCTCCAGTGAAAGTGCCTCACTGCTACCCAACTTCAAAGATGTGGAAGAGTGTGATCCTACTAAGCTCCTGGAAGGAAAAGTACCAGACTCATTTGTAAATATCACAAATGACTATAAAAGAATATGAGAAGATAACTACCAATTCATTACTTTTATACACTGAATTTTGAATTAATTTTCCTTATAGATCTGGAGAATGGGCTGCCTCCAACTATTTATTAGTCCTCCTTGTGTGTAATGTCACCCATCCTTGGCTTGGCTAGCTTGTATATGCAATCAAATTATCATTACTATATTAAGAATGTTGAGGCTTTTTAACCACTCTGTGAAAGGAAACAACTGATATTATTTGATATTCAGGTATCTGTCCTTGAGAATTTTAAGTTGATTTTTCAGCACTTAGCACAGTGCTTGAAACATAAAAGTATTCAAAAATGTTTCTTGAGTAAAGTGAATGTGCTTTGCATATTAACTATTAAGTATTTTATCCTCCCAGCCTTACTTTAATAATGGATTTTTTTAAAAGCCACCCCTAGAGAAAAGTGTGGAAAGATTGAAATATTAACACTGATTATTTCAAGAGGTAGAATGGACGGAAGGGGAAGGTTTTTAATTCTGTTTTAAAAAAGATTTTTCTCCACTTCTTTTTAAAGTTTATTTATTTTTGACAGGGTGTGAGCTGGGGAGGGGAAGAGAGAAGGAGACACAGAATCTTAAGCAGGCTCCAGGCTCTGTGCTGTCAACACAGAGTCTGATGAGGGGCTCTAACTCATGAACCATCAGATCAAGACCTGAGCTGAAAAGTCAGATGCTTAACCAAATGAGCCACCCAGTTGCCCCCATCTGTATTTAAAAAAATTTTTTTGTTTATTTATTTTTCAGACAGACAGAAAGAGAAAGACAGATAGACAGGCAGAGTGTGAGTGGAAGAGGGGCACAGAGGGAAGGAGACACAGAATCTGAAGCAGGCTCCAGGCTCTGAGCTGTGAGCACAGAATCTGAAGTGGGGCTCAAACTCACAAACCACCACAAGATCATGACCTAAGCTGAAGTCAGATGCTTACTTGACTGAGCCACCCATATGCCCCTTTCTCTGTATTTTAAAACTTGTTACCCAAAGCAGTATATTTAATTCAATAAATCTGTGAGATGAAAACAATAATAATAAAAATTCTCCAAAGCAAAAATACCAAAGCAAAGCTAGAACGGACCACTAATGGCAGCTCGGTTGTGGACTGATTAGACGGGGATCCAGACACTTTCTGGAGTTAAGACTATGGCTAGATAATAGCCCTAAAAAGAAAAGCAGGGAAGACAAGGGAGAGAAAAAAATTCAAGTAATGGACAAGGTGTACTGATGGTTGTAACCACTCAACTTTGCCATTATAGTTAGATAACAGGCACACACACTATGTAGACGAATGGATGTGGCTGTGCTCTTATAAAAATTTATTTTCAAAAATCAGTCAGCTGGCTGGATTTAGCTCACATGTCACCATAGTTTGCTTACTTCTGTATCAGAGGAAAGAAAGGATTGCAGTAAAGTTGGCAGTGATCTGGGACTTCACCAAACAGGCCTGCCTGGAACAAAGAAGTTCTTTGCATTCAGGGGCTTCCAGTGATAAGTATTCTAGTTCCCTGTGATGGCTCGAACTGTACTACTGTGAGCTACTGAGACCAAAACTGTGGGTTTCTTTCCATTAGCCACGTTAACAATCATACCTCTTTGAGGTGGTGTGTGACTCATAAATTCAGTCGACCAGTTAACTATTTCAACTAATATAACTTACCGTGGATATGATATACAAAGGTGTATTGAGTTGTTACCATCATAATCTCAAACAGAGAGCTGATGAGGAAAATGGAGCAGGCCAGGCCACGCTAGGCCAGTGTGAGTCTACTTCACTTTCTTGTGTCCTGCAAGGTGCTTGTATCATCCCTTCATTGTGTCTGTGGCTGTGCCAAACTCCTTGCAAAACCCGTTGTTTGAACTCATTCTTGATAATGCTTTATTCTTTTGGGCCATTTCTTGCCTACTTGATCCCCATGCAAGGCAGGGCCTCTCTCTTGCTTCCTATGCTCTTCCTCCTGTTATTGGGACAAACCTGTCAGCCTGTCAATAGTTCTTATCATTAGCACCCTTGATGTTATTTCTATCATTGCACTCACTTTGGGTAGTCTTCATTTTCTGCTCCTCAGGACTATGCAGGCATATAGAGGATGATCCTGGAGCTGTCTTCCTAACAAAATCCACAAAAAACACATGGCCATTTCTCTCAGAATAACCCTTAATTTTGGAGTAAAATAGGTGTCTGGGCTCCTATTAATGGGCTGTCAGGGCAAAAGAAAGACTTTCATATATATTATTCTTATCTGTTGGATATTTCTGGCCTCTTTATTTCAAAGTAACCTTGAAAGATAAGAAAATTGGAGTTTTTCAGTGCCCTGAGTGTTAGCATCTGTGGAAGAGCTGTTTGGTTGTATTTCTTTACTGCAGTTCCTATAGCTGTTTATCCTCTCTAATGCGCCCTTGCAGGGGTGAACTTAAGAAGATAAAGTGTTCTGACACCATCAAGCTGAAGCCTGGTAGAGGGCCCTCAAAGTCTTGATATTTTTTTTATGCTGGACTATATCATGTTGTGGATTCTGGCTCTGTTAGGGTCCTTAGAGAACCTCCCCCACCCTGAGAAAGTCCTAACAGAGGTAGAGAAAATTTTGTTTCACGGAAGGATGTGTAATGAGATTTTAAAAGTGTTCACCTTCCAGGAGAGTTCCCACTGCTGATATTATTTATATGTCTACTAATGTCTTTGTATACACTGAAATCACATGGTATCTTAGTTGTCAACATAAACTCAGAAGTAATAATGAAATGTTAACCAAACTTTTTATGCTTGTGGTCTGGATTATTCTACCTATGGGCAATAAGCTAAAAGGTTCATGGCATTATGTTGTAGATAATCTTGGACAAGAATAAATATTTTACAAGTGTAAAGCATCAGAAGATTTATGAGATGACCTTTTTGGGAATGATCCCAAAACATGACCAAAGAGAAGAATGGCCTGATTGAAATGTGTTCTCTCATCCTAATATTTGGAAATGGGCAAGAGAGCACAAGGCCCCAAGAGTCCTCAGTTTGCTAAGCAGCTTATGTTGGCCCAAGTAACTCTGTCTGAAAGCATTCCATTCAGTCTTGGGGAAGAGGAAGGCTGTTTCAGGTTTCCAGCGTTGGCCACTAAACTTCATTTTGTAGGTCTTGACTTTAAAAACTTGAGTACGATGTCATAAGTGTTTAATTTAGTCAGCCTCATTAAGAGTGACAAGAAAACTAGAAATCCTAACAATAAGAATGCTACATTTTCTGTCTATATTTAGAAGCAGCGAGAAATAGGATATGAGGACACAGGAGGGACTGCACTTGAGCATCTGGGGAAATAAATCTCAAGGAATGGTGAGGTCCCTTGAAGGGTAGTGGGAACCTACTGTTTTGGGGTTGGGCCCTATCTGAAATATGTGGTAAGGAGCCTTTTTCCAGAGCGGAAGTCTAATCCAAACTTCTGATGGGACTGTGGGTATCTACAGAGTATAATGGGGTTGACTACAGTCTAATTCTTATAAGAATCATAGAAGAAGCCCATGGGGTTGAGCCACATATGTCCTTATACCCAAATCTATCCACTTGAGACATGCCTCCAAATCTAAGTACAGGACCCTGGTGGGGTCTTTTATAAGGTTAGGGTTTTCCTGAGAAAAGAACTCCAGATTGAGTGAGTGAAGGAGGCACAGTCAGCTTTCCAGAATAGTAAAATGAAAAGAACAATGGCATCTTTTTGGTCCTAGGGTTTTAAGACCTGGCATTGCCACTTTGCAGCTATGTAACCTTAATCCATTTTCCTTTATGTGTTTCATCTTCCTTCTTTTTCTAGAAAATTAGACAGTAGTATTCCATAAGTTCCAAGACACCTTCCAGGGCTAGGAAAGGATTTGAAGAAAAAATTAAAAACTAGCCAGCAAGGAGAGGTATGACTTCTTAAAAAATGCCCCAGATGACCACTGGTAGCATGGCCCCTACTGAGTACTCTATTTGATTTTTTGGAAGTTTGTTGATTCCTATGTTACTGTTTTTTCCCTTGCCTAAGCCAAGCCCTTCAGCTCTGAAATTTGGGGGAACTGTTAAACAAATGTCTCCTCCCCAGTCTCTACAAATTATGGCTTTGTGTAAGTTTGATTCTTATGGCCAAAACTTGCCAGTCATCCTTCATGCTACAGCCCATGTCAGGATTTGTCATCTAACTGGTTGCAGACATTCCTTGACTCTCTTTTATATACCAGGTCAGCCTATACTCTGTCAGTGAGTCTAATGAAGGCACAAAGTACAAAAGGAGACTTTATATGAGGAATAGGAAGTATGTGACCGATGGGCTTCTGCTCCCTGTTTCTGAGCTCCTGACACAACCTCTGAGTCCTTCTTATCACGATATTCCCATCAGTCACTCCAAATTAATGTTGGCTTATGAAATGAAACATGTGTCAGCCATATTCTTTATCTTAGTATCGCAGTGACATCTCTGACAATTTTGTTTAACTGTGTATTCCTAAAACATACAGGTTACTGGCTACTGGGAACTTAGTCCTCCATAACCCTCACTAAGATTTCCTGTATATCCATCCACATAGTCATCTTTGTTTTGTTATTGTCTATGTACGAGAACGATGCCTATCCAGTCTCCAGTATGACTATTCGTCCTTCTCCCATGAGAAAACACACCTCTTCCACTAGCAAATAACTGTCTAAGGCCAATTACTATCAATACATAGCAGCTGGTGGGAGAGAATATGCTCCCAAATGGTTTCCATGGTTTCAGCAACCTCTCATGAAATGTTTTGTTATAGAAGATGATAATTTCAGTAGAATCCAATGACCCTTCTGTTATGTAGACTGCAAATGTTTAGTATTCATATATACCAATAAAAATATCTGAAAAACTATTTTCTTCATTTGAAAAAATGTCCAGATGTCATTTCAACATTTTTATATGGATCATAATCTTTTCAGGAAAGAAACTCAACTTAAGGTCAACTCTGACCTGTGCTTACTTGGAATCAAAGGAGAAAAAAAGCTAATCTAAAAAACTTTAGCTCAGTAATAATAAATAGAGCATTATAGATGTCAGATGCTGATATTGGATAAAGCAATACCCTCAAACTAACTGGATTGTGAGTTTACCTCTTTCCTTATAGGCATACATTTTTGTATGTTAATTTTCAACAAAGCCATAAGGAAAAGAATGGTTGGTACCTGTTGGACAAACATAATTAAAAACAAAATCTTCTCTTAACCCAGAAATCCTCTTCACAAAGGAAAGAAAACACACTTATTAATGAATAAGCATTAAACAGAATGTGCCACACATGACAGGCAATTTGCTAAGATATTGCAGACAGAAAGGAATCACATCCCATTATAGAGTCAAGCAGATGTAACAATAACTGATTCTTAAATAAGAGGACTTGACAATATCATTTGTTACACATATTTTCATCCTAACTTTACCTGGTAATTGGGGTGACCATCTGTGTTAGATAAATTGCTTTATCCAGAGAAAAATAAACTTCTCATCTCTTTATAGCAAGAGGTTATTTTGCAAATTTGAATAAGATGCCAAATAAAATTTGGCCCCTATCCTCTAACAGAGAATGGGAGATAGGAGTGCTATTTTCTTTGATGCTGGCATTTGAGAGAGAGAGAGAGAGAGAGAGAGAGAAAATGAACAGGGGAGGGGCAGAGAGAGAAGACAGAAGATCCAAAGCCAGCTCCATGCTAACAGTAGAGAGCGTGATGCAAGGCTCGAACTCAGGAACCATGAGATCATGACCTGAGCCTAAACTGAGGTGCCTTCCTCATGCCCCCCAAAAAAGAATGGTTCAAACAGATGGTTCCCAGCTCCTTGAGAAAACCATTCTGGGTCACAAAATAGATCAAAGGCCAGCAGACGAGGCCCATTTGGTCTTCAAAAGGAATTATATACATTTCAAAGAGCTAAGAAAGTACTGAAACTTCGAATTTTTTAAAGGTAAATTCTTGAGGAGAAAAGAGGAGAGGAAAATCTCTTTCCCTTATTTTCAACAGAGAGAACCAACTTATTTTTCAATTGTATTTGTCTTTACTCATCTAAACACTCGAGTAAGAGGTCTCTAGAAAGACTGAACAGAGCTGTAAGAGTTAAAATGGTGAAAGAAAAGAACGTACCTAGAAAATAGGGGACCGAGTATGTGGCTCACCCTTATACAGATCCAAACATTCCCTGTCAGTAAAGAGCTCTATTTGCCCAGGAAGGAAATGGAAACTCTAGGGATTAAAGGTGATATGGAAGGGGTGAGAAACTAATTTCATTGAACCCCAACCTACTGTTTTTTTTTCCATTCTTCTTCCTAAGCCTGTGAGCTAGAGCTATTACTTAGTTGATTTCTTCCATTGATACTGAAGACATTTCATTATGCAGCTTTTTTCCATCCTTTTTATGTTTATTTTTCATTTTGTCCCAGTTTTTCTTCAAGCCTCAGCTTACTACAAATTTTAGCCAACATCACACCGTTTTTAAAATAATTCTAAGACCTTTTTTATATTCATACCTAGTCATGCATCTTATTTCCAACTTTTCTACATTTTTAGAGATACTGGGCTCATCAGAGAACCTCCAGGGCATTTACACAAGTTTCTTCTTACTTAGTCTTCTCTCTCCTATTCTCATTTTGAAAAAATCTCATAAAACACTTATTTGGATATGTTTGCTATTCTTTAAGTCAGGATGATACTAGATAATGAAAATTATTTTTAAAATCCTCCAAATTTGTGAGTCACTTTCTTTATGGAGACCAGGGTAAAGAATCAATCTTACCTTTTTTGGGGGAATGTCTTGGAACTTGGCTTCCCAGGTAGTATATATTCTTGACTGTGTCAACTGCCCCTTTTGCCAGCTGTTGGAAAATCTAAGACTTACCCTCAAGGGTTTGACATTTCTATTTAACCAAGTCTTTATTTCCTGTTAGAAAAGCAGTTTCATGGGTTACTTTCTATACTTTCAGAGAGAAACACATTTTGGAAGCAAAGTCCAGACTTTTTTAGATAGGATTTGACCAAATGAAGTGTTTTGATTATTAATTGCCTACATCATTTGTATAATATGTGCTTAAAAAGTTAATCTATGTCAAGATTTATTTATATATTTTCTCAGTCCTCTATGTGATCTGTGGCATAATCATAGAATTATTTATTGCTCCTTACAGCCCCATATTTCCTAAAACCAAATGCTCTGCAGCTTTCTTCTACTCTCCAATGTATATATTTTCCTGTAAGTATATATTTCCTTGACAATGAAATTTATAACATATTTCTCCTAATCAGCTGTTTTACGTGAATCTGATCTCTCTTCCCTCTGCTGTATTCCAGCTGTGTCCTCCCAACTAATCTTGGTGAAATCTGTTGGGGAGATTTACTGCTTTCTACCTCAAACTCCACTTGTTTTAATACATTTCCTTTTTTTTTTTTTTATCATGCTGAAACTTCTATAATGGACAGAAATTGTCTTTATATTTATTTTTCCCAATGGTGACTATCATAAGGTTTGATACATAGGTGGGTGATAACTATAAATAAAAGAGTGAAGGCAGAGTCTGTTAGTACTAATTATAAATTAACATAAGACTAATATTTGAAATATTTTTTCTCTTGTTAAGCTATAATAGAGTAATCAGGGAAATAAAGAACCAGGATGCTTAATTTAGAAGTGAAAACAGGACAAGCGACTAAAATTAATTGACAAATCAGAGTACAAAGATCAAACAAGAGTAATGTAGATATGTTTATAGTAATCAGAAATAAATAAAAATGGAAGTATATTCAGGGCAGGATGATTTATAAAAGTAAACTAGTTTAGAAGGCCTTTTATAATTGGTTATTTTTATCTATGAATCCATGTTTTAGTAATACATACAGCAATAATGAGTGGAGTTCTTATCTACCATACTTATAATTCTGAGCAGAGTTATGTCTGATAATCCCATGCTTTGGACTCTCTAGCTTCTCAGCCTTCGAATGTATATATTGTGGCTTATTTCAATGGTAAGTGGGATGGAGAAAAGATATTTTTCTTTATTTCCTTCATTAGGAGGATGGGAAAATATCCCCTGAGCTTAAAAAGCAATTTTTAGAAAAAAAAAAAGCAAACAAAATCTTCCTTTGAATATTAAATATGTTAAGGCTTTAGTAAACCTTATTTACTTTAAATTTGTTATGAGCATATAGACTACTTGATCTGAGGTGTATCTTCCAGTGATGGGTGTGCTCCACCAGGCACTTAACCTGGCTCTTTATTAAAATGATTCCTAAAATAGTTCAAATTCAACAAGACATTTAAAGAAAGTTATAGGATACAAATATGATGTAAAATAAAGAGTCTTCACTTTTACAGAATTTTGTCCATTTTTAGGTGAAGTTCAATCATGGGTAGTATCTAGGGAAGTATTTGGGGGGTTAAAGGCATTAGCTCTCAAATATAAATCCTATCCCATAAACCAATTCTGCCTATCCATTAGGTCAGCCTGGCCTTGGTAAAGAAGATTTCTCAATTGTAAAAGTAAGATAAAAGCTGAATATGGGGAAAATCAACTTGTCTGACCTTTATGATGATGTTCCAGAAGAAGGAAGGGAGGGTGTTTCCCCTGAGTAGGTTCAGAGTAGGCAATCAATCCAGAGACCAGAAAACTTTTAGTTGTTGGAGGGAGAAATAAATTATCCTACCACTGTGCTCCAGATGTTCCTGATGGTACCCTTTGGATGGAACGTCTTTCCAAGAAACAAATGAAAAACATGCTTTTTAACTCTCTTGGCCCATGTTTCTTTGAAGCATAGCTCTGATCCCCTCTCCTAGGAAATTGACTTGAGTTGCTGGGCCAGGTTAAGTGAGTGCTAGCAATTCCACTAGTGCTACTAGTATTGAAACAGACACCACTATTCGAGAAATAATTACAGGAGACTCCTGGGATATTTTATTCTGCCTTCAGTGATTTTATTTTCTGCCTTTGGGGATTTTTTACTTTGGAAAGTTGCCACTCTTCCTTTTGCTGGCATTTCTCAGGTTGGTGTATAGATCTGTTGGCAATTGTCTTTATATACCAGGAGTTTGGATGGCAGCTGTGGTTGATCTCTTACTGACAATTTGAATGTGTGCTTCTGTACATGGAGTGATTTCTTTTTGAAGAGAATATTTAATATCTACCTTTAAATATCCTCTCTCAACAATCTTTCTAAATATCTCATATTTGGGTAAATTCCAAATTTATTTAAAAATGAACATATGTTAGCCTTTTTAAGTTAGTTTTTTCATGAAGCAAATATTTGTTAATCACTCATTCCATTCCTAAGCACTTTTCCAGGCCCTGGAGATATGGAAATGAGCAAGACAGAGGTGGTCAAAAATATCATGGATCTTACACTGTAGAAAAGAGGGGAGTCATGAGACTGAAAATAAATACATAAGTAAATGTACAAATGCTATGATATAATTTAGGTTGCTATAAATGCTCTGACAAAAATAAAACGGGGTGATAAGATTAAAAAATATTGGAAGTGGGGTGAAAAACATCACTTCGATTGTGTGGTCTAGAAAGATATCTATGAAAAAGTGATGTTCAAGCTAAGGCTTCGGTGTCAGCCATGTCACTATCTCTCAGGGTAGAGTATCCAGGTAGAGAGACTGTCAATAGCAAATCTTCATATAGAATGAACTTTGCAGGTTCAAGAAACTGAAGGCCACTGGAACTCGAACTAATAAATGATGAGAAGAGTGGAAAGAATGGGATCTGAGAGGTAGTGTCTCAGGATGGTCTTAACTATGAGAAATTGAGAACCATGACTCAGACTGGCTTAGACAATAAGGAAATTATCTCACATGGGATGTTTGAAGATAGGCCCGGCTCAAGGATTAGTTGACATCAGTAAGACACTCAATGGAGGGGCACCTGGGAGGCTCAGTCAGTTAAGCGTCCAAGTTCAGCTCAGGTCATGATCTCATGGTTTGTGGGTTCTAGTCCTGCAACAGGCTCTTTGCTGACAGCTGGCTCAGAGCCTGGCCCCTGCTTCAGATTCTGTCTCCCTCTCTCTCTGACCCTCCCCTGCTCATGCTGTCTCTCTCTGTCTCTCTCAGAAATAAATAAAACATTAAAAAATTAAAAAAAATACACTCAATGGAGTCATCAAGATGCAGGTTTTCTCCACCTCCTTACTATGCTGTCTTTTAGCAGTTTCCCTTATGACCTCAAGCTGGTTGTAGTTGGTTTAGATAGTATATTCAAGCACAATATAGGGAGGAGGAGAGAGGGGTTCCCGGAAGCAAACCATCTAATTTTCTCTCTTGTATCATTTGGCTGAGTTTGGATCTCAAGCCTATTTCTAAAAAAAAAACAAAAAACAAAACACCCAAACAATAGTAGGAATGGAGTTACTAGTTATGGAATAAATAAGTCATAGGGATAAAAGGTACACATAGGGAATATAATCAATGGTATTATAAAGCATTGTATGGTGACAGGTGGTAGCTATACTTGTGGTGAGCATAGTATCACATATAGCCTTATCAAATCACTATGTTGTACACTTGAAATTAATGTAACATTGTGTGTCAACCATACTTCAATTAAAAAAAAAAAAGAAGAACTTCAAGACTTACAGAATCAGAAATTCTGGAAGTGACATCCAGAATCTTGTGAAAACATCATCAATGTTTTACAAGACTTACAGGTGATTTTGATGTACATTCAATTGTTATTTTTAGCTTTAATGTGTATGTGCAAAGAGAACAAGGTATTAACTTGTGCGATTTATTGATGATTGTAACCTATCTCTAAGTTTGAGAAAGTCAAAGAAACGCGATTAGCAGGATATCTACAGGTAAACACAGGCTGGGGAAGCTCATACCAATTTTACTATATCTTAAGGGAAGAAGAGAGAGGAAAGTGGATTTTATTTACACCTAGAACATTAAAGCAGTGCCTAGTCTTAGTAAATTGGTGGTATAAATGAAAAGTCATGTGGGATTTGAATGAGATTGACTCAAACTCCTATTTCAAGTCCTGGAGCAATCCAGTTTCTTCTCAGAAAGTTTAAAACTTTTGGCCATGAGGTTTGTCTTCCTTTTTCTTCTTCTCCTTTTTTAAAACTTTAAGAAAGCAGTCATTATTTTTTTAGAGCAGTTTTAAATTTAGAACAATTGAACAGATAGTACAGATAGCTCCCAAATACCACCCACCTGTTTCCTCTATTATTAACATTTTATATTAGTGTGCTACATTTAATGATAACACATTAAATTAAAAAGTGGTAACAATTAATGAACCACTTTTCATATATTATTTTTAATCTAAGCCTATAGTTTATATAGATTTCCTTATTTTTATCTAATGTCCTTTTTCTGTTCCAGGGTCCCATGTATGGTGCCACATTACAGTTAGTTGTTCTATGTTCCTTTTCCTTTTGGATATGATGGTATCTCAGACTTTCTTGTTTTTCCTGACAGTTTTGAGGTGTACTGATCAGGCATATTGTAGGATACTTTTTGACTAGAATTTGTATTATATTTGTCTTGTGATTAGACTAGGCTTATGTGTTTTTGGGAGAAAGACCAAAAAGGTAAGACGTCATCATCACCAAGGGCACACACTATCAGTATGATTTATGACTACTGATGTTGACCTTGATCATGTGGCTGAAGTAGTGTTTCTCAGATTTCTCTAAGGGGTGGAATATCTACATAATTTATTTGGAACTCTTCTGTATGGGAGATTCCTCTCTTCTCCCCATTTATTAATTTGTTTAACCATCCATTTGTGGTTTTATTCTTTGGGTTATAATCCAATACTACTTTATTGTTGCTCAAATTATTCCAGCTTCGACCAGTAGGGACTCTTTCAGTTTGTTCCTGTACCCCTTTGACATACTCTCATTACTGAGTGTGTGTTAGCACTTCCTTACTTTATGACACTACAAGATACTCCAGGCTCATCTTGCATATTTCCTGCCTCTGTCCTAGAATCATTCTAGTTTGAGAACCATTAAGCTTATTATTTGTGGAAAGAATATATGTTTATGAGGAAAGAATATATGTTTTTAAGGATCAGATCATCAGTAATGGAGATCACAGTATAGATATGTTATTCCTACCATCTTTAAATACCACTGGAAGTTTTAGTTAGATACTGTTAGTTTCAGTTAGATATTGGAGAGATATTCTTTGATATATCTTCTAAATAGAGAATACATTATAAAGGAAAGCAAGAATCAACATAAAGAGATAATTTAGGAATTTAACCTAGAGAAAACTGACAATGGCTTGAACTAAAGTGGTAGCAATGGAGATAGTGAGAGGTGGCTGGATTTGGAATGTGTTTCAGAGGTAGAACCCACAGTATCAGGTGATGAATGGCATGTGGGGACAGGGTAGAGAGCAAAGGGAAGGAAGGAGACAAATCATGGATAAAAGTAAAAGACTAAAGAGCCAAAGAATCAAGAGCAAAGGGTGGGTGGTGGTGATATCAGGTGAGGTAGGGAAGTTTTCAGAAGAGCAGGGTTTAGGCTTTAAAGTCTATTTCTGTGTTGGGCATGTTAAATTTTGAGATGCCTATTAAATATACAAGACACATTAAGTGAACAGCTTGCAGGTTTACAAGTTGATAAACAGGTTTGAACAGGGGGAAAGGTAAGGTTTGGAGGTGTAAATTTGGGAATGCTTAGCACCTGGGTGATATTCAGAGCCATGATAATGTTATTTAGAATTCTGTAGCTACATGATAATGCTCTTAGGGAGAGGAGGAAGGCCCAAGAAAGAAGACTGTCAAAGAGAAACCAAGAAAAGAAACCATGGAGTGTGATACCATAGAAGCCAAGCTAAGAATGAGTTTCAGGAAGGAGGTAATAACACTCAGAATGCTGCTGACAGACTGAGGAAGATGAAAGCAGAGAATTTCTCAGAATTTGGCAAAAGGGATGTAGGTGGTAATTTTGAAAAGAGCTGTTTCTGTGGAGATGGAGGGAGATAAGTTTGTTTAGAGTGGTTTCAGAAAGAGTAGATAGTGAGAAAGTAGAGAATGACTCTTGGCAACTCTACATTAATTTTATTGTAAGAGGTATCAAAAAATGGGATAGTAGCTGTGAGGTAATGTGGGTGTTGGTTCACAAACCAGACCTGTTAACATGGAGGGCAAGGAGAGACTGAATAAAGAGGCAGACTACTCCAGATCGGTAGTTTTTTTTTTTAATTTAAGTTTATTTATTTATTTCTTGAGAAAGAGAGAGTAAGAGAGAGGGTGGGAGGGGCAGAGACAGGGAGACAGAGAATCCCAAGCAGACTCCTTGCTGTCAGCGCAGAGCCTTATGTGGGTCTGGATCTCATGATCCGTGAAATCATGACCTGAGCTGAAACCAAGAGTCCTGACGCTTAACTGACTAAGCTACCCAGGTGCCCCAAGGTAGTGGGCAGGTTTTAATAAGCAAGGGAATTTGTTTATAAACCTCGTCTTGGACAGCTACAAAATGAGTATATCTCTGCATCTACTTGCCAGCATCTTAAAAGTTTATATGGAGGCTTTAACTAGGTTCAGTCCATAATATGTCTCAGTAACACCTTATTCTCTCAAGGCTGTGTCTTTGGTCAGCCTCTAGTGCAGGGAAGGCAAATGAAATGCATATTCCAAGGTCAGAAAAGTGAGAAGGTAGCCTCTGATTGCCTCAGTCTCATTTGGAGGTCAACCAACTGTCACATCCTTTTCATGACCTCTTCAAAAAATTTTTTTTAATAGTTTATTGTCAAGTTGGTTTCCATATAACATCCAGTGCTCATCCCCACAAGTGCCCTCCTCCATGCCCATCATCCCCCTTCCCCTCTCCCCCACCTCCATCAGCCCTCAGTTTGTTCTCAGCATTCAAGTGTCTCTCATGGTTTGCCAAGCCCTACGTGGGGCTTGAACCCACAAACCATGAGATCATGACCTAAGCCAAAGTTGGATGCCTAACTGACTGAGCCACCCAGGAGCCCTTGAGAGAGAGAGAGAGAGAAAAGAGAGAGAGGAGAGAGAGTGTGTGCTTAAGTGGGAGAGGAGTAGAGAAAGAATTCAAAGCAGGCTCCAGGCTCTGAGCTGTTGGGACAGAGATTGATGCGGGGCTCAAACTCACGAGCCCTGAGATCATGACCTGATCCAAAGTTGGACGCTTAACCAACTGAGTCACCCAGGTGCCCCTTGATGACCTTTTTAAATAGTAGGCTCCAGGAAGATGTTTTTGAAAGATGTGAAATATTTATGTATGCTTGTATGCCAGGGGCAATGATCCAGCTGAGAGAAGTAAAATGATAATGAGGAGAAGGGAGGAGATTATTGTTATTTAGCAGAAAATCAAAGGACTTTAGTATGGGATGGTTACATTTGAGAGGGAAAGAGGGTATGACAATGTCTAAATAGTGAGAAGTCCTAGGAAATAAAGAGAATAAGTGAAGTATGCTCAAGACACACTTTAACAACTTAAATTTAGGACTTGGGTTTGCTACAATTCTGATGTTTAAATCTGTAGCTAAGTCTGGATCGACATCTTTTCTGCATGTGTCTCAAACTGAGGGGTTATATAGGGATGAGTGTCCTGAAAAGATGCAAAGAAATATAAATGAAATGTAGTTAAATTGAAAAGAATGCTGGCTATAAATTTACCAAGAGAGATTGCAGGAATTAGCTATAGCAAGATATCAGGAGTATAAACAAGAAAAAAAGGGACATTGAAAAAAATCAAATGACAATTGTAATTGGCTTCTGAAGGAGAGATAACGTGGATCAAATTGAAAATCAAGGAGGGAAGAAGAAGGTTAATTGGACATGGTTATTTATAAGTTTGTATGTCTTAAATTTCTTCGTCTATGAAAGTACAGACTATGTTATGCTTAGGTAGGCAAGAATTGTGTATGAAAAACTAAGCACATTCTGATGATTTTTCAGAAGTATACTGACAGTATCAGCTTTGAAGAATTGCATTGTGACCCTTTGAGGACAAGACTGAGAACCCTGTAGTTGACAACTTGGCCTGAGGGAAGAGCACGAGGACAATTACTAGGATGCTGGAGTAGCACACGTGCCACACCACATCATTACAGACACTACATTCCTCCTTCCCAATACCTCATTTCCACCCTGTTGGCACACAAATATTTCTTTTAAAGATGATAAAGAAAAAGGTAGCTATTTTAGAAAGCTGATAGAATGGGATGGTTAAGAATTTGGGCTTTGGGGTAGATAGCCTGTGTTTCTTCTATGTGAGTTTTATTACTCATTATTTAACACTTTTGAGCTTAAATTTTCTCATCTGTCAAATTATAATAACAATAGTACTCTCCTATTCTGTGGGAGTAGTGTGAGGTTTAGATCCAATCACACCCAGAATCACACCTTTTTAAAGAAAATATATTTTCATACATGGAAGAAGAAGCAAATAACAAATGATGACCTATAATGTCTAAGGTGTTTTATGTACATTATAATATTTATTATTCTTATAACTCTTTGAGTTAGTTGGCTTTATCTCCATTTTATAAATGAGAAAATTGAAGTTGATCAAGGTAATTGCCCAAATCCACTCAAGCAGAGGGTTAAACTTACTCTGTCTGATTTATAAACTGTGTTTTTTCCCTTACATGATGCTACCATTCACTCCACTGATTTTAAGTTCAGGCCAAAAATAAATTAAATAACCATGATTTTAAAGCCAACATAATTGTGATTTCTATTTGTTTTGGCATACTGTTTATATAGACATGCCCACTACTATTCCCACTATTCATTTTAGAAGTGTGTTTCAATGCTGTCTGCAAATTGGAATCATCTGAAGGCAGATGAACACCGTCATTGGCCTGGATCTATCGCAAAGATTCTGAATGGTTTTGTGGACATTTTTAAGCTCTCTAGGTTTTTCTAATATACAGCCAAGGTTAAGAAGCACTGCACTAATGCTTCTTAGGAAGCTGCATTCCCCACAGCCTTTTTGAGCAGCCTTGGTTGTTTTTGGGTTCATATGATCCTGCAATACTCCCTTTTCCCCCTATAATTGGTTGGGTTAAAATTGGTTACTTTATAGGATGGTTAAAGGCCCATGGCATATATTTGTATAAAAAGACACATTAACCAAATGCTCTCTTTTTTGAAATTCAATTGGAAAATACCCAGAAAAGAAAGTTGTAAACTAGTAGTTTCCCAAACTTTATTGCACATTAGAATTAACTGGAAGTTTTAAAAACTTTCAGTGGCCTGACGCACAACTCATACACGTCTAATCAGAATATCTAGGGTGGGAGTCAGGCATTAGTGGTTTTTTTGTTTGTTTACTTTTTGAGAGAGAGAGAGATTGAGAGAGAGAGAGAGAGAGAGAGAGAGATCAAGTCGGGGAGGGGCAAAGAGAGAGGGAGACACAGAATCTGACACAGGCTCCAGGCTCGGAGCTGTCAGCACAAAGTCTGATGTAGGGCTCAAACTCACAAATGGCAAGATCAGGGCCTGACCTGAAGGCCAATGCTTAACTGACAGAGCCACCCAGGTGCCCCAGGCATTAGTATTTTTTAAAGATCCCAGGTAATTACAAGGTGCATCAAAATTTGGGAACCACTGCAGTGAGAGGTAGGAGCTTAAGTCTAATGGTCATGATGTAGAGCAATGTTTGTTTTTAAAATTTTAATTTATTTTTGAGAGAGAGAGAGAAATGGTGTGAGCAGGGGAGGTGTCGGAAGCCAGCTCCGGCAGGTCCAGGGGTCCCTGAAGGATGGACGGTGCTGGTGAGGGAGGGAGTGAGAGAGCCCCGAGATCCTTTCTGATCCCCAGGCAGGCATCTCCGTCCTGTCGGTTTTGGTGTCTTTATTTATAGGTCAAATGTTAACATGACATCAGGAAATGGAATTTTTACAATGGATAGCTCTTTGTGAGAAGAGGTTTTTGGAAAATGTACAGAAACAGGTTTTACAGAAGTCTTCTTGCAGAACTGCCCCAATTATAGTGAGGTTGAGTAACTAAGAAAATAACAAGGTGTTCACATTTTAATAACGTTAAGAGTAAGTCGTAGGTTTGTAGATACTCTTATCCATCCTCATCACAGCTGTCAGGGTAAGGGAAGGTGTTTGTGCAATGTAGGCCTTGGGGAAGGGGCTGCTCTACCCCTCAGTTAGCAAAGGTGTATGTACTAACTTATCTTCTGCCCTTATCTGTTCCTTCTCTCTAAGTTAGTCTCTTTGTCTCCGGGCAAGACTTGATTTTCCTGTTATATTCTTAACGGCACCAGAGAGTCAACCATACCTGTAAAGAGTTTAGCTCATTTCCAATACATAGAATAGCCTCTTCGAGGGCATTTACCTTTGTGTCTTGTTGTATGATTTCTTGAATAGCTAGGGCATGAGAGACATTTTTGGTTAGCTGATTTACATGTTGAGCTGTATGAACATCCTGGACTAACACAATGATAGAAACAGAATTGTACATGTAAAAGTCAATCTTTTATGACTAGGGGTCATTAGCCTGTTCATAGCTCAAGGGAAAGTATGGAGGGAAACAGGATCTGGTGGAGACACGATGTCTGTTCCCATAATCAAAAGAAGAAGTTCCCACAATAAGTTCCTTCACAAGGTGCAATCATCATACCAGGGCCGGAATAAGGGGACAAGTCACTCCCGATATTGATCAACAAGGTACCTTAGGGGGTCAGTGCTCAAGCAGAAATAATTGAGTGGGGGTGGATATCGGTCGTCATCTGATTGGCAAGAGACCGTGCAAACTTGCTTTAACCTCACCAGGAGTTTTCTCGACTAGTGGGCTCAGAATGGCTCCCAACAGGGAGGGTCAGAGAGAGAGGGAGCTACAGAATCTGAAGACAGACTCCAGGCTCTGAGCTAGCTGTGCTGACAGCTAGACGCGGGGACCAAGCCTGACGCGGGGCTCAAACCAACGAACCGTGAAATCATGACCTGGGCCGAAGTCTGACTGAGCCACCCAGGCACCCCTATAGCATAGTTTTTAAATTTAAATGCTGATTCTGATTTAATAGGTTTGGGGTAGGGCCTAAAGTTTCTAACAAGCTCCCATGTGAATACATAATGCTGGTCCATAGACAACTCACTAAGTAGCAGCAAAAGTCTAAGAAACTGTGGGCAGAAGCACAAACCAAAATGAGGGAATGGAGATTATGAGATTAGCAATGAAAAGATATAGAATAGAACAGCACTACACTAAAAACCTCTGAGTTCCTGATGCTGAGATTTGGAGAGGTTCCTTGGATATAGAAAGAACTTCTGTTGATCTTAGCATAAAGGCTGAGAAGCAATGGATATGGAAAGATCTTTAAGTGCCTGTTGTTCCTTAAAATCCAGTTTGGATTTCCTGAGCTTCTTGGAATGTGTGTTTTTATACTAAACTTTTATTAACTGAAGCAAGCTGACCAGATACTTTGGTTGCTCAGGAAGGTTTTTCTTTTTCCTCTTTCCAATTTTGTTCACTTATTGTATTATTTATTGTAGCATAACAAACTACCCTTGAAACTTAGTGGGTTACAACAAACATTTACAATCTTACATCTTCTGTGGGTCAGGAATTCAAGAGCAACTGATGTGGGGATTCCAGATCAGGGTCTCTCATGTGTTTGTAATCAGGATAATGGCAAGTGCTGTGGTCATCTGATGATGGAGCTGGAGGATCCATGTGCAAAAGGGCTCCTCACATGGCTGTTGGTTGGAGACCTCATTTCTTTACCATGTGGGATTTTTTTAAGAGTGTCCTAGTGACATTTTCCAGTTTTTTTATTCAGAGTGAACTATTTAAGAGAGAGACAGACAGACCAAGAATGAAGATGCAGTGTTTTATGACCTATAATTGAAGCAACACACCAATACTTTACAAAAACAGTGAAGTATTTGTACTTCCACTTTATTCTATCTGTTAGAAGTGAGCCAGGTCATAGAGAAGGGGAATTAGAGTCCCCCTATTGAAAGAAGTGTCAGATAATTTGTGGACATATTTAAACAACCACCGGGTTGTTGTGTTTTAGAGAGAGCTGCTTACCCGTGCTCTAGGCAGGTGGTTCTCAAAGTGCATCAAAGTCACCATAACTTGGGAACTGAGTATGAAAACAGTTGTCCTAACCTAAAAGTATTGTTGGGGTGGGACTCAGTGACCTGTAGTTTAACAAGCTGTCCAGATGATTTTAATTCACACTCCAAGTTTGAGAATCATTAGCCTCATCTTGGTAATTCAATTATAGCTGTCAGCTGGGAACCAAGTTCTAGCGAATTAGCTGTGAGTGGGTACATATTGGGGCTTCTGGGAAAAATTTAGTTGTTATAAAGGAGCTACTGTTGCATGTGTTTGGTTGTATGGTTTTGAAGTCCCTGTAAACTGTGTTGTTACCTGGTTGAGGTGGAAGGCCTCAGAGCAGAAGTGGCAGATCTTTGGAGATGTATGGCTGCACTGTGCACTGCATTACAGTAGTTTGTTTTATGGACTTGTGACTGGGTGAGTTCACGAATTCCCTTATTACTTATGCCAACTTGAGGCAATGTTTTCTGTTACTTGCTGTTGAAATCCTGATTGACAATCTAAGTGAATACTTATAACTTAACAGTAGTCACCTTAGTGATTATTCTCAATCCTATCTGCATATTTGGGTTATATGGGAAATTAAAAAAATAGAATTTTTGACCACTTTAGGGAATCTAACCTATGTTGAATTTTTCAATAAATGATTCTGAAGTATAGGCAGCATTGAGAACAATGGCTGATTACAGCTACTGAGATTCTATTTGTCCAGCTATGGAAAACCATTTTTCCTCTAACATTCCAAAGTATTTTGAGAGTTATAAAGTAAAAGAAGTAGGTGGGCAGTATTCTTAAAAGTGGAATAGGACTTTTAGTTTTTACATTTGATGCTAAAATGACATTTTTCTAGGTTAACACGACCACTTTTCTGAATTTATAAACTAATTATCTCTGATACTTGTAGTTTATTCTCAGTCCATGGGTAGTTCAGTTCAAATGGTTATAGAAGGGTGTCTGTGAGGAATCAATTCTTGTCAATTTCTTGATTGATTTTGTTGTTTGCTTACATAAAAAGGCAACTCTTGCAACACTTCTCTAACATCACTGGAAAATTACTTCTGTGTTAAAAGTCTTTTTATTTCTCCACCAATTTCCTACCATCAATTCTTATTTTGTAACTATTACTCTATTCTGAAATAGCCCAGTTGAACATGGGTATCAGGATTTTCATTATATAATTGCTGGATGTAATTGGGTATTTGTGGTAACCTAGAGTATATCACTTGGAGAATGGGGAGACAACGTAGGATAACTGCACTCCATGGAAGGCTATAAAAACAGATCACCTTCAAAATATAATTCATTATATTTAAAGGATTATATATAGTTTTGTATGTTTTTATGCACATGAGTACATTTGAATTTATATAATTAGTATTAACACAGTATGCTTTATGTAATGGAGTGAAAAAGAGAAAAAGTAGTGATGAAGAGTAGAAATCTAAAATGAGACTCTGCCTGCTTCAAGCCTAGGCAGGAAGGTCAAGGAAACAAAAACGTCTTGCAAGGAATAGCAATGAGGGTATGTCTTTTTTTTTTTTAATGTTTTACTTATTTCTAGGAGAGAGAGAGAGAGAGAGAGAGAGAGAGACAGCCAGTGTGAGCAGGGGAGGGTCAGAGAGAGAGAGAGTCACAGACTGAACAGGCTCCAGGCTCTGAGCTGGCAGTCAGCACAGAGCCCGACGCGGGGCTCGAATCCACGAACTACAAGATCATGACCTAAGTGAAAGTTGGACGCTTAACCGACTAAGCCACCCAGGCGCCCCTCAGGGTATACCTTGAACAGAGTAAGGTTATCCATTCTTTTTGTACCTAGTATTACCACTCCCACTTTAACCTTATGAAGGCCTCTAAAACCTTGAAATATGCTGTGGAACTTAAAAACCTGTAATCGAACTTGAGAATTTTATATTAGACATAAATAAGACTAAGTTTAAGCTACAAATTCAAAAACAAATTCAAAAACAAATTCAAAAACAAATTCAAAAACAAATTCAAAAACAAATAATTCATTTCAGGCAGGCTGATCAGGATTTCTGTAAGTGGGGCCCCAGAAAGCTGATTTAACACGCTCTTCAGGTGATTCTAATACTGGGCTAACATGTGAGAACTCCTAGTTTGAACCATTTATTATCCTACATTACGTTCACCTTTTCTGTTCTGAGACCTATGGTTTTAACATTTGTTTGAGGATCCAAAATAATTGCTGTATTCAGATCATGCCTATTTTTCTACTTGGAGATACTGGGAAACAAAGTCTTGGGGAATACCATAGGGAGGCGGGCTTGGCATTTGGTGGAGCCTGATAATATGCATTGTTCAGTTTATTTGAGTAGTGCATATATGGTCTGGAGACTGAAAGACCTACTAGAAAAAGGTGAAATAAAAATGGTCAACATTTCACTGTAATGAATCATTTTATCTACTATATTTTAGTACTGTTCTAAAATAAGCAAAAGATAAGGTATATGGGAAAGGATGGCAAATGTTTAATATTAAGGTCTGAAGATCATGAAGGAAAACAAGAATAAATTGCTTAAAAATAATTAAATAATAAACAGTAACGGTAAATCAGTGGTGAAATATGTGCCAAAGAAGGCACTTGGGAAATAGTCTTGTTAAAGGGAAAATCATGGTATTAAATTTTTAAGTTTTATTTTAGCTTGCTTTGACAAAATAAAACAAGGACTACCAGTTAATGGAACATAGAACAACTGCCTTTTAATACCATATACCTAGAAACTTCTATAAAGTTAAAAATGGTAACGAGTCAACAAAAAGTATTACAGGGTATTCTCATCATTGACCTACGTAAGCCTCTTATTTTTCCTTTGTATCTTTCCTGCTCTTCCATTCCATTTCAGGTACCCATTCTGATGGATTTTATATATACTTTTCTTTCACTTCTGGTAAAATTTGTATTTTATGAGATAAGCATTTCAAAAAAAACTTGGGTATACAAAAGAGAAAATTAGAATAAATTTGAATTCCTTACCAGCTTGAATAATAAATGCCTGGTCCAGAATATCACCCCCACCCTAGCTGTTCTGGTCTGTTCTAACTACTTCATGGTACTCTGTAGTGTATTTATTACATACTCATCCATTTTTCAGGGGTGGAAGTTGGATACCTGGATGGACTTTGTCTCCATATTAACACAAAGAGACCGATAATAAAAAACCTTTACACATGCTGCCTACTGGGCCTATCTGAGAATGCCTTTGTGCTTAATGCTCACAAATGGAATTCTGAGGTCAAAATATATAACTACTTCATTTGCTTAAGTGCTGTCAGATTGGTAAAGAAATTCTAGGGAGCAATCTGTACATGAACTAGGAACATTTGGCACCATCTAGCATTTCCCCCCAGTTTTTAGGCATAAAATGATACTGCATAAATTTCCATTTTTCCTATTATTAATAGGTGTAACCGTACTTTCATAGTGTTTACTTTTTGGGTTCCTTGTTTTGTGAATTGTTTCTACCCCTTTCCACTTTCTCAAAGTGAAGTTTTCAAAGTGCCTTTTAAAAGGTTAGACTCTTGTTAAGTTTGAACTTGTGTAATTGCTTCAAATCAGTCATCTGTTTAGCTCCTACCATGATGGCCTTGTGTAGAAATTCTTAATTTGGTACAACTTAAGTCTTTATTTAGTCTTTATCCTTGTGATGAATTTCTGTTACTCCAAGAAATTCTTCTTGGCCTTTATTAGGAGGATATGCTTCCATATTACTGACTTCATAGTTGACTTTTCCTGGTGAGGTCTTACTCTACTTAGAGCCCATCTTTTATAGTTACATAAGAATTTATTTTAACTTCCTATATATGAACCATTTTTTCCCAGATCTAAATAATCCTTTCGCCATTGATTTGTGGGGTCATTTTTTTATTACATATTAAGTTATCTTATGTAAATGAGTGCCTCGGCGCTCTATCTCCGTAGATAATTTTGTACAAATACCATAGTAGTTTTTATCAGTGTTGGTAGTAGATCTTCACGTTTCTAGTGTAACATCATAGCATTTTACTCTTTATTTTCAAATCTGTTATTCATGTATTGTATTTTCATACACATTTTAGAATAAATGAGTTCCTTGAGTCCAACTAGAGTTTGATAGGAATTTTGGTGGAATTGAGTTGACCATGATTTGTGGATGAGGAGGAAATTTGCAGGAAGGACAAATCTTGGGCAAGTAGGAGTTAGCCAACAAAACCCCAAGCTGGGAGAGTTGTGCATGGTAGCATAAGAGCAGTGTATAGTTAATCTGTGTAGGAGGTAGTCTGAAGAGAATGTGATTGGATGAGAAATGACATTGGGGGATGAAGTGGGGGACAGATCAGGATAGGATATGTATACCATGTTAGGGATGAGACCTTTATTTTAAAGGCAATGAAAGTTAGTATGGATTAAAAGTGAAATACATTATAACAGACAAGGAGAGTTCATGTGGTTAAGTAATACACAGGAGTAATAAACTGTGTGAGTGGTTTGGACTTCTAAAAAGACACAATTACTTGTATTTTCGGTCAATAAGGGAATCTTTTTTTTTTGGTAGGTAGGTTACAAAATTAAAAGATGTACTCAAAGTTAAATATCTGAAATGAATATTTAATTGGTCATCCTGTTTTTATTTGATCCAAAAACCCTATGAGTAGGGTGTATTAAGTCAATAGAATCAGGTGAATATGGCCGAAGTAATGAACATCCTGATTACAAAGATATGAGTAAATCTAGTTGGAAGTTCATGATACCTTAGAGGGTAACAGAGGGATGAGCTGGCTTGGAGTTGAACAAATTTGTAAGGATGAATATTGATCAAGTACCTATGGCAAGGGGCTTGAATTGTGGCTGAGCTTCAGCTGTAGATAGGTAGTGACCAGTGGATAACTGTTCCGGGGATAACTGCATCTTGTGGGTGTCTCACAGAATGGAACAGCCAGTCCCTTGCAAAATCCTTTTCTGGGGTGTCCATCCTTGTCTGTTTCTGCTTTTGCTGTTGGAGGTTCTATGGAATCATGTACCCCCCCCAAAAAAAAGGAATAAGGAAAAATTTCCACCAAAATAGTCAACAAAGTAATATGGTAGGAATAAAGCCAAACACTTGAGTACTTTCAATAAGCAGAGTGAAATTGCTGGAGGCTGCTAGAAACTGTGAAAATTTCTGTCCAGAAAGGATACAACATGTCAAATACATACTAAATAAAGCTATGGTGGCTACATAGCAGACAAAAAGCAGTTGTAAGGATATAGAAGATGTTTACAAATTTAAACTTAAGAGATCCAATAATCCTAAATAATTAAAACAGAAGTCAATTAAATCAAGGAGGTGAGCACCATCATAGTTGAA
This sequence comes from Crocuta crocuta, assembly GCF_008692635.1. NCBI lineage: Eukaryota > Metazoa > Chordata > Mammalia > Carnivora > Hyaenidae > Crocuta > Crocuta crocuta. Next base: position 83,692 of record NW_027530019.1, read on the forward strand.
TTGGGGTTGGAGCAAAACATACAACCTCTATTGCTCCAAGTAAATCCTGTTACTTAGGCTTTAGGGCAAGTAAGGGAAGGTGAAACCACCTGAAATTGCAGGTTGAGAGTGTAGTTACCCAGTCAAATATGAGCAGGCATGAAGTAGATTGAAAACTGAAAGAATTAGGAGGCCACTGTGACCTCTAAAATTGGATTTAGAGAAGAGCAGAAGTCCGATTGTATAAGGTCTAAGACTAAAAAGGAGGTGACAGTGTAGCCATTGGGAGCCTTTCCATTTTTGACATTGGCAGCCACAGATACCTGGGAGTGATCATGAGACTTCTTTGGTCTGGATGTAGCATGTTGCTAATTCTATCGCCTTTAACATGTGTAATCTGAGGCAGTAGCTCTCGAATTCCCAGCCATTAGTGAGGAAAAAATATATTCAATTCTGATTTCCAAATTTAAAGGGGATTAAAACAACTATTTTCCTTCAATCACTCACTTGACTGAATGATGGTGATGGACTCTGCTTGATACCCTGTACTATTCTATGAAGGAAAAATCATCGACAGCATGTAAGTAAATGAAAGTAGTTTCATACAGGAAATTACTTACATAGTTGATGAAAGAACTAAAGGAGCAATTAGGGGATCATACTGGAACTCCAGGCCATCTTGGACTGGAAGGAAGCAGGAAGGAACATGCTGCTGTCAGAACCAGGAGGCTGGTGATGTCTAGAACCATGGAGAGGGCTACCTTAATGGAAGCTGTAACTGTAGACAGAAGGGCTATCAAGTGGCAGCTGGAGCCATGGAACAGGCAGAATCATTGCTGGAGGCTTGAGTTGGAGAGTCCTAAAGACTCAAGCTGTAGCTCCTCAATTCCTCTAGTCTTTGATCAATGCCTCCCTGTTAACTGATGGTACTTGTGAAGCAAACGGCAAAGGAGCTGAGGCAGGAGAAAGGAGGCTTAAAAATATGGAAACAATCAAGCCATGACAAACCCAGGAAGGCAGACTTAGAGCATAAGCCTTCTGCCCTTTTGTGTTTCTGCTCTGGGATAGCTCTTTCTCCCTATTTAATTAGTGCAGGAAGAAATACTTGACCTATTTATTTGTAAGCAGTGTATCTCCAGCCTTTCAAACTTTGGAGCTAAGAATATAGCTTGGTCCCTTCAGTCAAACCACAGCACTAAGTCAGTTACATTACTTATATATGGAGAGTAAAAGGGAAACTTAGTGAAGACTGATTCCACAGTCTGGTCAAGACTTGAATTTCCAGATGGAATTTATATACACCACAGATCTAACACCCAGTACCATACAGTGTTCCAGCTGTGGATTACCTGCTAACAAATAACTTCTCTTTTATTAAAAGTATTTACCAATACAATGCAGTGTCATCATAAAATTACAACTATATTAACCCTGATTTGTGTTACATTTTTTGGTCTTTTCAACATAGTTACTTGAAGTTTGCCTGCTTTTTTGCACCAACTATTACCAAGCATGGGTTCAGAAAACATTCTTGGATATTTTATTCTTAGTTGTAAAGCAAATCTCTTCATCTCCATTAACTATCTTGGGAAGATTAGTAGGTTTTAGGTTTTTTTAAATATTAAAAATTATTCCTCCTAGCTTACCTACAAAATTGGTAAACATACCTTCTATTACCTTGCTCCAGGTAGTATATTTTACATCTTGGATGTTTTGATCTTTAGAAATTCTATTTGGGTCACTTTTATATTTTCTATGTTTTCACTTACCACATGGTATCTATCTTCAGCTTTGTACACACATACCAGGCAGGAAGAAAAGGTATGTTCCCACCATATTTCCTAAGAGTGAAAATAAATTATCTCAGCTTGCAACATATATATCCTATCCCCTCTGGTTTACAATGAGAAAACGGAGACCTAGTTCTTCAAGGTATACAGCTAATAAAGCATGAAGTCTGAGCATGAAAACATCCCTAATCTGGAAAAAGACACAAACATTAAAATCCAAAAAACCCAGAAAACTTCATTAGATCCAACAAAAATCAACCAGCGCTAAGGCAGATCATAGTCAAATACACAAAACACACATTCAAAGAATGAATGCAGCAAGAGTTATCTGTTTGAAATAAACCTTATTAGCTCCAGAAATGGAGCACACAGAAGAACTCTCCCATCTGGTCTTAAAATCCTTATAGTGAAAATAGCCATATATTTTTTTAATGTTTATTTCTGAGAGCGGGAGAGAGAGACAGCATGAGCAGGGGAGGGTCAGAGACAGGGAGTCACAGAATGAAGACAGGCACCAGGCTCTGAGCTAGCTGTCAGCAGAAAGCCCGATGCAGGGCTCGAACCCACGAACCGCGAGATCATGACCTGAGCCAAAGTCGGATGCTTAACCGACTGAGCCACCCAGGCACCCCACGATACAATGACTCTAAACCCATATAGTTCAATAATAACACTGAATGTAAATGGGCTGAATGCTCCAATCAAAAGACATAGGGTAGCAGAATGGATAAAAAATCAAAATCCATCTATTTGCTGTCTACAAGAAACTCATTTTAGATCTGAGGACATCATCAGAATGAAAGTAAGGGTATGGAGAAATATATATCATGTTACTGGAAGTCAAAAGAAAGCTGGAGTAGCTATACTTATATCAGACAAATTGGACTTTACAGTAAAGGCAGTAACAAGGGATGAAGAAGGGCATTACATAATAATTACAGGGTCCATCCATCAGGAAGAACTAACAATTATAAATGTCTACACACAGAATAAGGGATCACTAAATATTTAAAACAATCACAAACAGAAACAATCTTACGGATAAGAATGTGCTAATAGCAGGGGACTTTATTACTCCGTGTACAGCAATGGATAGATCAACCAGACAGATAATCACTAAAGAAACGATGGACTTGAATGACACATTGGACCAGATGGACCCGACAGGTATATTTAGAACTCTACATTCTGAGGCCAGTGAATTCACTTTCTTCTCAAGTGTGCATGGCATATTCTCCAAGATAGATCACATACTGGGACATAAAGCAGCCCTCAATAAATATAAAAGAATTGAGATCATACCATGCACACTTTGAGATCATAATGCTTTGAAACTTGAAATCACAGGAAGAAGTCTGGAAAACCTCCAAAAACATGGAGGTGAAAGAACACCCTACTAAAGAATGAATGGCTCAATCAGGCAATTAGAGAAGAAGTTAAATATATGGAAACAAATGAAAATGAAAAAACAACAGTCCAAACTCTATGGGATGCAGCAAAGGCAGTCCTAAGAGGAAAGTACATTGCTCTCCAGGCCTATTTCAAGAAATTAGAAAAAGCACAAGACCAAAATCTAACAGTTCATCTAAAGGAACTAGAGGCAGAGCAACAAGAACGCCCTAAACCCAGTAGAAGAAGAGAAATAGTAAAAATCAGAGCTGAAATAAACAACATACAGACCAAAGAAACAATTGAACAGATCAATGAAACCAAGAGTTGGTTTTTTGAAAAAATAAACAAAATTGACAAACCTCTAGCCAGGCTTCTCAGAAAGACAAGAGAGAGCACACAAATAGACAAAATCATGAATGAAAATGGACTTATTACAACCATCTCACAGAAATACAAGCAATTATCAGGGAATACTATGAAAAATTATATGCCAACAAATTGGACAATTTAGAAGAAATGGACAAAAACACTCACTACCAAAATTCACGCAGGGAGAGAGAGAAAATATGAACAGACCCATAATGAGTGAAGAAATCGAATCAGTCATCAAAAATCTCCCAACAAATAAAAGCCCTGGACTTGATGGCTTCCCAGGGGAATTCTACCAGACGTTTAAAACAGAATTAATACCAATTTTTCTCAAGCTATTTCAAAAAGTAGAAATTGAAGGAAAACTTCTGGACACATTTTATGAAGCCAGCATCACTCTAATTCCCAAGCCAGAGATCCAGCAAAAAAAGAGAACTACAGGCCAATATCCCTGATGAATACGAATGCAAAAATCCCCAACAAGATACTTGCAAATCGAATTCAACAGCACATAAAAAGAATCATCCACCAAGATCAAGTGGGATTCATTCCTGGGTTACAGGACTGGTGCAATCTTTGCCAATCAATCAATGTGATATCATATCAACAAAAGAAAAGATAAAAACCATATCCTGTCCATAGATGCNAGAATTGAGATCATACCATGCACACTTTGAGATCATAATGCTTTGAAACTTGAAATCACAGGAAGAAGTCTGGAAAACCTCCAAAAACATGGAGGTGAAAGAACACCCTACTAAAGAATGAATGGCTCAATCAGGCAATTAGAGAAGAAGTTAAATATATGGAAACAAATGAAAATGAAAAAACAACAGTCCAAACTCTATGGGATGCAGCAAAGGCAGTCCTAAGAGGAAAGTACATTGCTCTCCAGGCCTATTTCAAGAAATTAGAAAAAGCACAAGACCAAAATCTAACAGTTCATCTAAAGGAACTAGAGGCAGAGCAACAAGAACGCCCTAAACCCAGTAGAAGAAGAGAAATAGTAAAAATCAGAGCTGAAATAAACAACATACAGACCAAAGAAACAATTGAACAGATCAATGAAACCAAGAGTTGGTTTTTTGAAAAAATAAACAAAATTGACAAACCTCTAGCCAGGCTTCTCAGAAAGACAAGAGAGAGCACACAAATAGACAAAATCATGAATGAAAATGGACTTATTACAACCATCTCACAGAAATACAAGCAATTATCAGGGAATACTATGAAAAATTATATGCCAACAAATTGGACAATTTAGAAGAAATGGACAAAAACACTCACTACCAAAATTCACGCAGGGAGAGAGAGAAAATATGAACAGACCCATAATGAGTGAAGAAATCGAATCAGTCATCAAAAATCTCCCAACAAATAAAAGCCCTGGACTTGATGGCTTCCCAGGGGAATTCTACCAGACGTTTAAAACAGAATTAATACCAATTTTTCTCAAGCTATTTCAAAAAGTAGAAATTGAAGGAAAACTTCTGGACACATTTTATGAAGCCAGCATCACTCTAATTCCCAAGCCAGAGATCCAGCAAAAAAAGAGAACTACAGGCCAATATCCCTGATGAATACGAATGCAAAAATCCCCAACAAGATACTTGCAAATCGAATTCAACAGCACATAAAAAGAATCATCCACCAAGATCAAGTGGGATTCATTCCTGGGTTACAGGACTGGTGCAATCTTTGCCAATCAATCAATGTGATATCATATCAACAAAAGAAAAGATAAAAACCATATCCTGTCCATAGATGCAGAAAAAGCATTTGACAAAATACAACATTCCTTCCTAATAAAGACCCTCGAGAATGTCGGGATAGGAGGAACTTACTTAAACATCATCAAAGCCATCTATGAGAAGCCCTCAGCTAACATCATCCTCAACGGGGAAAAACTGAGAGCTTTCCCTCTGAGATCAGGAACACGACAGGGATGTCCACTCTCACCACTGTTGTTTAACATAGTGCTGGAAGTCCTAGCATCAGCCATCAGACAACAAAAGGAAACCAAAGGCATCAGAATTGGCAAAGAGGAAGTCAAACTTTCACTCTTCACAGATGACATGATACTCTGCATAGAAAACCCGACAGACTCCACCAGAAGCCTACTAGAACTGATCCAAGAATTCAGCCAAGTTGCAGGGTACAAAATCAACGTACAGAAATCGGTTGCATTTTTATACACCAACAATGAAGCAACAGAAAGAGAAATCAAGAAACTGATCCCATTCACAATTGCACAAAAAACCATAAAATACCTAGGAATAAACCTAACCAAGGATACAAGAGATCTGTATGATGAAAACTATAGAAAACTTATGAAGGAAATTGAAGAAGACACAAAGAAATGGAAAAACATTCCATGCTCATGGATAGGAAGAATAAATATAGTTAAGATGTCATTACTACCTAAAGCACTCTACACATTCAATGCAATCCCAATCAAAATTGCACCAGCATACTTCTCAAAACTAGAACAAACTATCCAAAAATTTGTATGGAACCACAAAAGACCCCGAATAGCCAAAGTAATACTGAAAAATAAAACCAAAACGGGAGGTATCACCATCCCAGACTTTAGCCTCTACTACAAAGCTGTCATCATCAAGACAGTATGGTATTGGCACAAAAACAGACACATAGACCAATGGAACAGAATTGAGAACTCAGAAGTGGACCCAAAAGTATACAGCCAACTGATCTTTGACAAAGCAGGAGAGAATATCCAATGGATAAAAGACAAACTCTTTAACAGATGGTGCTAGGAGGACTGGACAGGAATATGTAGAAGAATGAAACTAGATCATTTTCTCATACCATGCACAAAGATAAACTCAAAATGGATAAAGGACCTGAATGTGAGACAGGAAACTATCAACACCCTAGAGGAGAAAGCAGGAAACAACCTCCTTGACCTCCACCACAGCAACTTCTTACTTGACACATCCCCAAAAGCAAGGGAATCAAGAGGCAAAAATAAACTGTTGGGACCTCATGAAGATTAAAACTTCTGCACGGCAAAGGAAACAATCCTTAAAGGTAATAGGCAACCAACGGAATGGGAAAAGATAGTTGCAAATGACATATCAGATAAAGGGTTAATATCCAGAATCTATAAGGAACTCACCAAACTACACGCCCGAAAAACAAACAACCCAGTGAAGAAATGGGCAGAAGATATGAACAGACACTTCTCCAAAGAGGACATCCAGATGGCCAACAGACACATGAAACGATGCTCAGCATCCCTCCTCATCAGGGAAATACAAATCAAAACCACACTGAGATACCACCTCACGCCAGTCAGAGTGGCTAAAATGAGCAAATCAGAGAACTCGAGATGCTGGCGAGGATGTGGAGAAACGGGCACCCTCCTACACTGTTGGTGGGAATGTAAACTGGTGCAGCCCCTCTGGAAAACAGTGTGGAGGTTCCTCAAAAAATTAACAATAGAACTCCCCTAGGACCCAGCAATAGCACTGCTAGGAATTTACCCAAGGGATACAGGAGTGCTGATGCATAGGAGCACATGGACCCCAATGTTCATAGCAGCTCTCTCCACAATAGCCAAAACATGGAAAGAGCCTAAGTGTCCATCAACGGATGAATGGATCAAGAAGATGTCGTTTATCTATACCATGGAATACTACATGGCAATGAGAAACAATGAAATCTGGCCATGTGTAGCAACATGGAGGGACCTTGAGGGTGTTCTGCTGAGCGAAATAAGTCAGGCAGAGAAGGACAAATATCATATGTTTGCACGTATAGGAGGATTAGGAGGAACTTAACGGAGGACCATGGGGGAGAAGAAGGGGAGAAATGGTGGCAAAAGGCAGAGAGGCAAACCATGAGAGACTCTTGAATGCTGAGAACAAACTGAGGACTGATGGGTGTGGGGGGTGGAGATGGGCATGGAGGAGGGCACTTGTGGGGATGAGCACTGGGTGTTATATGGAAACCAACTTGACAATAAACTATTTGTAATAATAAACAAAGGGGAATCTGTTTCCTATAGCGCTTATGGGTTCTTGGACATCAGCCCTCTGATTTTGGTAGACTTGGATTAATGCAGATGCCAAGTGGGGCACCAAGCCCTTGCCCTTCTTGGAAAAGCGTCAGACTGGGGAGATCTCTTCCTATTGTGTGAGAGGGAGTAGGTTTTGGTAACAATGTGTTTCTGCACCTCCTACCTGTCTTGATGTGGTCTTCTTATCCTTGGTTGTAGAGAAGCAGTTGATTTTATTTTCAGAAGGAAATGATCCATTTGTAGGAGATTTGGTATGTCTGGGAGGAGGCCGATTTAGGACCTTATGCTGTCTGGTGTAGAAGTTTCCCTTGCCATCCTTTTGAAGTAAGATTTACTGTTTAAGGGCTAAGCCACAGGCCTTTTATTAAATTAATCATGTTAATGGATGGAATGAGCCAGAAACCTGGAGTTAAGTTTCAGAAAGTAGAAGGGGCCAGGAAATCAATGTTTCAAGATTGCATTGGCAAGAGGGATTGAGTTAGAGAATTTGGGGGGTGGGGGGAGAACATATGGCTAAGAAGGAGTAAAGCATTTAAGACTTTGACTGCATATTAATGAGGTAGGTAGTTAATCCTTTACCACAGATGTAGACTTCATTTCTTCTTCTTTTTTCTTTTTCAAATAAGAGAATCAAAAGTTTTTCTTAATTGACAATGTGCCATCAGTCAGGAGCTCCAGTTATATATGGAATACACTTTCAGTTGGTACTTTGCCTTTATGCTATTCTCAATAAGAAATGATTATAGTTTCTTCTCCATATCCTTCTCTGAAAAACAAAACAAAAACAGAACCTCCTATACCTCTTGACTCCAGGGCAACTGGATATCCACTTTAAGAGCTTAATGCCTTTATTTTAAAGCTTTGTTCTACATTTGAAAATGTAGTCCTCAGAGGGCTTTTGTATCTCACTAGTCAGAGGTATTTGTACTTCAGGATATGGGGCATATTGTATACTGGTGGGATAGAATGAAGTTCAAGAGAAACATAGATGGGGCTACCTAATGCTGGGGAAAAGAGGAATGAAAAGGGCATCCAGGAAAAAGGATGAGAAATGTGGCTAATTTCACAGCTTTGCTGAGAGCTAATAATACTGCCAACAGTGTACATTCTAGCTTCCAGGTTCTGAAGGCTCATTACATTTTTATTTAATTCATAAAGTTAGAGAATTTGGAGACAAAAAAGAAAGGGGAAGAGAGGGTATGGGTAGGACAGGGAAGAGTTTTCCAGTGGGGCAGGTTTGACTTCTTAGGTTGGGAGTCAATTAGGGAAGAAAAATAACATTGAGCTAGTTATAAACAACATCAAAAACATGAATAGTAAGTATAACTTGGGAGTATTTGTGTTAGACACTGTGCTAAGCACTGTGCTTCCTGTCACAATAATGTTGAGTTGTTTATAATGTATTAATACATGTTGCTATGCAGTGCTAGAGACTTGGAGTTAAAGCAATACACCTTCCTTCACATTTTCTTTTCATACTTTATTTTTCTTTTAAAAGTTTATTTAAACTTGCTGTATTGTAGAACTCTGGGTACACTGCTTGAAACTTTTTCTTTGTTCTTTTTTTTTTTTTTTTTAACAAGAGAAGATTAAAAAAAACCTTACATACAAACTGTAAGGTATAGTTGCCTGGAATGGCTATCTCCGCCTCATACTCTTATTTCTAGTTGTTTTTACTGGCTCTCACCGGAGCTTTTCTTTATAGTTTTTCTGGCTGCTTTGGAAGTGCTCTTGTGGTGTGCCCTCTAGGCCATATTCTTCACTCTCAGCCATATCCTGAAACACCAACTGCTGGCCTGTTAAATAGTTTTTTGTTTTTTACTCAGGACTTGTCTCTATGGTCTCTTTGACTTTAAAATTATATGATGTTCTGAGCCTTGAGTACTGTAACTATTGATTCTTGGTAGGCAGCATCTTCTAAATACTCTTAAGTATTTACAGATCCTAGGATTCCTAGGAGGATGTGGGTGAAGGGTAAAATTAAAACATGGAGTCAAGAATAACTTTTACTTGTCTACTCCTTTTATAACGATTCTTCTATATACTGTCAACTCCATGGCTTTATCTTTATATTCATCAGTTTTGATAAAACATTAAGTCAAAATTCTATTTGTTTCCATTTTCAAAATTAGTTGGTAAAGCTATGAATCACAAGGAAACAAGAAAATTTCTAATGGGACATGAGAGCTTAGATACTATGTAAATTGCAGACACATAGATGATCAAGTCAAACCTGTGTATTTTAAAGATAAGTAAACTGAGGTCCATCACATGTCAAATTAGTCAAAATTGTATGACATCTAAGAAACCTGGAATTAGTCTTAGTTCTGAGTCCTTGTCTCCTGCAATGTATGGTCTTAGGTGAACCAATTCTTCTCATAGTGAGATGACCAGAGGAAGCCTGGAGTAGTTCAGGAATCATAAAATTGGTGAGAAAGTTCATAATATGTTCACCAGTTAATATAATTTCTCTTCAAGTACCAAACATCATTATTGTGAGTTGAGGTACTTGGTAGCACATATGACTGCTCACTAATGAAACCTAAAAATACTCCAGCATGTGGGCTGTAACTTTGTAGGTGTCTGTGACAATAAATGCAGAACCAGAAATAAAACTGGGGGTACAGGGTGTTGCTTAGCAATACAAATGAAAATGGAAGGAAATAGAGTTCCTCAGTAGAGAAAAAGTTGTTTTCTAGAAGTAAAGACACCGTGGGGACTGGGTTTTTTTTTTTTTCTTCCAACTTCATCTACAGTGATGCATATGAACTTTGTTCTCTGAAGTTACAGATTTATCACAGGCACTAGCAAAATCAGAAGAAAACTTTCATCCTTTTCTTTTTAATGAGGGAGGTGTGTGTGTGTGTGTGTGTGTGTGTGTGCATGCGCGTGCGCGTGGAGTTGACCATATGCACTTGGCAGATTAAGACTTTGTTTTCTTAAAGGATGCAGCTTCTAGTGGAAAACAGAACCCAAACACGTAACACACATATTACTAAATGTAGGTTCTCTAGTGACCTGAGTAAGTAAACACATCACAAAGTAAAGAAAATTGAATAGTTAAAAAAAAAACAAAAAAAACACCTTTGTCCTGGTTCCATGAAAACGTTTACTTGTGTCATCATAACTTCATATGGTAAACATTAATTTCACAGATTGGGATTAAGGGTAGTGCACTTGTGATGAGCAGCAGATGTACAGAAGTGCTGAATCACTAAATTGTATATCTGAAAATAATAAATGAAGTAGAAAAAAGAATAAGACTTTGAGCATCCCTGTGATGCTAAAGAAAATAGCATCCATGAGCCATCAATAAAGGTGTCAATTCACTGGAAACCTGCTTAGGACTTTCTTGATGATTTAGAGACCAGTTTATTAGAAAATTTGTTCAGTCATTCAATTAATAAATGATCCCTGAGTGTCAGATATTGGAGCTGTTGAAAAGAATAAAATCTCCATCTCTCTCAACATAAATGTGTCCTAAGTAAGTGTCCATCCCTCTCAACATAAATGGTATTAGGTGTTGAGTGCAATACTGGAAGTATATAGGACATGAAATTGGTTCATATATTCCAGAAGACCCTTACACAGTCTTAATTTTGGGCTGAGTGTGCTTGAAAATTAGCCATTCATAATTCTTCCTTCTCTTTGAAAAATTGGAACTACTGTTACTGAAGTTTGGATGACAATGCTTTAAACACTTGAGACAAAAAGAAAATGTTTGTTGATCTAAATGAGAGGAACTTAAAGATGATGTGCCATCTGTTTAGATGATTCTTTTCTCTGTTTGGAGGTGATGCATATTTGATACAGCCACATTTCCTAGTTGAAAATGGTGGTGGTGGGGGGCGGGGGAATGCTTCTTCGTGCCCCACATGAGAACAAATCTAAAAATTTGATGTCCTCTCCATAGATACTTTCTACTCTGGGATAAGTAATCAAGAGATCAGAATACCTATCTCCTTTGTAGTCTCTAAGTTGAACCCTCTAATGCTGGCCTTGGGAAAAATCCTTCTTGGTTCTGAACTTCAATAGGGGCTTCATTAGAGGGCTGAGGAAATGTTTTGATAATAATTGTTATTCAACACTCATTTTGATAGGGAGTAAAGGGGCTTTAGAAAAAACCTTTTGACAGATCAATATCATATCTCATTTTGATATTAATATTTATCTATAATTATATATATCTCATTTTGATTTTGTAACAAACATGATAAATAGGCCTAAGGAAGAAAAGAGCCATCTGTGCTTATACAAAGATCCCCCCCAAAACATAGGAAGGAAGAACTGAAAGGATGAAAATGATGGATATGACTGTAAGAGGATCTGCTGAGAGGGAGGTATATTAAAGGTCAGATGACTATGATTTCCTTCCTGTGCTTAGAAAGGAGTAAGGTTATATAGATTCGATAGATATATATTGATAGATACTGATAGATAGTAGGTAGGTGGTGGGTGGGTGTGTAGGTGGTAGTTGGATGGGTAGATTGATGATTGATATATGATACATAGATTATAGATATTGATAGAATAAGCCATAAAATATACTGTCTTGTTCTATAATGAAAGTATAGTAAAACAAAAAAGGCTGTGAAGTGTTAATTGCAGATGTATATGACTCCTTGGGCTACCTTAAGAAAGTACTAAATACTGGGTGGCTTTAGACAACAGAAGGTTACTCTTCTATGAATTTGAAAGCTAGAAGTCTGAAATGAAGTTGTCAGCAGGATTATGTTCCCCCTGAAGCCTCCAGTGGTGAATTGTTCCTTGTGTTGTCCACCTTCCAGTGTTGGTCAGCAATCTTTATTATCTCTTGGATTATAGATGCATCACTGCTGTCCTGAGTTTGTCTTACCCTGGTGCCTTTGGTAACTCCTTCTCTCTGTGTATCTGGTCTGTGCTTAAATTTCCACTTCTTTTTTTAAAATTTCATATATTTTTAAATATTTATTTTCGAGACAGTGACAGACAGAGCATGGGGGGGTGGGGGGACAGAGAGAGAGAGAGAGAGGGAGACACAGAATCTGAAGCAGGCTCCGGGTTCTGAGCTGTCAGCACAGAGCCCGATGCGGGGCTCGAACCTACAAACTGTGAGATCATGACCTGAGCCGAAGTCCGAAGCTTAACCGACTGAGTCACCCAGGCGCCCTCTAAATTTCCACTTTTTATAACGGACACCAGTTACATTAGATTAGGTTTCAACCTAATCATCTCATTTTAACTCAATGTTTCTATAAAGACCCCACTGCTAAATAGTCACATTCTGAGATACTGGCAGCTAGAATTTTGTTACACCTTTTTAGAGAATACATTCCAACTCCTAACAGCAGGGAAGTGTAGTTTTTAAGTAAGGACTTGGCAGTGTCTCTTCCACAGTGTCTAAAAGAGAAAGTCCTTCACTAGAAGATATAAATATTCTACTAGTTTGGCACGTATATCTCTATAGAGAGAGAGAGGGTGATGGACCAGATAACTCCTGCTTGATGGAAGGAAGCACATTTTAATCATATCTAATGAATTTTTCTCTATTGGTGCACTAAATTACCTGTTTGTTGATTTGAAGAGTATGTCCTGCCCAATGAGTGAAGCTTGCCAATTGTAGTTATAGGCCACCCAAAGCTGTTAAAAATTATAAGGGTTACCATGAAATCTAGCGTGTTGACAATTTTTTAATACACAGTACAGTAGTAAGTCTAGGCACAGTGTTGCACATCAGACCTTTAGAACTTACTCATCTTGTATAACAAACTTAATACCCATTGAACCGCAAATAATTATTTCTCCAAACCCCCAGCCCCTGACAACCAGTAACATACTTTTACTGAAGTTTGTTCTAGATAGATTATATAAATAAAGTCATGAAGCAGATATCTTTCTGTGACTATTTTGACTTAACATAATGTCTTTAGGTTCATCATTGTGGTCATAGATGCCATAATTTCCCCCTTTTAAAGGCTGAATAACATTCCATTGTAAGCATATATCACCTTTTCTTTATCTGTTCATCCTTTAGTGGGCCTGTAGGATGTGTCCACGTCTTGACTATTGTGAATAGTGCTGCAATGAACATGGGAGTGCTGACATCTCTTCGAGAACCTGAGTTCAGTTCTTTTGGATGTATATCCAGAAGGTAGATTGCCTGATCACATAGTAATTGTATTTTTAACTTTCTGAGAAAATATCACTTTGCTTTTTATAGTGGCCACACTATTTTTTTCATGTTCATACCAACTGTGTACAAAGACTCCAATTTATTCACACCTTGCCAACACTTACTTGTATTTTTTGCTACTATTCTGGTAGGTATACAGTGATGTCTCATTCTGTTTTTGATTTGCACTTGTTTAATGACGTTGATCATCTTTTTATAAACCTGGTGTAAGCAACACAAAGTTTGAATACACCTGGTGTCAGTAAGGGTTATGATAACTGATTGGTAGATGTGCCTTGATAAATTGAAAGCTGATAATTTATTTTTGTATGAACATGGATTTTAAGAGTTAAATTGTAGGGCCTAATAATGCCTGGAGAAATTGAAGATTCAATGCATGGAACTGTGAGTAGACTAGACTGGAAGAATCCTGTCTAGTTGTATTTTCTTGGGTGGTGTGAAAGGTTTAATTGTATATACAAGAAGTATGTTAGGTTGGTACTCACTATGTGTCAAGGAATGTATGAGGCATTGAGAAATTAGGAATAAACATGATCCCTCCCAACTCCCATCCCTGCCTTCATGGAGATGATAGGAGCAGGGAATGAATAGAAGTGGGCTTCTGGAGGTGAACATAATTAAAACACAAAATATCACAGTACATTTTTTCTGGTCTGCTTTGTTTGCATCTGAATATTTTACACTGATAGAAGTTTTATAAAGGCATTGGTAATCTGGCAAGATGGAAATTATTTCAGAATGCATAAGGCATTAACAAGCCATGACTTGTTGGGTAAACATGATGAAAAAATAAGGCAGTTTAACAAAGCAATGATAGAGAATCAACTCCAGGTTCTTAGCCTTAAGCATATTCTATTACATTAAGGAAATTGGGATCGAGCAATTTTGGAGGGGGGAATTTGTTCACATAATCACCTATAATTATGTAAGTATAATATATATGATGAATTGCTACATGGTTAGAAAGATTTCAGAACTGGATTGTTTTATTTTGACTGCTTTACATCACTGTCTTCCTCCCCACTGTAAGCTCTGCAAAAGCATTCCAAAACTTACCATAGAATAACTGCTAAGGGGGGATCTAATCTTAATAATAGGTAAATACTTGAGCAAGGAGAAAGTGTGAAAGGGCACATTAGATTGTTACTGTTGGGTACTTCAAAATGTGGGTTAGATCAGGAGAGAAGAGAATTAGAATTTTATTCGGTCTTTATGATGTTTCAGTGGTTGTAATACTGACATGCTAAGAATTAGAAAGTAAAAGTATGACAAATGTTAAATGATGTAATGGGTAAAAGCTGTTGGCACTCTGCTTCATAGATTGTTTGTCTACATTCTGTTCTCTGTTCTTTAAGGGGGGTTGAGCCCTGCCTTAGGCTCTGTGCTGACAGCTAGCTCAGAACCTGGAGCCTGTTTTTGGATTCTGTGTCTCCCTCTCTCTCTTACCCTCCCCTGATCATGCTGTCTCGATCTCTCTCCCAAAAATAAATAAAATATTTTTAAAAATTAAAAAAAATAACTGCTAAGGCTTTTGCTATATTATCTGTACATGAAAAGCATGAGAAGACTATAAATGTTGTGATTCTTAAACAATGTGCAAGCAGGCTGAATCCCTTATCTTGATATAAATATTAAATACATTAAACTAAAAATGATCTGGCTCCTAGAATTGTCATTTTTGAAAGTTTATTTTCAAAGAGAGAATGTGCATGCTTGAGTGATCAGGGTAGGGGCAGAGAGAGGGGGAGACAGAATCCCAAGCATGCTCCATGCTGTTAGTGCAGAGCCTGAAGCAGGGCTCGAACCCTCAAACCTGTTAGATCATGACCTGACCTGAAAAAAAGAGTCAGACACTTAACTTAGCCACCTGGGTGCCCCAATGTCATTTCTGAAGGAATTAGAATTCAGATACATTTTGGCTGTTGCGGGGAAAAGTAATTCTAATAATCAGTATAGGCATATTTTTTAATAAAAAGGATTTTGATTTCTTGTATTTAATATTAAATCATCTGAGTCTCAGTTCTAGTTTTTAGGTATCAATATAAGGTTGCACATATTTCGGAGAGACTTGTTTTGAGACCTAGAGCTACTCCTTTAAAGTGATGTAATGTTGGGTAAGTCACTTGTGTTCCCTGAACTTAGTTTTCCATGTTTGCAAAATGAGAGGATGGAACTAAATGAAAATCTCCCTCCTAACCTACATTCTGTCATAACATTGGTAGATATGGGACTAAAATCCAGATTTTTTCTTCCTCTTTCTTTGTATTGCATTGCTGTACCATGGAAAGGGATTTTAAAAATATAGTTCAAACTTCCTTGTCATTCAGGAATTCCTTTAAAGCATTCTCAAAAGTGATCCTTCTAGACTCTGCTTAAACATTTCACCAGAGAACGTTGAGCTTTGTAACACAGTCCATTGCTTCATTTGAGGACCCCAAATTGAGAGTACGTGCTTCCTTTCTTTGAATTGAAATAAACCTCCATAGAACTTCTTTAAACTGGCTCTGGTTCTGCCCTTTAGAACAGCACAGAGTTAGTTCAATTCATCTTCCACTTGACATCACTTCAGATAGGTTTTCTTTTCTATAGAGAAATGCCTTTGTTTCCCTGAAATGATTATAAATTATGTGTATTTTAGACTTTTTGACAAAACTCAATATATACTGTGTATGCTCTCCAGCTTTTTGATATTCCGCTTAAAACTGTGGCACCCAGGAGAGAATACAATATGTGGTCTGACCAGCAAGGTAGATTGAAACATTTTGTTCCTTTCTTCATCTTAACATTAGTTTTATTAATGCAGTACAGAGTACGTCAATTTACTTAGCAACTAGATTATACTGTTTGTTGGGTTATTTGAACGGCTGAGTCAAAACTTTCTCAAGGTTTACTTAATGATAATAGCTACTCTATACGTTTAGTTTTTTAGCTCCAAATAAAGAAAGCTACATTAACTACTAAGTTTCTTGCTGCTGGTTTGGGTCCATTTTTTCCAGCATAACAGGGGAGATATTTCAGAATGTGGATTCTGCTTCCAGCTATGTTACCTATAAGTCAAACACAATGTCTTGTGAACCATAATTTAAGGTTAAAAACAGTAGTCATGACAGAACTACCCATCAGTTGGGAAGATACTACCCTAAGAGGATTTACCAGGATGCATTGTGCTATTGGAAGTAGTTGGAGAGTTGGGCAAAGGTGGGGACTGTTGAAATTAGGGATTCTTGCAGCAGCTGACACCCACCTCCATATAAGGATGATGTTATTTGCTTAGGAAAAAAAAAAGTAGGAAATAGCAAGTCAAGCAACCATTGCCTCGTGAATGGATAGTTTCTTCTCTTTCTACCTGGATCTTGGCATCAATAATGTGGAAAATTAATATTTTTAAAAAATGTTAATTTTTGAGAGCAAGAGAGTGGGGAAGGGGCAGAGGGAGAGGGAAACAGGACCTGAAGCAGGCTCTACACGGTCAGTGCAGAGCTCGATGCAAGGCTCCTACCAAGAACTGTGAGATCATGACCTGAGCCCAAGTTGGATGTTTAACTGACTGAGCATCCAGGCCCTGCAATATTGTGAAAAAATAAAGGGAAGTTTTTCCAAAAATTGAGGAGACCTACTTTTCCAAAGCTAAGGAATTGATTTCATTTATTGCTATTTTGTAGATGAGTTTCATGCTTAGAAGTGAAACTAAAAAGGCATTGCTTCCAAGGTTACTTAAACCTTTCTTGGAAGCTGACCTTCTGCCCTGCATGGCCTATTGTAAACATTGCTTCAGAAATATCATCTCTTGTAAGGAAATAGTCCTAGAACAGCTAATTGATGGTAAAACTCAGTACCCCAAGGATTTGTGACTTTATGTGGGGTGTTTAAGAAGGCATTCACCTTGAGTGAGCAACCTGTTCAGTTCTCTATAATTCTGTTCTAACTATAACTTGAGTTCTCCATGCCCGAGAGAATGGGTCTTCTGTGAGGGAATGGTTTATCCTAAAGAATAACCCATAGGAGCTTTTAGAGTGAAGACTGAGGTTTATATAGACAGTAACTATAAAAGGGATAAGGAACATTCACACTGGAAATTTGTGAGTGGATATTTACTTTCCCAAATGTCGACAGTAAAAAGAGATGGAAAACTTGAGTGGTTTGTAGCTAACAGGAAGTTCAGTGGGAGGACTGAGGACATAACTCTCAGTTTATTAAATAGCCTTTGAAGATGATAGTGCTAGAAAAAATAGGAAAGCTGGCTGACCATCTGGAACCTTTGGGGGACAGCACATGAAGACTGGGGATTTAGAGGTACTTAAAAATGAGGTGGCTGATCATTCTTTTTATCATTTACAGTTTAAATACTTTGAGATTTTTGAGAGAATGAAACTCAGTCACTGATATTCTATACGAGCAAATTAAAACTTAATGACTAAATAACTTGGTCAATGATACTGTTTGAGAGTATGAATTCCCATCTCCTTAAAAGGCCCTTCTAGCTGGACTAAGAATCAAATTGACATGAGACAGATTGACAGTAGAAAATAAAACTGAATAGCTTATGTGTGAGGAAACCACAAAAGTTTGGAAACTCTAAAGATAATCAAAATGAGGTATATATATTGTTCTGATCTAAGGAGAATGCGGTGGGAATCTGAGATTTCAGATGAAAAGGATGTATTTCACTGGGCTATATGAAAAGATGTTTCCTCTGTCATAAATATTGGTTCCTTAGATAAAACTATCTTAGATAATAAGCATTACCCTTAACCCAATTTAGATTCTTCTATGTAGTTGCGCAAGGGGCAAAAGTTTCTCTTGAGACTACAGGGTCTTGATGGCCTTGAGCTCAAAATAATTTTCATGACAAAATAGTCCATCTTGGGGCAGCCTGCCCTTGGCCCCTATTTCTCCTGCTGTTCTATGCATTCTAGCTCTCCATTTCTTGCCAAATGAGGGTGAAGTTATTTAGCTCAAAGAACCATTTTCTGTTATAGAGTTAGAGTCCACTAAGGATAAAGAATCTTTATTATCTACTCAGGACTGTAGTGTGGTAAGAAGAGCATAGGTTTGGGAGCTAGATTGCTACTTTTACTAGCATGTAGGTCCTAGTAAATTTCCTAGATGTAGGTCATTGAACTTTTACTAGCATGTAGGTCCTAGTAAATTTCCTAGATGTAGGTCATTGAACTTTTACTAGCATGTAGGTCCTAGTAAATTTCCTAGATGTAGGTCATTGAACAAGCTCCTTAACAGGAAACACTGCTTCCATGAAATGGGCTAACAGTAGATTTTAAAGGTTATGTTGAAGATTATAACAGGCATTTTCACTTTCAGTAAACAAAATGTTCCCTTATTGACCTCCACTTAGTCTCTATTCATTGGATGAATTTGGATTTCTGCTGAACCCATGGGCTTCTTGGGAATATGGTTGATGGCAGGCAGGGGTCTGGTTCTCCAGAGAGAACTTGGGAGTATTTTGGCATTAAAATATTTTCCTCAGTGTCCTAGTTTCCTATCATGGCTGGGATAGTTTCTGAAGAAGATCCTTGGACCTAAATATAATGGTCTCGCTGGATTATTTTTTATAACACCTTTCATTTTGCTTCCAGAAGCTATAACAAAATACCCTTGATTTCTTTTCCTTTGCTCTAGTTGCCTCTCAGATGGACGAGTTAGCCCTAACTATGGTTAATTTCTCATAGTGTTACCCTTGTCACTTAAACTGATAGAATTTCTCCACTTTAATATATTAGTTTGTTGGGGCAAAATTTTCTCAAGCTTTGTGTGTTTTCACTGTTCTCACAAACAGAATTGTAATGCTCTTGAGGAGACAGAAGACGCTGTCTATTTCAACTAGAAATACCCACCATTGCCGGAGTCCAGCTCCAGCCGGTCCAGGGGTCCCTGAAGGATGGACGGTGTCAGAAAGAGAGTGAGAGAACCCCGAGATCCTTTCTGATCACCAGGCAGGCATCTCTGTCCTGTCGGTTTTGGTGTCTTTATTTATAGGTCAAACGTTAACATGGCATCAGAAAATGGAATTCTTACAATGGATAGTTCTCTGTGATAAGATGTTTTGGGAAATGTACAGAAATAGGTTTTTTAGAACTATTCTTGCAGAACTACCCCAATTATAGTGAGGTTGAGTAACTAAGAAAATAACAGGGCGTTCTTTGTGAAAAACAGGATAACATACGCATTTTAATAATAAATTAAGTCCTAGGTTAAGCTGTAGATATTCTTACCCATCCTCATCACAGCTTCCAGTGTAAAGGAAGGTGTTTGTGGAATGTAGGCCTTAGGGAAGGGACTGCTATACATCACCAGTTAGCAAAGGTGTATGTAGTGACTTACGTTCTGCCCTTATCTGTTCCTTCTCCCTAAGTTAGGCTCTTTGTCTCCCGGCAAGACTTCGTTTTCCGGTTATTTTTTTTTTTTATGGCATTGGAGAGCCAACCATACCCTTAAAGAGTTTAGCTCATTTCCAATACATAGAATAGCCTCTTTGAGTGTATTTACTTATGTGTCTAGTTTTTTGTCTATGATTTCTTGAATATCTAGGGCATGAGAAACATTTTTGGTTAGTTGATTTGAGCTGTATGAAACTCTTGGACTAATAGAACAGTAGAAACAGAATTGTACACATAAAGGTCAATCTTTTATGAGTAAGGCTCATTAGCCTGTTCATAGCTCAAGGGAAAGTATGGAGGAAGACAGGAGCTGCTGGAGACACGAGCAGACACGAGTCTGTTCGCATAATCAAAAGAAGAAGTTCCCACAATAAGTTCCTTCACAAGGTGCAATCATCATACCAGGGCCGGAATAAGGGGACAAGTCACTCCTGATACCGATCAACAAGGTACCTTGGGTGCTAGTGCTCCTGCAGAAATAATTAAGGGGGGGTGGGGATACCGGTCGTCATCTGATTGTCAAGAGACAGTGCAAACTTGCTTTAACCTTACCAGGAGCTTTCTTGACTAGTGGGCTCAGAATGGCTCCCAACAGCCTATATATCATCTAGTGCTAAGAAATACCAAGACCATTTCTAGCAGATAAGTTAGTCACATTTGAGCTCTGGGCTCAGTTAGGCTTCTCAGAGCACACATTTAGTAGAATTATTCCTCGCAGAAAATAAAAAGATGGTTGGTGCTGAATAGAGTTTCCATGGCTAGAGTATGAAACCAAGTAGCACAGACATGAGAAACATTTCCTGGTTTTTTATTTTTCATGGATTGATTTCTTACTGTAGTTAAATCTAGTGCTTTCAATGTGAAAACACCATTGTGGGTCCTTGGGAAAATCTTACTTAGCAATGTCCAGTGTACACATGTGATGTTGAGAGTCTGATAATTGGTGCTTTTTTGTTTCAAAAACACAACTGCTTATACCTTTTCTTCAGAGTACTGAAGTATATTTATTTATAAAATGTACATAGGCCTCTCCCATTTGGTTAATAATTTTAATAAGTATAATTTTAAAAAATGAACTTAAATATATCTTAGGATTCCATTAACTTTAAATACAGATTTTGACTCCCATTAGGAAACATATGCATCTCTAGCAATCTTCCGTTTTTACTTTTCTCTGCAAGTTGTATCCAAGGTCACAGTTTATAGTTTTGCAGACAACTTGAGGGGCTGCCAATCATTCATAGTCAACATGCATTTGTATAGTTACTGCAGTAAAATGCCTTGCTGAGTGGATACTATTTTGTAATTCAAACAAATATACTCTTGGCTAAAAATAGGCAAGACTGATAAATTTTGTGTGGTATATTCTATAAAATAATAATGAAATTTTTATCCATATGTCTATTCTAAAACCTGGAAACCAATAAATATAATAAATTTGTATATTCACTGTAGAACAGAAGTGTGATGTGATCCTTCTGGAAATACAGACACCTATGTAGCTAAAGCTCTGCTACTTGTGGAAGAATGTCCTAAACATGAAGGTTGAAAAATGGTCTTGTCTGACATGCTTTTACTTTGTTCCAAGTCATATTACATGCCAGTCTCCTTCCTATATGGACCATGATCTTTTTATTTTACTTTCTTCCCTTGGATTTTTTTAACTTTAATTTTTGTGGTTGTTGAAAGCTCATCACTAAATTTTGAGGGAGCTATTAAAAACTACTCTTCTAAAGACTTCCTTCCGGGATGTATTGACTTCTTAATCTAGTTTAGATCTGGTTCTAAATTCCTTGATTGGCAACTGAGTTTTTCCTGTGATTTGTGGCGTTTCCTAACTTTTCCCTCCTTTTGGTTATGTCCACAGCTTTTAGATCACATTTTATTTTTAATTTAAATTTTTACTTTGTTTGCTAGTAATTTTGTTAGGAAATGTGTGTGGTTGAGAACTTTGAGACTCTAAATGTCTGAATTTCTTCTAATTCTACTCCAATGCCAAAAAAAGGAGAATTATACTCTGGAGTGTGATCACCCATGCTGACAGTCCAATTTTGCCCAATTGGTCAGTCAGTATACTTTGTTTGCAAGAGCCTGTCTTCCTTTTTAGCCTACTTAGGAACACCATGCTGCTAATCTTTCTTAAAGCTCTGCACCATCATTTTTTAATAGCTTCCTAGTAATCCATTATGGAACTAAGTGATGAGCAATAGTTATTTATATTATTTTTAAAAAACTTGTTCTATAAGAAACAATGCTATAAAGAATGTGTTTATTATTTATTCAACAATAGTAAACTGTTACATAAAAGTCACTTAAGTTCTTTACGTATACTGATTAATTCATATAATAATCCAAGGAGTTTGTTAGTATTTTTATCCCTATTTACAGATGAGCAAACTGAAACAGAGATAGATTGACTTAAACAAAATCGAACAGCGTGAAAATGGCAGAATCAGGATTTGAACTCAAGTAGTAATGTGATGAGGTTTTTTAGGGGATGGATGACAGTGAGATTCCTGGGATCCAGAGCCTGTAACCAGGAAACAATTCTTGAAGATGTCTTTGGTATAAAAAGGTGATTTTATTGAAGCATGGGGACAGGACCCATGGGC
This sequence comes from Crocuta crocuta, assembly GCF_008692635.1. NCBI lineage: Eukaryota > Metazoa > Chordata > Mammalia > Carnivora > Hyaenidae > Crocuta > Crocuta crocuta. The sequence goes on from NW_027530019.1 coordinate 106,443, forward strand.
AGGAAGAGCTGCCCTGGGACCATGAGGAGAGACTGGTTTTATACTATGGAGTTGGGGGAGATGAGTCCCGGGGAAGTTTCCAGTGAGATTTTCATATGATAAAGAAGATTCCTAGGATACTGGAGGCCTGGCTATTAAGCTAGGGTTGTTTTTCCCTTCTAGCAAAGTATTAGCATTAAGATAGTAGGGAATTTCAGGAGAAATGTTTTATTCTGCCAGCCTCCAGCATGTCAATGGGCTGCCGGTGGTTATAAGGAAATTGAGTTCTATCTGCCATTTCCCTCTTCCTTTGTTTCCCACATCACTATGGAGGCTGATGGAGACTTAAGTCCTCCAGGCTATGATCTCTATCAGTTAATCATTTATTTTCCCCTTTCTATTGTTTTTGGGCCGCCAGGAGTACCTGAGGAATATCCCTCCTATCCCCCCTGAAGGGTGTGGGGAGGGTGGTTTGCAGCCTAGCAATTTGCCTTACGCTCCCTTATCAGTTTGGTTTAAGTCCTTGCTTTTAATCCCTGCTATTACTACTTCAGCATAAATCTCTGCATTTGGAATTGAGGGGTCACAAAGAGGAAATCTTATTTTTGTTACAGAGGTAACCACTCCTGGCAATTACTTACTAGGCAAATAAGCAATAGAATATTAGAAGTGAAATAACGTGAGGTTTTTGTTTCATGATTAAACTGACCCAAGAGTGGCTCAAAGATATTCTCAGTGCTAAAGGACCCAGTTCTGAGAATTGAAGGAATCCTATCCATTTTCAATGATGTAGTGGAAAATTACATTCTTGGCTAGCAGCAGTTGATTTTGTTAGCTCTTCTTTGTAGGGAGCTTTTATGTTGTCCTATTCCCTAGAGAAGGAGGGAAAAAATAAGCAGAACAAAAGATGAGGTTAGTTATAGCCCTGAAATTGCACCATACTGAAAGTGGCATTTGGACTACCTCTTTGGAGCTGATAGTTGTATATGTTGCTTTAAAAGTGTAATTGACATTTGATAAGGTTTTATTAAGAAAAGCTAATGTGTTTAGGGAAGTAGGACCAAAAGCAGGGGAAAGGATGTTAATGTATAGGAGCTAAAGGGCTGTCAAGAAAATCTCACAGTGATCTGATACTACTAGTGAAATTATATGGTCATTCAAAGAAAGTTTATAGATGAACAGCAGCTGACTTTGCTTCCCCCCCCCNGCCAGACTTCTGCAAACCAAAAGAATAAACTTTAAGAAGCTGGTAGTACAAGACTTTGGGAATTTTTTTTTAATTGCTGTATTTCTTTGATATCAGCCAACGGGTAGCAATAGAAAATTAGTAAGGCTGAAAGATACAGGCGTATTCCTTACATATTGAGCAATGAAATAGCCACTTGGAAGGGTTGGTGTTTTAAAAAAAAAAAAAAAAAGATGGTCAGGAACATGTTTCCAAGGAAGCAGTCATGACTTAAAATACCATTACCAGTCCAAATGTTTTCCTTAGTTGTTGAGTGGCATTTAATGTATTGAGCAAAGTTTTTGTTTGCTGAGAGAATCTTTCCAAATGTGTGAATAAGAATATAGACAAGAAAGAATTAGGTGTTCCTGGAAAATGGAAAGATGGTGATAAATTGTATTCTTCAGTGCTAGACTTAGCAGAGTAATGATACAGGGGAAAAGGACCATGGACATTCTGAGTATTTATTTCTTTTTGGTGAACTCCTCCACTTCCATTTCCACTCATACACATAGTATACTAAGGTCAACTAAAATAATTGCTAATAGAATCTGTCGGAGGCCGTGCCGGCTCCGACAGGTCCAGGGGTCCCTGAAGGATGGACGGTGCCGGCGAGGGAGGNATCATGTTCCCCTAGTTGGTAAAATAAACTTCAATGTGTTCTTTGCTTGGGATATTTAAAAAATATATATTATATATGTATATGAATATATATATAATATATATTTATATATATCTGAAACAGCTGAAGGCAGAAACAGTTTGAGGAAAAATGTTGGGAGACCTGGCCTGCCAGATACCAAGATTTGTCTACTGCAACTTTAGAAGACCATGTAGTATTGGGGCACCTGGGTGGCTCAGTCAGTTAAGCGGCTGACTTCAGCTCAGGTCATGATCTCACGGTCCATGGGTTTGAGCCCTGCGTTGGTTCTGTGCTGACAGCTCCGAGCCTGGAGCCTGTTTTGGATTCTGTGTCTCCCTCTCTCTCTGCCCCTCCCCAACTCGTGCTCTGTCTCTCTCTGTCTCAAAAATAAATAAACGTTTAAAAAATTAAAAAAAAGACCATGTAGTATTGGTCTTATGATTTTTTTATAGTATCTTTTGATGTTAGATAATCAATGGGTTGAGTAAAACAATGAATTGACAGGTATGCATATGGAAATTTGATAAATAACAAATGACATTCCAAAGACGTATATATATCACACAGAAGAATCAACATAGGACCCTATCAATGTAAAATTGTTAGGAGGCAATTAATAAGTGAAAGAGTTTATTTGGGACCAAAGCATTGGAATTTGGGATACACTTATTTGGGTGGCATACATATAGTGTTCCACTAGGGAGCAAAAGTCAGAGCTTTTCAAAGACCAAAGTAGATGCTTGTTGACAAAAGTTGTTTGTAAAGAATTTTGAGTGGTAATAGTGGAAGAAAACTAATCTTGGCTAAACTTGGTTGGTAAAACTACAACTAAGCAAAAGTTGGTTACTGTATGAAGTTGCAGGTGTTTTTGCAGAATCCTTGGAGTATTTTGTGGTTTGGCTTAGTTTAAAAACTCATGACTCCATCCTGTGAGAATATGCAGAAGGCCTTCCTCCTTGATGGCCTCCTGACTCTGTTAAAACCCCTTGACATAAGTGACTTTATTTTATTTCGCCTTTCACAATCTAAACTTGGAAAGCAGAATTTAGATTAAAACAAACCACTTGATGACTTTAGGGAAGAGTTTCTTAACATAAAAAAGAAAGGTAATTCAGAGGGGGAAATGTTGGATAACTTTATATTAAAAGTACAGGCTGCTTTTTCCTGAAAGATATTACAAAGAAAATCAAAAGATAAGCCACAAACTGAGAGATAGGTGATGCATATAATTTGTAAGAGATTAGTATTCAGAGTATATAAAGATCTCTTAGATGTGACTGTAGGCCCCTGACTTCCCTTTTCTAGAGCACTTAACTAGTATTTTAATGGTAAATTCTTCCTGTGTGCATTTTAGACCTAAATATTTTTAAAAAGCTTTTGTGTCAGTTTTATAAAATAAGATGTCTTTCTCAAGGACCTGGGATCTATCACTGGGAAATGTAATCAAGGGAGATAGCACCTGCCCCCATCTCCCCTGTGGAAACACAGGTGGCCTAGTCCAAGAAACAGTTGCAAACTGAGGAATAACAGAATGTGCTAGATAAAACCCATTGATAGATCTCCTAAGGACATCCAGTACTCTTTTTCTAGCTCATGTCAGCATTGAAAAATCCTGTGGTTTATTTCAGTAGATTGGAGTTCAGGTTGCACTTTGGTCTCTATTGCAACAGTCTTGATTGAAGGCTCAGCTTTCTAGGTTTGCGCAACTTTTGCTTTGATAGCTCTAATCCGCAAAATACAAAATTCAAAGGACGCATACATAAGCCATTTCACAGCCACTAGAATGTCTGTTAGAATGGAGAGCAATAGGAGCTCTTGTGCAATCTTTGTGTAAATATAAATTAGCACAGTTCTCTTGGGATACAATTTGGCAGTCTTAATAAAAATGACAGTGTGTCTCTACTCTAATCTGGCAGCTCTATTTCTACATGTTTACCTGAAGAAAAACTCTACTTTAGGAGACATGGAGGTATGTAGTGAAACGCCCAGAGTTCGAGAGACCCCAAAAACAGACCACCAGAGACCAGAGTCAAAGCCAATCGGCAAGGGTCGTTTATTTGCAGGTTCGAACCTGGACCTCTGCGCACTCGTCGCCGGTGACGCTGAGAGGCCCCGAACAAAGTCTTTGCAGCCTTTTTATAGACAGGAGTAAACAAGTCGTGGGGAGGGACAGGGGATCTCTATGGTTAAATATTGGTTGATATTTAAATGTGAACATATACCACATTTGATTGGTTCCCGCCATCAGGTTTTTGGCGGGATCCAATTACAACATTTAGGATACCTTTGAATTCAACCAATCACAGAGCGAGCCTAGGGTCTGGTTCGGCGACTAACAGGTTAACTTTAACATTAGGTAACAGGGTCCTATCTATAGTTTCTATCTCCAGGCCTCTCCCTCAATAATGTGGAGGGTGGTCGCTGGACTTTCCTGATTGGGTGTTGCAAGGGTGGTTTCTCCTGCCTTGGGCAATGTGTAACTGCCTGATAGTTTCGGGAAAGCTGAAACTCAGCCTTAAGCAATGGTACAGAAGCGGAAGGAGCTAGTTAGGTTTTAGTTTCCCGTAGTGCAAGCACTTGTACAGAAGCAGAAAAGCTGGTTGAGTTTTTGGTTTAGTTTGTCTAGGCCCCTCACTCCAAGGAGCCGGCACCGATGCAAGTACAAAAGGGTCTTTATTACAAGCTTGAGCAGGGGCTCACCCAGCCTGCTGGTGTCATGGCAGCAAGGTGAAGCCAAGAACAATAGCGAACAGGGTTTTTAAGGAGTAAGGGATGGGGGTGTTACAGTACATGTAGCATCATCACATAAGCACCAATTACAATTACAGCTTCGACCATTCAGTGTCTGTGAGGTGTTCATTACTTTTGGTGGGACCCAATCATGACCTTTGAGAATCCTTTGAAAATGACCAATTGTGAGGTGAGTTCAAAGGGCCCACATGGGGTTCAGACAAGCAGTGAGAAATTGGCTAGTTTGTATCTGCAGTTTCCAGCCTTGACTCAGACCATAGGAATGTTCCTATTTTTTTTTCTTTTTTAATTAGCTGAACTGAGGGCGGTCCGAGGATGGCTTTAGCCTTGAACAGTCTGAGGCTTTTCCTGGGACTGGGACTGGGGCTACGTGCAGCCCGAGGTTGCTCTTAATGGAGGACTTAATTTTTGGCTCTTCAGTAGAATAATAATACTTAAAGCAGCTATGTTTGGAATAAATAAATAGCTGGAGATAAACCTGATTATCAGTGGAAGAATGAATACAAAGTTACATATAACTGTAAAAGAGAATATTACAGACTAGTGCATAAAAGTCACAAATACATAGTTGAACCCAGAAATGAAATTGGAGAAGAATATATACAACATCACATGAATATAGAAGTTAAGAACTTAACAACTTACATTGCATAGAGATGTAGACATAGTACCACGCACTTCTGTATTTTTTTGCTACGTGATAAAATTGAATTTCTTACCTTAAAATTTTAAAAAATGTTTTATTTATTTTTGAGAGAAAGAGACAGAATGAACAGGGAAGGGTCAGAGAGCGAGAGGGAGATACAGAATCTGAAGCAGGCTCCAGCCTCTGAGCTGGCTGTCAGCACAGAGCCTGACGTGGGGCTCGAACCCACGAACCATGAGATTATGATTTGAGCTGAAGTCAGATGCTTAACCGACTGAGCCACCCAGGTGCCCAAAATTTCTTACCTTTAAGTGATATTTTTAGATAAAGATGGGAGGGGAGAGGGTGATCAGGAACACAATCAATTCTGTACAAGATGACTGTTTGCTTTTGAGCTGTATAATAGAAACACAGAGGATAATAAATTCTTCATATATTTAATGTCTAAAGCTTCATAATAAAAAGGAAAAAGTAATTTTTGGAATGAGTTTAGTGCCTGTTCATTGTGGCAATATCCAGGTATCACTTGAACTTTTTGCTGTATCCTTGAGGTAGAGAACAGCAGCCAAGGTTGAGCTGGTGATTGGCTAACTCCACTCACACCCCTGCCTCTGGAGCATGCTGTGATCTCGGAGTCATGAAAGTACTTTCCAGACATACAAGCTTCTTTCAGGAAGAAGGGGAAATGCAAATACTTGGCTCACAAGTCTTGGGAAAAACATTTGGTGCTGTGAGCCTGTTAGGTGTCTTTTAGCTCCAAAGCAAGATGGTCAGACACCATCACAGTAAAGGTCCCAAAGGGAATATGATTGCAATAAGAAGGGATACAGAGGTCTTGGAGATCGTATCCTTGTATGATTTCTATGCTGCATTATCCCTCTTCACCTGGTCCGAGGAACTACTTTTCTTATAAATTAAGAAGGTTTTGTAACACAGATGGACTTTGACATAACTTCTAATGAAGTCTCGGACCACAAGGGCCACTTGAGGAAAAGCCCCTGATTGGAGACTGGGGGGTGGCGGTATCAGGAAATGTCAGTGCTGTTTTCTATTCACTGGTGAAAAAAAAGGGGGGGGGGGAGCATACCATGGAGAGAGATTAGGGATGACGAGTGAGGTATGGCATCATTATCTAGTTAGTAAACCTATCAGAAAATGCTTTCAGATATGTAAGATCTTAAAATAAGGATCCTCACTTTAGGATAGCTATATAAGTTACAAGGAAAAAGAAGCAGTATCTTCTGAGTGCTCTGTAGATGTGTAGATGTTGTTACTTCTATTTTCTTTTAAAATTCTCTTATAAAGTGCCTTTGGATTATCTAGAGAAATGTAAGAGTAGTTTTTCTAAGTCCTCCTTCATCTACTCAATATTCAACTGACTTGCTCAAAACAGCAAATACTAAATTGAAATGAGATAGGCAACGTAGTATGGAGTTTTGTGGATATAGTAGGCAAATGTTAAAGCTGTGCTGATAATTTGAGAGATGGTCCCATGGTAGAAGAGTGATATATGGATGGTAATGGGTCCTGTTGCATTGTACCTGAGGTAATTGTCACAGGAGAAGTTACTGAAATAGGTTTATTTTCAAAGATCATCTGAGCCAGCTCTGCCTCACTGATAGAAGAACTAAAATTAAAATCATGTGATTAGGGGCTTGGAACTATCCATTTCCTCCCCTGACCTCCAGGAAGACGAGAGGGCTAGAGGTTGCATTAATTACCAATGGCCAGTGATTTAGTCAGTCATAGTAGTGTAATGAAGCCTCCCTAAAATGCCCCAAGGACACTTTGGAGAACGTTGTTGGTGAAACCATGGATATTTAAGAGTACAGTGCTTCCAGAGGGCCCGAAATCTCAACATCCTTTCCCACATACCTTGTCCTATGTATCTCTTCCATCTGACTATCCCTGAGTTTAAATCCCTTTTATGATAAAGTAGTGATCTAGTAAGTAAAACATTGAGTTCTGTGATCCACCCTGGAAAATGAACCTAAAGAGTGGGTGGTGGTAATGTCTGATTTAGTTGGTCAGAAGAACAGGTAATAACCTGGACTTGAGACGGTGTCTGTATTACAAGGAAGGGATCAGGGAAATCTCCAACATGTAGCCTATAGAACTTGTTCATTTTGCATAACTGAAACCTTATACCCGTTGTTCAGTAGCTCCCCCTTTTCCTCCCTCTAACTCCTGGTAACCAGCATTCTATACTTGTGGTGGGTTTGACTAGTATAGATAATGCACATCAGTGGAATGATATAATATTTGTTCTTCTATAACTGGATTATCTTACTTAGCACTTAAAGTCCTAAAGTACACTATGCTAAATTTCTGGAAAAAAAATCTTATTGTATGGGTATAAGCATACATAAACCAGAAATAGGATTCTGGTGAGAAAAAGACAAGGTACTGAATAATATGGGGAATGTTATTTTTTTTTTTTTTTAAAGCCTCTAATAAATCTTAATAGGTAAATACTTGAGCAAGGAGAAAATGTGAAAGGACACATTAGATTGTTACTGTTGGGTACTTCAAACTGTGGATTAGATCAGGGGAGAAGAGAATGAGAATTTTATTTGGTCTTGATGATGTTTCATTGGTTGTAATACTGACATGGTAAGAATTAGAAAGTAAAACACTACAGATGTTAAATGATATAATGGATAAAAGCTGTTGGCACTCTGCTTCATAGATTGTTTGCCTATATTATGTTCACTGTCCTTTAAAATTTCCTGCTCCTTACTTGTATCTTTCCATTCTCTACCAGAGCTCTACAAACTTGAGAGGAATGTAAAGGTAGCTCTAGGTTATATGGGGATTAGGGGTCCTTAAACAGCCCTTCTGAAGTTTGAGGTTTGATTCTTGCTTATGGTATGTATGTATATATTGTCAGTTCAAGAATCCACTCTGCAAATAATTGTGTGAGGACTATATCCCACATGCTCTAAGCCTGAGAGTACCATAGGGGAATAAACTAGCCCCACTTCCCCTTTATGGAGGTTACATTCTGGTAGATGTACTAGAAAGGACAGGAGTAGTTTCAGAGACCTTCAAGTTACCGTCTAAAAAGGAACCTGGGCTAACAACTTGGAAGTTCTGAAAATAAAACAAAACCATTTAGCAGAGGCCTTTATGCTAAGAAAGAATAAATTGCCCCAACTGAAGAACTTTTCTCCTATTAACTGAGAATGAACCAGAAGCCCCACTTAATCATACCAAGGAGTTAAGTGCTTGGGTTTAGTTTGGTGAGAATGAGGCGTTCTAACATTGGCAATAAATGGCAACCATCATTAGTCAACTTCAGCACTTAATAGCAGCTTGAAACATCATGAACTATGCAAATGGGGTTTCTGCTTCAGCTGAGCAATAGGCAGTAGAGTATATGTGGGCTCTTTGGGACTCTCAGAACTTGCAAAGGAAGTCAGTTACTTTACAAAATCTCCCCCTTGTTTGCAAATGTGTTTCATAGCAAGAACTTCTTCCAGCACCATGTTAGAACTTCTGCTTCAGCAGATGTCTAAAGTCCTAGTATAAATTGGTCCCCCAGTCAATGAGTCTATTAAAGGTCTCTGTGGTCACACATAATAGTAATCTCCAAATTACTAGAAACATTTGAGGGAAATTTGGTACAATATGCAAATTTGTAACATGGGGAGATGTTAATCTCAAATATCTGAAGTTATCCCACTATCTCAGAGGACTTGAGAAAATAGTCATTTGGGAAAATAAGCAAAACGGTAGCCTAGGGAAAGGAGATTTGAGTGTAAGTTGGTCCTATGTAGTATATTTAAGAAGGCAGGATGGGAATCCCATCTGCTTTGTGTAAGAAAACCATTCAAAAAGTATGGAAGCTAGCTGCTCAGATAATATGACTTAAAAATCATTACAGCTTTGATTTAAATATTTCCCACTGTTTGTTTCCTTTTTGATCTTTAGAAGTTCTGGATTGAAAAGAGAAAACTCTGTCAGGAAAAACAGTGAAAGATGTTGAAATGTACAAAGAAAGATTAGTGGGTGTCTTGCCTAGCTCATTCATCTGAGTTATTGTTGACTTTTGTTGTTTTGACTTATTTTACAACTCAAGTTGTAACAAACTGATCATACTGCAAATAATCCTTGTCCATAGAATTGCAGATTTTGTCCAGTGAGATGTAATTATTTTTTCCTTGTGGATAGCCCATTTTGTATTATTTACAAATTTATTTATTTACAGATTTATTTGTTTGCTCCTTGGAGTTTCCTTTGGATTTATTACATCTTATCATTTCCCTCAATACATGTTTTAATTTTAATTTCAGTTTACTTAATATACACTGTTACATTTAGTTTCCAGTGTACAACATTTCCATATATTACTCAGTGCTCATCAAGGTAAGTGTACTCTTAATCCCCTTGATCTATTTCACCCACACCTCTCCACTATCTGCCTATATTCTCTCGTAACCATCAGTTCTCTAGTTAAGAGTCTATTTTTGGTTTCTCTCCTTTTCCTTTGTTTTGTTCCTTAAATTTCACATAAGAGTGAAATCATATAGTATTTGTTTTTCTTGGACTGGCTCATTTCACTTAGCTTAATACTGTCTAGAGCTATTTAAATTGTTGATAATGGCAAGATTTCATTATTTGTGGCTAAATAGTATTCCTGTGTGTGTGTGTGTGTGTGTGTGTGTATGTGTGAGATCTTCATTATGTATTCATCTATGAAGGGACACTTGAGCTCCTTACATAATTTGGCTATTCTAAATAATGCTGCAGTAAACATAAGGGTGTATATATCTCTTCAAATTAGTGTTTTCATATTCTTGGGGTAAATATCCAGTAATGCAATTACAGAATCACAGGGTAGTTCTATTATTTTTTTTGAAGAACCTCTATACTATCTTTCACATTCACTTCACCAGTTTGCATTCCCACCAGTAGTTCAGGGGGGGTTCCTTTTTCTTCACATCCTTGATGACACTTGGTGTTTCTGTAGTTTTAAACGTAGCTATTCAGTAGGTGTGAGTGATGCTGCATGGCGGTTCTGATTTGCATTTCTCTGATGAGTGATGTTGAATATGTTTTCATGTGTCTGTTGGCCATCTGCATGTTTTCTTTAGAAAAATGCCCATTTATGTCCTCTGCCCATTTTTAATTGGAATAATGGTTTCCTCTGGTATTGAGTTGTAGAGGTTACTTAGTTTGGTTATTAAACCCTTATTGGATAAATCACTTGAAAATATTCAGCAGGCTCCCTATTCACTTTATTGTTGACTTCCTTGACTGTGCAAAAGTATTTCATTTTGGTGTAGTCCCAATATTTAGTTTTTGCTTTAGTTTCCCATGCCTGTGGTGACCTGGCCATAAATACATTGTTAAGGCCAGTGTCCAATGATGTAATTTTATTGTCCTTATTTTGCCAAATCACTTAGCCAACATATACTCTGGGAAAAGGAATTTTGAGAAATCCTGCTTCAGAGAGAATTTCTGTGGGAGTGCTAAACAAAACTTGGTTGTGGAGGAGAAGTTAGAGAAAATAAAAAATGGAAAAATAAAGGAAAGGAAAGATGAAGGAGCTAAAATAAACATTACCTTTTGGAATTTGTGTAGGATTAACCTTGATCAGTGACTGGTCCCAAATGATATGCCCAGCTCTTGGACACTTTGATGGTCAGAAAAATGTGTGCCCTTTAGCACATATGTTAGTACAAGAACTATAACCGTGTCTAGTCTCATGATGTCTTTTTCTAGTGCTTTCAGGAGCACTGAAGCCATGCCCAAAGTTTAGATTAATTTAGGACCGACCTCTGGAAAGCTTACAACCAACAATTAGGCAGGTATAGGTACTTGGAAGTGTGAGGAAGTTTGGTGTGTGGTGGTTTGCAAGCTGACTGCCTTTCACAGAAGGTTGGGAGAGACCAAAGAAAGATGCAGACTACCCAGATTGGTAGGTGGCAGGCTTAATAAGCAAGAGAACCTAATTAGGAGGTTTTTCTTGGGCAGCTACAAGATGAATAGATCTTCCCACCCACCTACCATAATCTTAAAAGTTTATGTAGAGGCCCTAACTGGGTTTAGTTATTTACAGTCCAGATGGTTTTCACAATATACTCTTTCAAAGCTATGTCTTGGAACAGCTCCTATTGGAGGAAGTGTAGGCAGAATGGATATTCCAAGGGCAGGGGAAAGGGTCAGGAGACAGTAGTTGTCTGGGGTCAAGCTCTTGGGGAAACTAGCAGTCCTGTCCTTTCAATTCTCTCATTGTGCGATGGCCATCCTCTAATGGGTGGTGCTACCTTCGATTTACTTACAGAATTGATGATTCAAAGTTGAATTGTCTATGTACAGCAAATAAGCCAGTTGCAATTACTTGCAATATTAATCTCAAGCAATTTATTGCACACAAATACACAGGAGCACAAACAGAAAATAGTAGAAAAAGAAGAGGGGGGTAATAACATTTATGGCAGTGTGTCACAGATCAGCAGTCCAGGAGACCAGCTGCTGTCATTTACCTGGATTTGATCTGAGGTCGGATGTTAAATGATTGTACAGCCGGGTTTAGCTCTTCAGATGGGCAGAGCCTCCAGCTGCAGGTGCCAGTCAGAACGAAATCTTGCAGCAAGTTGGGAAACACTGTAAGATGATTCACTGAAATCCATCTCAATATGTTTTTTGTCCATTAAGAGGGTGGAGGTCAGTTCTTATACTCTCCAGGCTTGTGTCTAAACTTAAGCAAGATCAGATGGACTATCTATTATTCCTGGGTAGTTCTAAATACATTGGGGTGTGGGGTGTAAAACATCTCTTCCTTGACAGCTGATCTCTTTTCATAACTGTTAAAACATCTGTTACAAAGGCTCATGTGTCTCTTAACCTAAGGGACTCCATTTTGTGGAACAACCATTTTAAGGTGAGTCAATAAAATTTAGAGCACAACACTCCTCCTACAGTGTGGTTGGTGAAAAGGAAGAGCTGTGTCTTCTCTCAGTTTCTTGAGTATCTGGAAGGTTCCCAGTTTTATTGGGTCCTCATGCATTGTCAGTGGGATTGTGTACCTACAATTGCGGGGGTTGTGATGGAGGCTAGGGAATCAAAGGACACCAGCTCAGGGAATGCTATTTTCATGAGCACCTAAAGGGGCTTCTCTAGGCTCTGATTTCATGGTCCTGCTATGAATCTTTAATAGGAGTCAAGGCCTCCTGCAGATTTCCTGACCCAAAACCAATTGTACCTGAAAGACTTCTCAGCTTGCTAATACTTTCCTATGGCCCTGGATTTGGCCAAGAACCAAGAAATGTAACTGGATAGCTATAAAGTCATTTTCATTTGCTGATATTTTTTTTCTGGTTTAGAACCAGAAATGTATCGTGTGATAGATAAATTCAATTCTCGTCTACAATTCATTGTTCATGTGAATGGAGGTTTGTGCACCACCATTGAATACTTCTACTATGTACAATATTGAATTATCTCTACGAAAGATAATTGCATAGCAGTGATCAGTGCTGGAACCTTAGCAGAAGTCACCTGGAGAATTAGTGGATTTCATTAATCTCTGGGCATCAACACAGAAAGCTGATACATTGAGCCCCTACGTGGGAGCCTGTAGATGCAGCTCTAGCAGCTGCAGAGTTGTTGAGAACCTGATTTGGGTAGTGCTTGAAGAATTACCCTCCCTTTGTCCCAGCTACTAGGTTTCCCCTTTAAATTCAGGAGGACCCTCCATCTAGGATCTTAGTATAGAATCTTAGAGAAAGGATAAAATTTTGGGCTCTGATTTTTCTGAGAGTCATTGTCTTTGAAAAACTTTCAAATAATAAGTGTAATATAAGATGTGCTAGCTATTATTCATGTTTACTTAAAATATTCTGGAGGGGTGCTCTGGGTAAAACATTTGGTTAAATACCTGATTTCGGCTCAGGTGGTGATATCATGATTTGTGCTGATGGCCAGGAACCTGCTTGGGATTCTCTATCTCTCCTTCTCTGTTCCTCCCGTGCTTGTGTATGTGTGCCTTCTCTCAGAATAAATACATTAAAACATTCAAAGTTAAAAAAAAATTCTGGAAAATACTGAAAAAAAATCACCGATTAATCCTATTATGCAGAAGTAACTGGTAAAAATATTGTATGTTCTATTCTTTTCCATATGCACACATGCATTTTATATATGTATTTCTTAATTATAACTGTATAGTATATTGAATTTTTGCATACTTCTTTTTTCACTGGAACTGTCATGAGAATTTCACCAGGATAGTAGCTATTGTTCAGAAGTACATTTTATGCTGAGTAATATTTAACTTTTTGACAACAATTCATTATGTTGTTTATAAATCTTTGCTTGCATAAATGATAATCCAATTAACACTCTTAAATAGGGCTTTGAGTAAATCTCTGATTGCCTTAGGATAAATACTTCATGTGGAATTACTATATCAAAGCTCAAGAGTCTGTTTCATCCTCTTATAAGGTTGGGCCAAATTCTACTCTCAACAGCACTGTATGAAACCGCTTATTTCACTGATATGAACTTTATTATAACCTGGCTGTACAAATATGAGATCAGTATTAAAAGAACTTCATGCAGGAAGGCAGAGAGGGCTTTGATGAGTTGATTGTCCCTTTTCTCCCTGATATGATTCCAGCCCCTGGAAGGAAACATAAATATCCTGCTCTTATTTGTAGAATGTCCCCTGGTGAAGTGCCAACTGATTCTGGAAGGCATCTGGCAAATGGGAGGCTCTGGGCTCAGGGACACACTCCCCGTGGATGCCTAAATCTGCTAGCTCTCTGGTCAGACCCCAGGGATTTGGATCAGCACCAGTCTGTCCCTGTACTCCTGCTTAAGTGTGGCTGAGGCCAGCTTCCCATTGGCAGCTGTTCTGGTATTCGCTGGGTTTTAGATCATCACCTTCATACTCTGTGAGGTGTGCTGAGTCTTTAGGAAGGCAGGAAGGGTGAAGAACTCACACTCAAAGAGCAGAATTAGCCAGTGAATTTAAAAGGGTCAGGGATGATGGGCCCATGTGGTTTTGTGTCTCCTTTATACTAGTTTTTAGATGTGAAACTTGGGTTATACATTTGTCACATCCACTTTGATTCTGATGCTTTTGAGAGTGAAATTCCATAACTTGCTGCTATATGCATTCAAGGAGTGGTAATTGGTGTCACTTCTACATTATATTTATTTGGTGCAAATGCCTAAGTAAGCATAAAACCTGGTACAATACTAAGCAGTTAGTCAGCAGAAAAACAGGAGAATCTTGTTCGGCACATTTGATAAAATGTGTTTTTCTGCATTATTAGGATTTTTTTTATAGGTCACTGTTTTGACAAGCTACTGGTACATGATAATTTGCCAGCAAAGTTTACCTTATAATTGAAATGTTCCATACAGAGAATTTTTAAAAATGTGTATATGTATGCACCTTTTTAAATAAAAGTTGTAGCCTCCATTTCTTTAATTTGCTGAGTCACAAGATTAATTTTATGTTCATTTAGGAAGCTTACTTGATTTTGTGCAAATACAGGTATAATTTATTGGTAATTTAGCAAATGATCAATGGAAAATGCTGTATATTTTGTAAATTCGTTAAAATCAAAATTATTCCCAAAGACAACAATAGCTTTTGTTTCTCTCCTCTTCTTCTTCCCTTCATCACTGTCTTTCAATCATTTCTCCACTTTGTACCCACAACAAAATCCTGATTTTTGATATATTTAGTATAAACTAAAGAGGACAAAACAGGTCTGTTCTTTTTTTCTCTTAAAGATACTTCAAAGACATTTTCGTAATGAAATTGGAAGTAAAAACTGAAACTTTATTTTTTTGGCTCTGACATAATTGAATTGCTAGTTTCTAACAACTTGAAAAATCAGGGATAAAGAATAGTGCATAAGCAAATAAAGTACCAAAGAATATTTGAGGGGCTGTATGAATTACCTACAGATTCTTATTTTATTGGGACAACCAAGTCCTATTTGGAGAATTTTCACATATAAGATAAAAGGCTGATTTTATTGTGTGTGTTCTTCTTCTTTTTTTTTTTTTTATACTGCACAAAACCAATGCCACAGATTGGTTTGACTCTCCTGAATTCTGTATGAAGGACTTTGAGTATTTGCATGATGAAGTTGAAATGCTATGCTTTTGAGTGTCTTCAGTGTCTTGGGGCTGTCATTAGCAAGATTAGTTTTAGACATTTAAAACTTAGAGCATTCTGCAGTTGTTCTGGGATGGAAATGCACTGTATACATAGTGACATTTGTTTGAAAACATTTACAGTTTTAAATACAAATATGTTAAGTATAGTTAGAAAAAGGCTTAAAAAGACACTTACTCTTCACTTAACCCACAAATACCAGTTACTCAAAAGCTTGCAGCAGGTTTAGAGACAAGTCCTTAATATCTCAAAGGACCTCTCTGAAACAGAAGCTTTATAGATGGGCTTTATGTGACAGGATCTAGAAATTGATTTTTTTTCCCTCTGTAATCCAGACCTAGCAGAGAGAAAATCATGGATCAATTTAGGAGAAGTAATTTTACAGAAAAGCTGGACCTTTTATCAAATAATTACAGGTATATAAATCCACTCTAGTATATGTTTTCCTGATATAAACATGACTTGCACAGAAGGGAGTTGAATTCCTCAGAGACCCATGAGAATATTTTATTCCCTATAATTTTGGTTTTAAGAAACAATTATCACTGTTCATTATGTAGCTGTTTTTTTAAAGTTGTAAATTATGAAGACCTCTTTTTTTTTTTTTTTTTTAATGTGTGAGAGAGAAAAAGAACAAGCAGGGAAGATGCAGAGGGAGAGGGAGAATCCCCAGCAGATTCTGCCCTGTCAGCAATGAGCCCAATGTGGGGCTCAAACCCACAAACCCAGAAATCATGCCCTGAGCCGAAATCAAGAGTTGGGTGCTTAACCAACCAAGGCACCCAAATGCACCTGTAAGACCTTTCAATACATGATGTAAAGTTGCTGAGTTACAAATGGTGGTTAATGAAAGTCTATGACAACCTATCCTTAAGTAACTATGGAGAAGCAATTAGTTGAAGGAAACAATTGGAATATGAAGTACTGGGACCCACATTCGAGTGCTAAGACAGATGTTGGCTTTACAAGTTCCCTGAGTGAGTCTGCTAATGAGCAATATTTAAAAACATTTGCCTTCTGTACCTGGCCATCACCTTTCTTTTTTTCTCCCACCAGTCAGAGGATGGAAAAATGTGGGTGCTTCTTAGAACTTAGGAGGTGAGGAAACAAAACACATAACTTCAAAATGTTTAGAAAATCAAACTAGGGCCTTTCCTAACAACATCTAAGAAAAAGCTAAGAAAAACTGATAGGAATTAGGGATAAATTGTTGAGAGGGTTTTTTTTTTTTTTTTCAAATACAGCAAGGGCTTAATGTTTTGCATTTTTCTATGAGGGTGTCTGCAAAATACCGATTAAAGTACTGGGAATAAATTCCATTTACATTTGGAGAAAGAAATATTTTAAGTGTGCAATAATTGTGCTCATTAAAAGTAAGAAATGTATAAAAATATATTCAGATTTTCATATTTTAATGTTACATGTCTATTAGCTTTGGCAAGATTATGAAGATTCATGCCAGTTGGTCAGTTAATCACACCTGATTTAAGACAAAACAAAGGCCATATCTTAAGTAATTATTAAGAGGACATCCCACCCTTCTGGTAGTGCCACCTTCCTTCCTTTGAGGAACTGTTCGGTCCTTTTCCAATTGTTCCACTACCTAAGCTGTACCTTCTTCCCCTTAGACCATGAATTCTTAGAATGCGACCTCAGAGCAGTAAGCCACCATGCTATCTGAGGAAAGGAGACTAGGGCGTAGCGAAGCTAAAGGGAGATGGAGAGCTCTAATGGTCTTTGAGTCTTTGGATCCAACTGATCTTGAAGCCAACATTACTTGTGTCCTTGAGACTTGAATAGATAAACTATTATGTTTAAGCTACAGGTTAAATCTTTACAAAGAGAATTCTGATTAATACCTAGTGATCACTTACTCAATTTGCATAATAAGCACTTGAGAAGAAATATCAACCTTAAATTAGAACAAGCTGTTGGTAAAGTTTGTGGCAAAAGTATAATTTCACATGGAAACTTACAGTGCTGGAGGAGGGAACAAGTGCTATTTCAGACCAACTCGGTTCTTTCTATGAACTCTTTGTTGTGTGCAGACAAGTTTTGGGAAATGTGATCTGACAAATGGACATTTGAATCCATGCAATAAATGAGTTCTATTTTAAGTGACTGGCTGGATTAGTCAAAGGAACAGAAGAGCAATAACTAACATATGTGCTTTCAAGTGGATAAGAACTGTTTTTTTTTTTAAAGTTTATTTTTGAGAGAGAGAGAGTGAGCAGGGGAGGGGCAAAGATAAAGACACAGAATCTGAAGCTCCAGGCTCTGAGCTGTCAGCACAGAGGCTGACACGGGGCTTGAACTCAGAAACCATAAGATCATGCCCTGAAGTGATACCGGACACTCAAATGACTAAGCCACCCATGCACTTCAAGAACTGTTGAAGGAAATAGACCAGTTGTTTTCAACCTCTTGATCTTGATTTGCTTCATTACTGGCTTAAACAACAGGTTGGGACATGTTAACCTCACCTCATTGTCTTCTTGTAAAAAAGAATTTTTGTATGGCTAATGTTCAGAAAAAATTTTAACTAAAGGAAGGAGATAGATTAATGGTAGTAAGTAGGGCTTTCAACAAAGTAATTAATACCTGAGAGCTATTTCCAATGTCTTATCAGTTGAACTTTTAAATTAATCTTTGCCTCGCACAGAACCAGCCTAGCAACTCTGCACTTACCCACTCATCCATTCACCAGGCTTGCCCACTAATGGACTTCTCTTTGCACCTATGATGAACAGGCTTGTATCTGACAATCCAGGGTAGCCAATTGTCCTGAAATCCTTGCCTGACACCAACCTGAAGAACTTCTTGTCTGCTGTCTGTACTCATGTCTATTTAACAAACCTGTTCTTGCTGCCTTTGTTAGAAGGCTAGCTTGATGAGCTCTCTTGTGGGGGTTACTTACCAGGCTCCTGGCCTGAGGATGCCAGCCTATGTGGGTAGTAATGACAGAAATTGGCTGGAGGGAATTGAGTTTGTCATATATGCAGTAGGATTTAGAAATGCTCAGTAGACTTGGTAATATGATGGGGTGTTTGGTGGGCAGTGACCTTGAACATCAGGGAAATTGTGTGGGTAGAGTCTGGCCTAAGGGTAGAGGTGTTGGCTGACAGAGAAACTGATTTAGACATTCAAGTCTGGCTAGTGTGTAACAAGGGGAGGGCCATTGAGCAGCTGGTGCAGAGCATGAAGGAAGCCAGCTAGTAGAAACAGGGAGGTTAGGCAGAGGTAGGTTGTGTGGGTGGTTAGTGTCATTTAACCTATCAACTAATCTCTTGAATATTAAAAAGCAATAGTGTGAAGTAATGAGTGAAGATTTTCCCATTGTGTGGCAGTAATTGAGCGATTTTGTTGCCAACCTTTCTTTGACATATTAGTATTTGACATATTTGGATCACACATTCAGTAGGATAGATAGTATTAAGCAAACCTCTTAAATCTTTTAATTCTAAAAATGTTTTTGGTCTCTGTGGTAAAATACTGTTGACTTCTCTGGCATAACTTGTGACATTTTCCGGCCAAAATGTGTTAGTAAGAAACTGCCTTCTGAGAGCTGTGAAAACTTTTGTGGTGCTACCTAGAATAAGCTGGTAGATACACTCCAGCTGAGGGTGACTGATACAGCACAGAGAACACACAGAATACAGTATTTCTCAAAGTGTGGGCTTCCAACTTCCTACATTAAAATCGCTGGTATATTTCTAAAAATACACCGGTATGTTTCTGGGCTACAATCCAGATAAGGCTATATACAGAGATGGGAATTTTTCTTAATAATATCTATAGATAAATCTAACATTATAGTTTGAGACTCTTTAATCTGGAAAATAGATCCATTCTCAATAAGAGTATTCAAATAATACATGTTACCATTCTTGTTGATGCTTCCTGCTGTAAAAAACCTATAATAAGAATAGTTTAATTTCTAACTTAGGGGTATGTAAACTTGGAATGACTTCTTGCATTAAGATGTGCTTCCCAAACCATCACCTATTTGAGGATTTGTAGGGCATAGAATATTTTTAGAATTCCAACGAGCTTGAGCCACTAATTCCGAAGCTAATAGGTTCAACTAGCTTTATATATTTCCCCTATTGGTTAATTCTTGACCTTCTGAATATCCCCCATCTTAAAGTTTATGACACCATGAGTGTTTGCATTTGACCTGTCTTTTCCAAAAATACTCCCTTCACACAAACTCAGATGGTGCAGGGGGTGGGAACATGGGGATAGGGTCAGTCCCTGCAGGTAGGTGTAATATTTTCTCTTTTGAAATTAGCTCATGTACATGAATGGGCTAACCCTAGCTCCAGACCTATTTTTATTGTGTAAAGCTTATGAAGTACAGAAAAGATATGCATCGACTTTGCTTTTATCTCTCCTCATTTTATTGAAGGATATTTTTCTTTGTTGAGGTATCCTAGGAAAAAGGTTACTCCAGATATTTTACTGGTCTTAGTAATCCACAGGACTATTTGCTTATAAAACTCCTTGGTGACTCTTAACTTCCTGAATCTTGCTTATTTATAGTATGTGTCCTTAATTATAAATAAAGACAATTTCCAATGTTTATAAGTTGAACCTAAAGGAAAATCCCTGAACAGAATGGCAGAAGCCACCTGTGTGGTACTTGACCTGAGTTTGTCTCAGCCTGTTAAAGTCACTGAGCTTTGCTTAGCCAAATTACGTTCCATATCCTTTTTACATGTGTAAACATCTGATCTGGGGTAGAAAGTCTTGGCTTCAGTAAAAGGAAAAACCACAGGACCCATCTTCCCTAAGAGCCTAATCTCTGTGCTCAGTTTATGATTTGGGTACTTAGACGTCCTCCTTTAAGAAGAACCAGCCTAGCAACTCCTACCCATCAATCAGCAGCTTTTATTTGCTTTGATTTAAACAAAAGACTTTGTTTAACTTTAATAAAGAAGCTAGTTAAAGGATTTTTTCCCCCAGTATATTAATCCGTGAGAGCTCTGCTAGGAGAAAGATCTCTTCCAATGAAGAAGGTATTAGATCTCTTGTTCTTTCTCACCTAAAATAATTCTGCATGGTTTTTCACCTTTAAAGGATTACTTTGTGGGGATGCCTGGGTGGCTCAGTCGGTTAAGTGTCTGACTTCGGCTCAGTTCATGATCTCACAGTCATGAGTTCAAGCCTTGTGTGAGGCTCTGTGCTGATGGCTCAGAGCCTAGAGCCTACTTTGGATTCTCTGTCTCCCTCTTTCCCTGCATACTCTGCCTCTCTCTTTCTCTGAAAAAAATAAACATTAAAAAAAATTAAGAAGCTTACTTTGTGCGAAAGGAGTATGTATGCCTTTTGTCTACTTAACAGTGGATGCTAATGTCTCTGACACAGAAAGCCATAAGGACAACTTTAAATGTAATTCATAGAGTGATTGAATAGAATTCTTTAATTTAAAAAAATGCACAAAGTCAACTTCCATAAAAGACTTGTACAAATTCTAAAACATGATTGTGTGCCCATGTAACTTTCTGACTTGGAATATATCACTAATTTCCTGAGGAAGAAGTAAGGAAGGGCTCATAACAAAAGGATCTCAGTGAAATTCTTTCATAAGTGCATTTTTAGAAAATATGGCTATGTTGAATCTTGTCATGAGAATTTGGGAAAGAGATGTAGTAGAGAAGGTTTACCTAATTAGAACCTGTCGTACACTGATCTGTCTCTAAAGTAAACCTGAACCTCTTGATTGACTTTATTAACACAAGGCTTGAAATGGATTATTGTTAGGGGCACCTGGGTGGTTCAGTTGGTTAAGCATCTGACTTCAACTCAGGTCATGATCTCACAGTTCGTGGGTTCGAGCCCCATGTCGGGCTCTGTGCTGACAGCTAGCTCAGAGCCTGGAGCCTGTTTCAGATTCTGTGTCTCCCTCTCTCTGATCCTCCCATGCTCACACTGTGTCTCTCTCTCAGAAATAAATAAAAAACATTTTAAAAAAATGTGTTATTGTTCGTTTTCTTAATTACTTTCTCTTACCATGAAATGCAAGGAGATAATGTCCAGGGTCATGTTCTCTGCTGCTTCTCTCCAGCTCAAATAGAATATTCAGAGCAGAGGCAGTTGCAGGTCTAATTGGATTATGCCACATTCTGAACAAAGTTTCTCACATTATCTGATGCATCAAGGACTGATAGAATTCTAAGCCTCTTTTTTTTTTTTAATTCTTAAATGTTTATTTCTGAGAGAGGGAGGGAGAGAGGGAGGGACAGGTCTGAAGTGGGCTCTGTGCTGATAGCAGAGAGCCTGATGCAGGGCTCAAACTCACAAACGGTGAGATCATGACCTGAGATGAAATCAGATAGTTAACCATCTGACCCACCCAAGTGCCCCTCTAAGCCTCTTATTAGAGGAATCTTGAAACATATTTTGATCTGAATAGTTCCAATATTCCATGAATGAGTTAGATTAAATTCTGGTCACATGGGATTAGAAGAGATCTACTGAGTCTCAGTTAAGTGAACATTCAATCCTCTGTTGGAATACCTCTGTTGTGCTATTCATCTGAGTTATTTTTATATTATTGAAAAGTCTAGCTCATAGTTGGGGGGTTGTATAGAATATAACAGGAAGGCAAATAGATGCACAGAATGGCTCTTCAACAGATAAATAGTGCTGTATGCTTATTCAGCTGTGATAACCTCATAGGTAGCATATTTTTCTTCCCCTTTGCTCATTGTGTCCCGTATTTTTGACATAATGAAAAACCCTAATCCAAAGCTTCTCATGTTTAACTCCATTTGCTAGATAAGGAATCTGAAGCTGTTTGAGTAACTGAGTAATTGGCTCAAGGTCATGTAGACAGGCAGTGCTAAGGTAAAGAACTTGAAGGTACTTGAGGAAAAGCCGATAGTGTTGCTGTAAGAAAACAAACCTGTTGTTCAGGTCACTTTTCATGGTGTTGTAAACCTTGGATAGTCAACTGAAACATATGTAACTCTAGGATAGGAAGCAACTCTGAATATCAGTCATAATAATAGAATAGACAAAAACTGAACTATGGTGAGAGAAGTGTTGCTCTTTGCCATCATGTAAAGAGGAGCCCAAGTAGTAGTAATCACTAACACATACAGAGTGTTTACCATGTGCCAGTATTCTAAGTGCTTTACACATATTATCTAATTTAAGCCTCATTTTGAGGTAGATGCTATTATCCTAATTTTACAAGAAACAGAAACAATCTTGAATCAGAAAGAGGTGGGTTTTTTTGTTTGCTTTTAACCAAACCATGATAGATATAGAAAAATCCAATGGGGTCTACTAATGAAGACACTTGGCTTCTGGTGAAATTAAGCCCAATTATTATGAAAAGCAACAAACAAACAAAAATATCCTAAGAATGTTACCTAAGAATAATACACTGAGAAATTGGCTGGTGAATGTTTCAGATACATTCAATGAAGGAGAGAAACATGGACCATGGGATAGAAGAGGGCTACAAGGCTGTGGAAGGCATAAAGGCCCCAGGGCTGAGCAATGAGGCAATGGCAAGTCAGTGAAGAATGACCTAAAGCCCAGGGAAGGACTATTTGAGGATTAGTTAGAGAAGGATCTTCTCTGAAGAGTAATTAAAGCAGAACCTATCAGCATTAAGAGGACTAGAGAGCATCTATTTCATGAATTCTAGAAGAAGGCACAGCTTGAAGACCTGGGAAGGGCTGGAATAGCATGAGCATCCTATATACTCCTTCAGAGATGCTATTCTGAATTCTCCTTGATAGAAATTCTAAACAATTAACATTACTATTTAATGAACAGGTTAAAGTAGGAGGAGGAAAAAGGGACATTTCCTCCCAGAAACTTGACATGTTCAAGATAGTTTTGAGTAGGTCTATATATTTTTTAATTCCTAAAATTGTTTTCTCAACAATATTCCCCTGTGTCTTTTTTGATATTTCGGGGTTATCCATTATCAAAGGTGAAGTACAAGCCAAGTAAGTTTTTTTTTTTTTTAAACACGGCAAAATACGTATAACATAGTCAACAATTTTAACCATCTGGAGGTATATAGCTCAGTGGCATGAGATGCGATCACATTGTTGTACAACCATAACTACCATTCATGTCCGTATACTTTTTCCTTAGCAAATCACTTGACTGCTATTGTATCTATGTTCATGGACTTAATCCTGTTATCACTTGAAAAGTATTACAATTGTTTTCAAAGTGTTGGACTATTAAGAATATCTGCGGTGAACATACTTGTACAAGTTCTTGGTCAAAGATTTCATTTCTTTTGGGTAAATACCTAACAGTGAAATTTCTGGATTATATATTAAGTGTACATTTCACTTTGTAAGAAATTGTCAAAGTATTTTATAAACTGTTGTACTATTGTACATTTTCACCAACAACGTATGAGAATCCCAGTTGCTCCATATCCTTGCCACAATTTGGTAGTCAGTTGCATTATTTTTAGCCTTTCCAGAGGATATGCAGGAGAATCTCATCATGATTTCAATTTACATTTCCCTGATGACCAATGATGTTGAAGCATCTTTCATCTATGTACTGGCTGTTTTTACAACTTCTTTGATAAAATGTAAAGGTTAGTTGTACATTCTGGATATGAGCTCTCTATCAGGTATGTATTTATTGCACATGTTTTCTCCCAGTTCCTGAATTGCCTTTCCTTTTTCCTAATTATGTCTTTCAAAGGGGAGATTTTAATATTGATGAAGTCAAATGTATCAGTTTTTTATTTAGGGTTTCATGACTTGGTCTTTTCTGATATTTTTGCCTTCCATCCACAGAAATTTCCTTCCACAAGTTTTAGAGTTTCATGTCTTACGTTTAGGTCTGTGATCCATTTTGAGATAGCTGATTCTCTTGTAAAAATAGTACAAGGTAGGTATTAAGGTTTCAGCTTTTAAGACATTTTTACCTTCCCCTTCCCCATGTCTAGTTGATAGGGCATCAGTCATTGAAAAACTATACCCTTCCCAAAGTTCTAGGATATAACTTGGTCAAAAACCAGTAGACTGTATGTAGGTGGTTCTCTCTCTGGACTATCTATTTTGTTTTATTGACCTAAATGTTAATTGGAACAATCCAATACTGACTTGATTACTGTAGCTTTGTAGTAAGTTTTGAAATTAGAATATAGAACTTAAACTTCTATGGTTATTTTTAAAAGGTTTAAAAAATCAATACCCTGACACCCATTGAGCCACCTAATCAATAACCATCGTCTATCTCCTGACTTATTCAGGCCTTCATTAACTTTGAACAATATTTTGTGGTTTTCACTGAAGAGGTCTTGAACATATTTTGTTAACGTTTCTCTAATCATTTCATGCTTTGTTGATACTATTAAAGAAGGCATTAAAATTATTCCTGACTTTTCACAAGAAACACAATAGATTTTGGATTACTGACATTGAATTCATTCTTACTAAACTCCTATTCTAGTGAGGTTTCTGCACAAGTTCTTATTTTTTTAGGGTATTTTATGTATATGACCATGTCATCTGCAAAAATGTTAGACTTTTTTCCTTTCCAATCTGACTTATTGATTGGTTTGCTTATTTACCAATGCTTTATTATACTGGCTAGACCTAAAACACAATGTTAAATAGAAATAGTGAGAGTTGACATCCTTGATTGAATTGTAGGAAAAGCATTCAGGATTTTTTTGTTTGTTTGTTTTACTGTTCTTTATGTATTTTATATATTAACCACATACCTGACCTATCATTTGCAGATAGCTTCTCTCATTTAGTTGGTTGACTTTTTATTGTTGATGGTTTATTTTGCTGTGAAAAAGCTCTATATTTTGATATAGTCCCAATAGTTTTTTTTTTTTTTTTTTTTTTTTTTTTTTTTTCC